>NC_041403.2:88531055-88843555 GCF_900747795.2 Erpetoichthys calabaricus
TGTACTATTCTACATGCGGTCTGTTAAAAAATAAAAGTATTACATTTGAATACAGTTGTCTAAGTATGAAATTTGTGGAATCAGACTGCAAGATTTTCTAGTACTTAACAGGTGTAGACTGAATCCCCTTATGGAAACACCTGCTAAGAATGACATTTGCTAATTTGTATAAAATGGCTATTAAACAACAATTTCAATTAGAAATCTAAAGATGTTGCAGTTCTATTAACAGAAACACCTCTGTAGTGATGAACACATCAAAGTCCTTGAGACTGCTTTTTTATACTAATTTCATACCATTCAAGGCATTATCTTAAACAACTGGGGTTTACATTTTTTTCATGAACTGGTTAAAGTCAATGGGAAATTATTAACTATATGAACAAACAAATCTATGCACTGTTGCTTTGCTTCCACTGTTATATCATAGGGAACCTGACCCACTAGAAAAGTGTTCCCTTGTATGAGTAGTACATGTAGCCCGATTCAAAAATGTTTTGAATCTAGTGAAAGCGTATTTGCTCAATGCAGGGTGTGCATAACGTATAAGAGCAAACAGATGTGCTTTAAGGAAGTTTCAAAGATAAAAATGCATAAACAGGAAGAAATGACTCCAGACGAAAGACACAACAGTTTCAAGAGACTGAAAAATTAAAAGCAAAAGCATTTTACAAATTTTTGCCAATGAATAATGAAAATGGTCAATTTTGCAATGTGCAGTTTGAAAATGCAGTCAAGAATTAGCAGCAGTATGGGTAATCAACAGAGAAAAAAATATTAAAAATTAGCCTTTTCATCGTGATAAACAAGACTGTTTGCAAAAATTATACAGCGGTCATGAAATAAAAAAAAATAATAACAATATAATTATATAAGAATTAAGACAGACTGGAGACAAATTTACCAAATTCATTAAACCCAATTTATTTAGTGCTATTCACAACAAATTTTGCAAAATGCTTCACATTATTGAACAAAATAAAACAAACAGAACATTACAACATAAACCTTTTCAAAGTACAAAATTTTGAAAAGAAATAGGTGAGACGAAGATTAGGAAGAAAAAAAAGAACCTGAAAATGACAAAAAGACAGACCTACTTAGAGTCAGTTTTATAAAAAAAATAAAATACCTTGTATTAATCAGTCTTATGGTAAGGCAGACGGACCAAGAGGTGTTTAAGAACACTTAAAAAAATCCCAAATCATACAATTCTTGGGAGCTTTATTGTTGTTCTCAAATTAAAATCTGCAGTCTTTAAACATGTGTTGGCAAAAAAAGTATTCTTGTTTTTCTGAAGGCAGACTATGCTATTCTCGTGTCTCCTTGGTATTTCACTTTCCTGGTTTAAACTTCATCACTTAAAATTTTCAGTCCTAAAATATTTCTTTATTTTTAGTAAAAAAAGGAGTCATTTACAAGCCATGCTAAAACAAAACAAAAAAAAAAAAAGAAAAAAAAAAAAACAGACTTTTGTAAATTTCAGAAATGTGGCATCTAAAGGGAAACCTAATGCCATGAATGCAACAGCCTTAAATCACAGTACATTGCATTTCTGATATGACAGTGGAAACATAGCACAACGGTAACAAATATAGCTTTTGAAGTAGTTAATTAATATTATTTGACAAACATAAAACAGACAAAAAAAATAATATATATAATATACAATGCATGCACAACTGGCATTGCAGCAACTTCCTCTAAAACTTAATACTATCAGAAGCTCAACATGCAATTTAAATAGTTATTCTTCAAAATACGAGCAACCAGGAACCATCTATGCTTAGTTTGCTAGGAACATATTAAGGGATTCAAATCCTGAAAACATAAAAGGCATAAAAAAATAGCCTTAGCTATTGTGCTCAAGTGTTTAATATAGTTTAAATAGAAATCGTCTTGCTACTACACCAGTAACCCACAACTTACCAGACAATAACATTTTTAAAAGTTTTATTTGATAGTATGTGTCATGGTGTTAAACCAAAAGAAGGGCATTAAAACAATTCAATCTTTTATGCTTAGACTTTCTCTTAATTGCTATCGTCACCAAGAAAACCTAAGTGCAACCCAAGGCGTCTTTGTGCTATATGCCAATCACTTGATTTTACTTAGACATTGTTGCCTCGACTCCCTGAATGACATAAAGCAATTTCATGTAATGAAAACCTGTGCAATTTTAAAAAGCTCTACTATTTTCTTTCAGCTAATTTCAAATTATTTTTATAGTATACTACTGGATCCAAAATGATCTCAGTTGAAAGGTTTATGGCAGAATAAACACATGCAATATTCATGAGATTATTGGTGTAACAGTGCTTCAATTGGTTTACTTCAGCTAGTTATCATCATTAAATTCTGAATTCATTCATTACTTACAACTACTCTTACTCTTTCTCACTCAAATGGCACAACATTTACTTATAAATTATGGTAGTGCCTTTAGAGTGGAACAACGCAATCTAGTCTTCTGGGTCAAGTAAAGTTTAACATCATCTACTCATGAGCATGTTTATGCTCAAAGTAAATAATGTATGAAATCATTTTAAAACATTTCCTATAAATAGACGGAGTCTCTACATATTTTCCTTAAGCTACCTTAATGTACTTAAGATGATTTTACCAAATTTAGTAATTTAATCTGATATCTCTGCAATTGTTTTCTTTTAGTTTTTACGAATGACCTTTGCTAATAAAAATTTAATGCATTGACTGACCTTGGTTAAGGGTTGAAGAGCTGTTGATGTCACCTGAAATAAATGAAGATTCTGACTGTTTTCTTACTGTATCATTCCACATTCTCCTGATTCGACTCTGTTTGATAAAGGAAGCAGAATTTAGTAGAACATTCTTGCTCAGGGTGAATCTCGATGCAATGTGATTTTACTTCTATCACAAAACATCACTATTTTTTTTTTCCTTCAAACCTTGTAGGAGCCACAGTTTAGATGTCCATACAGTGCTGAAGGTTTTGAAGCACTCTGGTAAAATAGTTTATATATGAACATGTAGGGAGGGTTTCCTTGAAAATGTCGCTTTGCCCCTAAACCTAAAAGATGACCTTATAGGTTTGTTACATTTCAAGATTTAATGAATAAAAGTGCCTATAGTATTTATCACTTCTATTGCTCTGATAATGAGTGCATTCACTATGAATTTGACCTGATCTTTTCATATTCGATTTGATATTTCAGATTCAATGTTTGGATAAAATATTTCAGAAGTTTCTTTTTAAGCCATGAGCTCAGATTTCTTATGTATGTACAGTATGTACATATTATTCTGAGCTTTTAGTTAAATAGAACTTGTGATTTCAAACAGAATATTGAAAAATACAGATTAGTGGTTACTGTTCACAGAGTCAAATGATGGTATTTGTACAGTGTTATGCTGTATTAAATTTTCTGCTTTGACTGCTGCATGGTGCACCTGTTTTTGTGGTGACTCAGTTAGTGGAGGTACATTTACTGTATAAGTATATTAAAAAATCAGAAATATTAACACATTTTTCTAATTAAGACATTCTAATTGATGCATATGGGCAAAATGAAATTGCACTGGTTAGCATCGCTCCCTTATGGATTCAGCAATCTGGATTTGAAGCCCATGCCCAATTGATCTCTGTATGAAATCTGCAGGTTCTTCCCCTATGGACATGGGTTTTCCTATAAAGATGTGCAGATTAGCTTAATCAGCAATAGACAGACATTAATGGACTGCCAACATGTACAGGGCTGTCTCCGACCTTGTTCCCAGTGCTGATGGAACAGACAACAGCAAACCTGAACTGAATTAAGACGGTTTTAGAGAGTATTTATATATTTAATCAATACATTTAGTAATTGAATTTTTGTTATTTACTGAAAGTTGTTCATTGATTATATACGAGGGGGGACCCAAAAATAAGCGGAATTTTGTTGTTGTTAGGTTGGTACTTGTAGTACGTGGTTGGGCCGCTAGGGCGATCTAGTTACACTCCTCACAAGTCAGTCTGCCAAGTGCCATCAGTCTGGAAGGTTGTGCTTGTGTTCAGTGAATTTTTTTGTAAAAGTAGGTTGCGCAACAGTGTGAGAAGGAAACGCCCTGATTTGTGGGAGTCGGGCGATTGGTTCTTTCATCATGACAACGCTCCATCTCACACTGCACTCAGCATTCGCCAATTTTTGGCAAGAAACGGTATGACAACCCTGAACCACCCACCCTACTCACCGGATTTAGCTCCATGTGATTTCTTTATGTTCCCTCGGATGAAAAAAGACTTGAAAGGAAGGCGTTTTGCTGACATCGAAGAGGTAAAACAAGAAACGACCAGAGCATTAATGGGCATTACTTCAGACGAATTTAAAAACTGTTTCGAACAATGGAACAAACGGTTAGATAAGTGTATTTCCGCCAATGGAGAGTACTTTGAAGGAGACTAATTGTAATTTGTACAGAAAATTAAATTAAACACGTTTTAAAAATATTTCCGGTTATTTTTGGGGCGACCATCGTATGTCACTTTACTGGTTCCCAATAAACTTGTATAAATATTTAGATATCTGAGCCTTTGGAACTATTTGCAGCTAGATTTGTTAATGGGCAGACCATACTAAAGATGGTAAAGACAAGTAACAATCCTTATCCTTTCATATTTAAATTATCAATGCCATTCAAGGCTGCTGCCCCAGTGCCTTGCTATACTTTGTTTCTACTCTTAAGTGTAAATCTAAATACATAGCAATATTCACTAATTAAATGTGGCGATGACATCAGTGTTTGGACTGATCCACAGCAATGACTATCTAGGAATGAGGTGACAGATCTAACAATGTGGTGCAACAGCAATCAGCCCTTAAAATCAACAGGACAGCTGTAAACTTTATAAGAAAACAAAGAAATTTTCATTCTGGTCAGCCCTGATGCAATAATAGTAGATACTGTTAGCTTCTTCTGATGTTATGTAATGGAGTCACAACTTATGAGGGCACCCGGTTAATGTAGGTAAATAAGAGAGTACCCTTGATATTTAATAGCTGCTCAGTAGAAAATTGTCATCTCTGTGTTGTATGATAACACTTTCCCCAAACCAAAAATTTTCAGTTACTAGTTGATGGCAAGACAGAGATCTGGCTATAGACACAGCTAATATAAGCTTTGTATAAGGATTGTGACCAGTCCTGACATAAATTTTTCCCAGTTTCCACCATTGGCTGATTGTTTCTCAACATCTAAGCACAGAAAAGCTAATCGAAAAGCAGGTTTTATTTTCAAACTTCACATATTGTGATTAACAGGATCACACTTACTGTTTCACTGAATATCCTTAATTAATTTGCTGTTTATTTTCTTGATTTTTAGGCTCTGCATTCTTTATATTTTTCTACTTTTTATGCTATGGTTGCACTGAAGACTAAATGTGAATAAGGATAACAAAGAATAAGTTAAATATGGCAATCAGATACTGAACTTGAACCTTTGAAATCCACATGCCACATGGAAATGTTTCAATCCCTTCTTTCAACTCTTCTATCATTTCCTAATTTCAAATCTTGCTGTTGTTTGACTTAGACGAATCATGTCTTTACGTGGCACTGGGGGTGAGGGGATATTAATTTTATTGCAAAGCAGAACTGTAAGATTTTTGTTTAGTAGCATTTGCGGTTTATTATGCAAATCATTAATACAAGCATTTTGTTTAGTAGCATTTGCAATTTATTGTTAAAAATCATTAATACAAGCATTTTGTTTAGTAGCTTTTGTGACTCATCTACACAGACAAGAACACACTCACATATAAATTAAGCACAACAGTGCAAACTGTTACTAAATGAGACCCACTGTCAGATAATAATATAATATTAGCCTTGAACAAGAATGAAGCCTGGAATATTAAAAGTAGAATATACCGTACATTATTTACAATTTAGCTATCAGTAACTGGTATCATTTTATCATTTGAAAAATTATTAATTTTTTACACATCGTAAAAAAAATAACTCTGTCTCCTTTACCTGAGTTCCAGAAGAATAACGAGCAGTTGTCCTTGCTGTCGATGCCTTAGATGAACTGTGGGAGGTGTCTGCAGGCAACCCTTGACAACAGTGTCTGAAACATTTGCTGTACTCTTTGCGGACCTGCAGTTAAACAATGCACCTGTGTCAGGTTCACAACTAGACTGTAGACATTTCATACATATTTATTTACACTTCTTTTACTGACCTGCACGTTTAGTTACTTGCATAAAAAAAACCTAAATACTTCCATTACTTCTGCCATTCTGTACATGTACTGTACATGTAAATAACAGAGCATAAGATCTTAAATGACACCAGTAAATTTTTTTCCAGAGCATATAATGTAGGTCTTAGGAGAAGACAGTCAAAAATAAACACAACTTCTAATTAATTCCCAGCCAATCAAACACGAGGATGTGCAGTTTAATGCATTTGTCTTAAAGTTATTGTAGAACATTATTTAGAGAAAAATGGTTTGCAGATCACCCAAGTGCTTTAAAGAAATGGGAATTCCTCTAGCTGCATTTCCAGTGTTCTTTACAGCAGTCAAGCCACATATATAATTATTAGTGCCCATGGAAACTTTTCATAAGCAGGTGAGTAACATTAACCACTTTATCACCAGATTGTCCCAGTATGTACAGGGCAGCTTAGTGGTGTAGTAGTCAATGTTGCTATATCACAGTGCTTGGACATCAACCTGAGTATTGTAAAACCTGTAATGTTTATATGATTTACATTTAGGTACACTGGTTTCCAGAGATTTTGAGTTAGATTAAATAGTGGCTTTAAACTGGCTGAGTATAAGTTACTGTGGATTAGTCCACAAGTATACCCGGCAACACGCTGTCACCCTGTCTAGGACTGGTTTCTGTCTTGTGCTTTGCTTCTGTGGGGATAGGTGTCTGATCCCTAATTGGAAATGCTAAGTTGGGTGAATGGATGCATCTATATATTTATGAAAGGAAAGGAGAAGTTTTTTAGATACAGTGCATCCGGAAAGTATTCACAGCGCATCACTTTTTCCACATTTTGTTATGTTACAGCCTTATTCCAAAATGGATTAAATTCATATTTTTCCTCAGAATTCTACACACAACACCCCATAATGACAACGTGAAAAATGTTTACTTGAGATTTTTGCAAATTTATTAAAAATAAAAAAATTGAGAAAGCACATGTACATAAGTATTCACAGCCTTTGCCATGAAGCTCAAAATTGAGCTCAGGTGCATCCTGTTTCCCCTGATCATCCTTGAGATGTTTCTGCAGCTTAATTGGAGTCCATCTGTGGTAAATTCAGTTGATTGGACATGATTTGGAAAGGCACACACCTGTCTATATAAGGTGCTACAGTTGACAGTTCATGTCAGAGCACAAACCAAGCATGAAATCAAAGGAATTGTCTGCAGACCTCCGACACAGGATTGTCTCGAGGCACAAACCTGGGGAAGGTTACAGAAAAATTTCTGCTGCTTTGAAGGTCCCAATGAGCGCAGTGGCCTCCATCATCCGTAAGTGGAAGAAGTTTGAAACCACCAGGACTCTTCCTAGAGCTGGCCAGCCATCTAAACTGAGCAATCGGGGGAGAAGGGCCTTAGTCAGGGAGGTGACCAAGAACCCGATGGTCACTCTGTCAGAGCTCCAGAGGTCCTCTGTGGAGAGAGGAGAACCTTCAAGAAGGACAACCATCTCTGCAGCAATCCACCAATCAGGCCTGTATGGTAGAGTGGCCAGACGGAAGCCACTCCTTAGTAAAAGGCACATGGCAGCCCGCCTGGAGTTTGGCAAAAGGCACCTGAAGGACTCTCAGACCATGAGAAAGAAAATTCTCTGGTCTGATGAGACAAAGATTGAGCTCTTTGGTGTGAATGCCAGGCGTCACGTTTGGAGGAAACCTGGCACCATCCCTACAATGAAGCATGGTGGTGGCAGCATCGTGCTGTGGGGATGTTTTTCAGCGGCAGGGACTGGGAGACTAGTCAGGATAAAGGGAAAGATGACTGCAGCAATGTACAGAGACATCCTGGATGAAAACCCGCTCCAGAGCGCTCTTGACCTCAGACTGGGGTGACAGTTCATCTTTCAGCAGGACAACGACCCTAAGCACACAGCCAAGATATCAAAGGAGTGGCTTCAGGACAACTCTGTGAATGTTCTTGAGTGGCCCAGCCAGAGCCCAGACTTGAATCCGATTGAACATCTCTGGAGAGATCTTAAAATGGCTGTACACCGACGCTTCCCATCCAACCTGATGGAGCTTGAGAGGTGTTGCAAAGAGTAATGGGCGAAACTGGCCAAGGATAGGTGTGCCAAGCTTGTGGCATTATATTCAAAAAGACTTGAGGCTGTAATTGCTGCCAAAGGTGCATCGACAAAGTATTGAACAAAAGATGTGAATACATGTGATTTCTCAGTGTTTTTATTTTTAATAAATTTGCAAAAACCTCAAGTAAACATTTTTCATGTTGTCATTATGGGGTGTTGTGTGTAGAATTCTGAGGAAAAAAATGAATTGAATCCATTTTTGAATAAGCCTGTAACATAACAAAATGTGGAAAATGTCATGCGCTGTGAATACTTTCCGGATGCACTGTATATATATATATATATATATATATATATAAATAAATATAATTGTAGCAGTGCTACTATTAGTTAAAACCGCATCTAAACCGCTGTGCTAAAACAGTAGTAGTAGCAGTAGTAGCAATTGCAGTAGTAGTATTGTCAGATGTACAAGTGTACAGTGAAGTTCTTACTTACAATTCTGACCAATATAACAAATGTCACCATAAAAAACAAAGTTGCACCAAAACTGTAAGTGACCACAGTTTTACTACACCATAATTTAATTAACATGTAATTCCTGTGTTTATGTTGAATAACTTCCATGGTCCAAAAATATAGGTAAATTAGTTAACTCTGAATTTGCCTGGCAGAAATGTATGTATGCAAGTATGTGAGGTTCTATCCTGGGTTATGTTGCTGCTTAAATAAACTCTAGTTTCCAACATCATGTTCTGGAAAAGAATGTTAGAAAATAGATGGATAAATGAGATCAGATCACATATAATTAAAGAACACTTTTTCTACCAGCACCTATATCAAATAATAAAGTAATTGTGCCTGAGAAATTCTCCTTTGATCACATATTAGGCAGGAAGAACAACCACATTTTTTGAATAAACCTCTTACAAACACCCCCACTGTCCTCTAGTGATAACCTCTTGCAATAGGAATGTTTTGCTATTTTAAAATTATATTGCCATTATCTGCTTATTACTAAACAAATCTTTTTTTTACTCAAGCCCCTAAATGTTGTACCAGCTCATTAATTTTTCTCATTGTGTTTCCCAAGGTTCATCTTTGCTTCAATGTATCTATTTTTCTAGAAAATTATTTTTAAATGATTTCTCTCTTTCACTACAAAGCAAATTTGCTTTGTAAACACAGCCCTCAGCTGTTCAAGTTTAACACTGGGAAAGGTTATCCCACTGTCTTTTAGAAGCTGTCAACTCTGACAAATACCACGGTTTATCAATCACTGTTAAACTGAATAACTGACCAACACTCAAATAAAAGACTTTACAGATGTGACCCACACTTCTGGGCATCTGAACTTCAAACTAAAAGTATTCCTGCTATGGATTTTTGGTGAACCCATAAAGGATTGCAGACAGAAACCTAGAACAATAAATACACATTCTGAACTGTTAAAAATGGTGTAGTGGTACAGTAGTCAATACTGTCATCCCATTATTCAAAGAGGCCAGATTAGAATCCCAAAATGATCATGGGTTGTGTGGACTTTGCATGGTCTTTGGTTGGTTATTTCTCTGAATACCCGTTTTCATCTGCATTATAAGTCAAGTTCGTCCTTTAGTGATACTAGTAGAAAATAATTTTTGGGAGGTTGTTTATCTCAGCAAATGTAATTTTAGCATACTTGATGTGTAGAGATCAAGTAGTAAAATGCTTCATGTGTACACAATTTAAATTGCTTTCAGATTTCTATTGATAAAGAGATTCAAAAGTAAGATTCAAGTCTGGAATTATGCTGTATGATACCATGGGAATTACCTCCCTTTTACAAAACACTGCTTGCCTATATACATTAGTGTAATATACAATATGACTATAGTCAATAATCATGGCTTCAAGTAGTTTGGTGCCTATTTTAAAGATGATATGGGGTCACAAATTATTACTTCTCAACAAACCAATGTTTGTGGGTAAATTTACCAAGCAACCTCACACACTAAAGTAATATTATTTCTAAGTAAAACATGTAATAGCCTTATACCCTAATACTAAAATCAGTAAAGTCTATATGTGAGAAAAAAATCTGTCAGATCAGTGTCCCACTATGGAGTAGGTAAATTCAATCGACAGACAGAGAATATTAATTTTATGACGTTTAAAGGTTACATTCTCATAATACAGTCCAGATTGAAAGTAATCTATAGTGTATACTGGATTTTATAAATGTTCAAAAATTGTTTTTATACAATAATATTTCCCAAAGACTAATCACAATACTTGTAGCAAAAGAAATGTCTTGATTTTTAGATGTTTATGATCAGTTTATATTTCTCTGAAACTTTAGCACAGCTGGTTAGTTATTTTAGCGGCACCACCTTCAAGTCAAATTTAAATGGTTGTTCAAATACTGGATGTAAACGTTGCCTTGAAATTAATGCACAACGACAGTCATCTCAAAGCACGTTCCAGGATACTGGTTGATCAGCTTAGTTCACAAGACTTAGCATAAATAATGAGATTCAAGCCCTTGGCTATCTAGTACATAGTATCACAGCTAGAGATTAGCTGCACTGAAGGACCCGACTTTAAATAACATAAAAGTTGCTAAAGTATTCTTATTATAATATTTGAAGAAAGATATTATGGCCCTGGATTGTCACTATTACAAATTATTTTAAAAACTATTATGTTGAACTGATACCTGAATCTGATTACACAGGACACTTGAGAAATCATTGAGAATTATCCATTGTACAACTATACAAAGTAAAGTTACAGTGTGTTCTACCACTACATCACAGATGCACGATATAAAAAAATATTCAGCTAGGGTTAAGAACCTATGAGATATAAAGCAGTAATTATGGAATGGATACAATGCACCCACCTTAAAAGCTAAAATAACCACATCTAAAGAAAGAGAGATTACATCATGCACAGAAAAAGTGGGAAATGATGTTACAAAGATCACTAGAAACAAAAAAAGAGTGACACTCTTCTTCAGCCCATGGAAGGTTATTTAACTCATAAAATGCTATTTCTAGCTACCACACCTTCCGACACATGATGTTTGATTTAATGTTTTAAAGTGGTTTAAATGTAAAATAGCCCTAAATAATTTTTAAAATAAGTTTACAACAATTGTTACTATTTCTTGATTTTTGTATTTCTCTTAACTTCAAAGTTCGAGGCATACGGTAACTTTTAATAACAACTGTTATCCATCCAATTTCAGTCAGATGTTGCCATGAATTTTTGAGATAAAGTTTTCAGGTAGATGGCTGCACTATAAAAGTAGTAAATGCTGAAGCTTCATCCAAATATATATATACACAGTGATCCCTCGCTATATCGCGCTTCGCCTTTCGCGGCTTCACTCTATCGCGGATTTTATATGTAAGCATATTTAAATATATATCGCGGATTTTTTGCTGGTTCGCGGATTTCTGAGGACAATGGGTCTTTTAATTTCTGGTACATGCTTCCTCAGTTGGTTTGCCCAGTTGATTTCATACAAGGGACGCTATTGGCAGATGGCTGAGAAGCTACCCAACTTACTTTTCTCTTTCTCTCTCTTGCGCTTTCTCTGATCCTGACGTAGGGGGTGTGAGCAGGGGGGCTGTTCGCACACCTAGACAATACGGACGCTCGTCTAAAAATGCTGAAAGATTATCTTCACGTTGCTACCTTCTGTGCAGCTGCTTAGTGAAGCGACATGCTGCACGGTGCTTCGCATACTTAAAAGCTCGAAGGGCACGTATTGATTTTTGCATGTTTGTTTTTCTCTGTCTCTCTCTCTCTCTCCCTGCTCCTGACGGAGGGGGTGTGAGCTGCCGCCTTCAACAGCTTTGTGCCGCGGTGCTTCGCATACTTAAAAGCCAAACAGCCCTATTGATTTGTTTGCTTTCTCTGTCTTTATGACAGTCTCTGCTCCTGATGCACACTCCTTTGAAGAGGAAGATATGTTTGCATTCTTTTAATTGTGAGACGGAACTGTCATCTCTGTCTTGTCACGGAGCACAGTTTAAACTTTTGAAAAAGAGACAAATGTTTGTTTGCAGTGTTTGAATAAAGTTCCTGTCTCTCTACAACCTCCTGTGTTTCTGCGCAAATCTGTGACCCAAGCATGACAATATAAAAATAACCATATAAACATATGGTTTCTACTTCGCGGATTTTCTTATTTCGCGGGTGGCTCTGGAACGCAACCCCCGCGATGGAGGAGGGATTACTGTATATATGTATATATATATATATATATATATACACAGTATATATACATATAGAGAGAGAGAGAGAGAGAGAGAGAGAGATATTATTTACTCCACTGCTCCAAAATTAGTAGTAGGGCAGGCCAGAACAATTGTTTGTACTGGTAAAAACCTATTGCTAAGCTTTTTGGGAATATATTCACTACATACATTTTTCAATGTTTTTGAAATTTTTGTAAGTTCTTTATATAAAAGTTCTTTATAAGAAGAAAATCAAATGTTTAAATTCCCTTGTAATTTACTGAAATAAATCTATAATTAGTAAGGCAACCAAATATATGGAAAGGAAGGCAAACAATACTTTCATCCACTCATATATAAAAATATCTATCAGTTCATCATCTAACCTGCTTATCCAGGTCAGGGTTGTAGGGAGCCAAAGGATATTCTTGTGCCCTTTTGCTCAAGGTGGAATACAATTCAGTAAGCGGCGCACTTATGTAAATCCACAACAACTCATACTCAGCCAATTTAGAGCCTTTAGTTAACCTATAACCACTTTGGAATGTAGGGGGAAAAGGGTGAAAACCTACACACACATTCTTCTCCGATCAGCAAGGATTTAAATTGATTACAACCACTGTGTCATCCTGAAGACCAAACATCATTATTTAATACAGCAATGCTATCCAATGTCAGTAGTTCATGCTGATGAAAAAAAAAAATAAGGTGCTACATACATCCTGATTCACTCCTGGCACAGAAATCCTCTGTTAATATCACTTTCACCAAGTACAACAATAACTGTCATTTTAACAAAAGCTTAGTTTGCCATCAACAGACATGACTGTCATATACAAAACAATCAAACAATTTCCAAACACTGGTTGTTTTGCTCTAAGGTGTTAATAGTTATTTTTCTGGGGACCAATACAGTAATTTAATGGTGGAATATATCATTTTATATTCATTATGTTCAAAGAATTCATTTCAATTTATTTGACTGTATAAAAATGAACATTTCAAATTTTATCAGTGAAGAGAGAGAGTTAAAAATGAATAATGGGCATATCTGGCAACAACCATCTAACAACCATTAGGAAACAGCAATGAAACAGGGCCATCGGTATGTAGTTTGTCAGAGATTAAAGCCTTCAGAAGTGAGGCCAATCTAATATTACACAAGAGAAACAAAACAGTAAACTGATGGACAGTTAATAAATGTAAAAATATAGGTACTGCAGAGATGAGAGAAGGCTGTAAAGTTTAATTCAGATTGTGAACATGAACAGTCCCTTTTCTGAAAATCACAGCAAGAATTTTTTTTTTTTCCTGACTACATTTCATTTCTCAACTGCCCAGCAGTCTGTGCGTTGCTCTCTTCCTACCACTGAACATGCAAATGTACATTGCCGGGACCCACAATTTCCTGTGCAGTTCTTGACAAAATGTTTTTAAGTAACCTGCTCAATGGACACAATATGAAAATTTGCAGTTAATTTAAATTTTGCCTGCTCACCTGATTTAATTTGCACGTCAAAAAGAAAACGCTGGCAACACAATACAGAACAATTGTTTCCTGCCCTGCCTTCCTCCTAATAAACGAGTCTGTCACCCTTATAAAATAAGGGTATCAGACAAGATGTTTCAAATGTGAACTATCCTCTTATCATAATCAAACTGGGAAATCATCAGAAGAAATTAAACCCATAGAAGTCAAAATAGAAATACTAGAATCTATTTACATCTTTTTATTTTAATATTAAACTGAGGCAGGCAGCAAAAATTAAACTAAGTAGAAGGATTCAAAGGAAACCTCTTGTTAAAAATTCAGGTTATCCACTATCAACAACTTTCTTTGCAGGAGACCAGTAAACAAAAGTAAATATACAGCCCTATGCAAACAAGTATATCATGAGACAATTCAAAAGACAGGGAAATCAAAAGCAAATAGAACTATAAATACAAATTAAATGAAGATATTATTTTAATCATATCAAGACCATAATAGCTCAAATACTGTAATAAAATAGACATTTTAACAGGGAACTATAATATATTGGAAACTACTACAGTATATCTTTATTTCCAACTATAACCCAATGCCAATCCACAAACACAACCCTCAGTGCAATCATGGAGGAAAAAGAAAAAAAAATAATAAGGAAATGCAATCTTCTGTACTGACAACAAAGAAATCAATTTCTCTTTTGTTATATTATATTTATGTACTTATTTATTATTTTTGACATTTAGTGAGCTCAAATTTCAAAAACTACAAAACGTGCACAGCTACAGTACCAAGGCATTGCTGTTTTCCGAGTTGTCTACAGTATGCTTTCCACTCTCAAGTCAGTACTAATTCACACCATCACATGACAACTCCACTGTAATTTTTGCATAGCATCAGGACTGGGCAAAATACATAATAAAATAGTCACTCTGTGCTATCTATGGCATTCACCATACAAAGTATGAACAATGTATTTGACTCAGCCATGTTACGCACTCTCTTACACAGAATTGAATAAGATACTTTCATTTGTGTGTGTGTTCTGTGCAATAATTACTTTTAAAAAGGTAAATAGGTGTAAAACAGATTGTTTAAATAATGCTGCCTTTTATTTATTTTCTAGCAGGGATGCTGAGAATCAACACTGAATGTCTGACTTTTAGTAATCTGACCAACTCCTATCAAATATTAGCTAAAGCAACATCTCACAACACTTCATCTTTAGTGGATCTTTGTGCTTTAATGAATACTAACACACAGTCTAAAAATGTTTTCTCTGAAGCAAACACAGAAGTCAACAATGCACTCCTAACAGGACTGCCTACAAATGACATACACTTTTTACAATTAGTTCAAAATGCAGTAGAAGGAAATTTAACAGGAAAAAGAAAATCTTAGCATTGCTTTAATGGTTACCTGTGGTATTTAGAATTGACTTAAGATAGTATTAATGGTATATAAAGCTCTGAATAATCTTGCTCATTCTTCTATTTTAGATTTCCTGTCCTTTTACATTCCTAGCCATAATATTAGATCTTTGAATGATGGTTTTCTTATTATTCCCCTTTTTACATTCTTTTAATTAGGCTTTTTCATAGCAGGCGGCACGGTGGTGCAGTGGTAGCGCTGCTGCCTCGCAGTAAGGAAACCTGGGTTCACTTCCCAGGTCCTCCCTGCATGGAGTTTGTTCTCCCCGTGGCTGTGTGGGTTTCCTCCGGGTGCTCCGGTTTCCTCCCACAGTCCAAAGACATGCAGGTTAGGTGCATTGGCGATCCTAAATTGTCCCTAGTGTGTGCTTTGTGTGTATGTGTGCCCCGCGGTGGGCTGGCACCCTGCCCGGGATTTGTTCCTGCCTTGCGCCCTGTGCTGGCTGGGATTGGCTCCAGCAGACCCCCCGTGACCCTGTGTTAGGATATAGCGGATTGCATAATGACTGACTGACTGACTTTTTCATAGCTACTTTTAATGAAACTTCTGTTAGATTAGGCATGTATTACAATAACATATACTTTATAGACTTGAAATCATGATTAACGCCTACTATTTTCTGTTTTCTTTTCTAGCTTTCTGCGATGGCATTTTGCACCACCACAATCTTATCAAAACACAGTCACCTATGAAGCTGGATGGAATGTAGATAATTACAACTGACAATGAGACTTACTGCATCAGACTTTCCAGGACAAAACATAAAAACAATAAGCACATTCACCTTTGGTAGAATGCCCAGGGTGGACTAGGAGGGTATGTGGGCTTGGAATCCCTTGCATGTTTATCTTCTCCAGCATCTTGCCAGTTGAAGTTTTTTTTTTGGTTCTCCCTGGCCACCTGTCCATAGCACTGGACTTATTGTTATAAGCAATAGGGACATAAAAATCAATTTAGCAAATTAATCCATAATTTAGGATTCTTGTTACTTGTTATCTAAATTATATTAGTACATGTTGATTTATTTTTTTTATTTTTGGTATTTTATTTATTCATTCATATACTTAATTATTTCTAATGTATTATATTTCTGTTTACTTTCAATTTTTAACATCTTGTAAAGCAGTTTGAACTACATATTTTGCATGGAAATGTGGTATAGAAATAAATGCTGTGCTTGTTACAATCACTAGCATAAATTACTAAAATCAATATACTAGGGTTCTATTTCATCAAATATTGGTTTGAAAATGAAAAATTCATTTAATAGTTACAAATGTTACATTTATTCAACATGTGCATATTCTAGTGAATTATGTGCAATTTAGGAATTAGAGTGTTCTTAACAACACTATGACTGTTTTTGTTTGTAAATGATAATTTAACCTGGATAAAAGATCATTGTAGATTTATGAAATGTCAATTATACTCATTTTTAATTACATTAAAAAAAGCTTTCCTTATGTGTAACATTTATTTTTACAACATGTGTATGGATAAATGTATACACAAATAAACCCAGCTCAAGAATCTAAATTAGGATGATATTTGTGAATTAAAACTAAATATCTAAGGGCTATTTTACAGTGACACTCTAAACTGGGTTGTAGGTCTCGGTAATGTGAAAGAAACTATTAAGGTTAGAACCAAACCTATAAAAGTAGGTCAGCTTAAGTTTATGATGTGAAAAATTACCGTGGTACCTAATCTGATGAGATCCCGTGACACACAATACCACCCACTGAGAATACTTAACATCCACAAACAACTCGACTTTGGTTTACATTGGAGTTTACTGCATATTCATGAAATAACAGTCACACTTACTGGGAGTGCATGGTGTACAAAAGTTTTGTAAATGTGCTGGAAGCAATAGATGAGTGTTTATTTTACGCTCTGATAGATGATTATTTATGAAACAGTTCCTGCTGCACTTTTCCAGTTCTTAGCACTTCAGCAAAATGTGACAAGCTGCTTTTAGAAAATGTAATGTGAAACAAAACACTGATTTAGGCTATGAGCAACAGGTTGCTAATGAAAATAGAGTCTGAAAATTTTGAAAATGAGCACCAAATTGTTTATTTTGCTTTGCATTTCAAAAATCTGTAGTACTTCCAGCTTAAATGTTTTTATTATGAAAGTCTGCAAAATAAATATAATTTTGTTGTTTTCTCTATAAACGAAGTTAGTGTGGCATAGTGGTTAAAGGTTTGAACTTTAAACCTGAGGTTGTGGGTTCAAATCCTGCTACTGACACTGTGTGACCATGTATAAGTCACTTCACCTGCAAGAAATGTAATCAGTTGTTCATTAAATGTTGTAAGTCACCTTGGATAAAACCACAACCAAATAAGTAAACATTAATCTAAACAAAATGTCTACATATCTTTGGAAATCCGTCACTTTTTCACACCTTTATATATTTTATTTAACAATGGAAATGATTATCCTCATTTGGCTGTTTGTGAGGCACACATAATACATATACCCTACACATTTTCTATAAATGCCATTTTAAATGATCAGTATTTTCTTAACTTCTACTGCACTCCAACAGATGGCAAAATATATTCATGTAAATCTTACTGAAGCCAATTTTTCACCTGAAAATGAAACTAGTGCAGAATGTAAAAGATATGATGGTAAGGAATATAGACATCAATCATTATATACTATATTTCTAACATATTTGTCTGTTATTTATTTTTTTACATAATGCCTTTCATAAAGGTACAAATCTTGTGCACTTCCTGCTATTGGGAGACCCTTAAAAGGTTTTTTAGAGTAACTTCTCAGCGCTCATATACCTTCAGATCATCCTGCTTATAGCAATGTACAGAACCAGATGAACATAAAGACTATGTTATTTAAAGGATGGATGTTGCAATGGTCAAACAGTCAGGATGAGGGAGACACTCTTTAAATCCAAGCACATTCTTTATTGTGCACCTCAGTAACTGTCACCTTTGCTTTCTTCTACATAGAAAGGACTAAGGTTGATAGTAAAGAAGTTAGCCATAACAGCTACACAGCATATTTGGTAAAGGAATAAGAAAAAACGGTATGGTACTTTTCTTTCAAGCTTCTGGCAGGGGATATGCAACAGAGCATATAATGCATTTTTCTTTATCAATTTGTGTGTATTATATATATATTATTATATATATGTGTGTGTTTTGCATGCTTTGGGGACTTTGCTTTTTGTTGAAGTACGGTAAAAGAGGCCTACAACGTTTTTACTCAAAATATAATAGGACTGGATGATACATGTCTATATCTTTAACCTGATTAGAGACAGCCAGACTGGGTTTGGGAGGAAGAACAACAATATCAGCAAAAAAGGAGAAAGCTACACCATAACAACTATTCCTTTCACTCTCAATGTTTGCCAATAAATTAAAAGCAGTCTCCTCCTTAGCATGATGTGACATCTTTTTGTAAGTCCTGGCCATAAGTACCTGAGTCTATTATGATGTGTTAACAATTTACTTAAATTTTAGGCCTTAATCTTGTCAGTACCAATAATAACTTTCTAACTATTCATTTATACACATAACAGAAAGATATGAGCCATCAATCAAAAGGTCAGATATCAGCACCAACATTAGAATAATGCTGAACACGTAAAACAAACCACCAATAAGCCAAGTAAACACAGTGCCTGAATAATATCACAAAATAAAACACTACTCTATGTATGTTTAAGCAAAAAAACTCATACAGAACCAAATCATAAATATAAGCAGTGTACAGTTTAAATCAACAGCAAAACCTCTCAATGAAAACTGCTTATTGAAAATGGTATCTTATTGCATTACAGTAAATTACAGATGGGTAAAAAAAATGTAGTTTTTCAAAGTCAGAGGACCCAATTCCTTTTACTTTATGAACTGATCTTATTTTTGATGCTACCACTTTGGAAGACGAATGCCACTGTCAGTAAATACTTTATTCTTCTTTGGAAACCATAGTGGCGTAACAGACTAGTCCTTCCATTCAGAATGGTCAGAACTGAATTATTAGCTGGATATTTTGAAGGATATAATTATTTCTTGATATTCCTAGACACCAACTTGTAACCTGCTCTTTTTTTGTTGATATTGTTGCCCTTCTCCATTTCTTTCCTCCCATACCCAACTTTAAATTAGCTTTCTTCTGGGTCAAAGGTGCTGATGAACTTCACTTAGACTTGAAATTCATTGCTGAAAAAACACTGGGATCTTTTACTGTAATGAACCAAAAATTCCCCAACACATCTACATAGACAAACGGGTAAAGGACAATACATAATGTACACAGTTACAAAGTCATTATTGCAGATAACCCTTTCTGCTTTCCAAAGCTGTAAACATGAGCTTCAATATTTATTAATTAAATAGCTGAAAACACACATTAGGCTGAGATGTATTATATAATCTAACGTGATTAACTTACTAGTATAAATGTTAAAGAAAAATATCTGAAAAATATACTAAGATGCAACAAGGCTGTTTGTGAGAGTATAATCCCTATGTCCCCTGAGAAATTGTGTTGAATGACATACTGCCCAGGAAGCATAAAAAATATCAACTTAGGCCCTTGCTTGAAAGTTACAAAAATCAATCATTTCTGTCACTGTACCTCTTCATTATCTATTGTGTCAGTCATGTTCTTCAGGGACATGTCACTAAGGCATGTAGGAAGGGAACGCACATATGATAATAGAAATTTGCATTTAATATAGGTTCTTGCACACACATTTTCTACTTCTACATTTTTAGAGACAAATAACATTTTACTTAATTGTTAAAATGAATGCAAAACAGAAAAAACATGAATTTCATAATTAAATTAACTGGCACAAAAAATAGGAAGTTTAAGGGATAGATAATACACAAAGTCTACCTGGACTATAGTATATAGTATATAATCATCAGAAGATGCTTTCTGTGGAGTGTGCAAGTGTGTAAGGAGATACATACATTTTGTTGACTAAAATCAATACATTTGAAAAGGAGAAATTTATTTAGAGGTCACCTTTTTAAAAGACTGCAAAGACAATATTATGTTTCATGTACTTCACCATGTTGCTAATTACTAGGGATATGACTACGAACATAGATTTTTTTTGTCTTTTATGTCAAAATCAAGTTTTCATTACCATGTTGTATAATGGACCCTGAACAAAGTTAAAGGCTATGTTGAAACTGATCATTCTTATAAAGATCAACATCACTTTGGCCAGCCTGTTTGAGACAACTAGCTAAAACTTAACATAGTAAGTGCTGCTTCTTCATTCAACACCAACATGAAGCACAGCTGGAAAGAGACAAGTACATGGAAACAATCTGCAAATTAAGGGATTTTTTACTATTTGCTTGAAGTGCTGTGCCAGACAGAAAGAGCAACTGTTCTGCCATATACTGCATATGTACAGCATAATACCTGCTGGTGATATTGAAAAAGCTAAAAAAATAAGCGTGAAATGTAAATTTAATGGCATTTTTCTCATATAATACATAAAGACAAGCTAATTTGTGGAATACTGTTTCTTGGTATTACACTAACTAAAACAGTCATGAAGCATAGATCCATTACAGCCAAATAAGCTGCCAAAACAAACCACAAACAACTGCTGATCACTTATTCAGATTTCACAAATCCCTTGTCAAAATGTTGGATTTTTGTTTGTATTTTATGAGATATTAAATGAAATCTATCCTAACCAATTCTAAAACTTTATATTCTGTCCATGAATAATCACAAACATTAAGGAAGACAACACACAGACTTTACTGAGTCTAAGATGTACAAATTATGTTATTTTTGCTTGATTTGAATGTGACGTCTGGCACATTTCTAAGAAATCTGCTACCATGAGTGGTGCAAGCAGAATGAGGGTCAGGACTTTTAAAGTAGTGGTCTGATAGTATGTATTGCCCTTGAAGGTTCTCATCACAATGCCTTTTGATTGGCGCCTAATGACATCAATTACACAGTCATCACCTGAAGACATTTTAAATGAATTTGCCTCATTATTTAAAACCTAAATTCAGTAAATTTTCAACCCTAGTTATGATTGCGCTTTGATTTGTTTGTGCTTTATGCTGATGACCTTTTGTGCTCTGATTTGACATTCCCACATAGCCCTTTTGCTGGTGGCCATTATAGTTTACTGTAATGATACTTCTCTTGAGAAACCCTGTTTCTACCACATGACCCATAATTCTGAAACTCTTTAATTAATGCTTTAATAATGTATGCTACACCAAAATCTGTTTTTTATAAAATAAGTGCAAATTTGGAGTGGTCTACAAGAAGTACCTTTATCCAGGTCATCTTGATTCTGTAAAGGAAAAGAGTGTATTACTGTCTCTGTACGAAGGTTGACCAGATGCACCAAAAAGATGGTTTAGTCTTGTTAAGTGACTGAGCTGACAGTACAGTGAGACTGATCAGCGGATTAAAACAGTATGTCAGTGATGTGCCCTTTGTATTGTTCATGGTGGTTCAACTGGAGCAAAGCTTTCTGATAAAACTCTCAGTTAGATGGCAAGAATTTAAAAGGTAAGACAGTGAGAAGTTAAGAGATAAGAGAAGAACTGGGGTAAATCTGCTGCTTCTCCACAAAATTCCAGCTGGGGATATCTATGTGTCCATGGGCATATTTGATGTACTATATATAGCACACAGCAGGTTTGGGAATGTTTTGGAATAACCCAGGAAACACTGGAGTCTTGTAAGAAAAAAGGAAATCACAGGTGCCCTGAACTGCTTCCTGTCACCAAAATTCTCACACAGTAAAAAAGGAAAAATACTGGTGAATGGAGACTCTAAATTATTACTAATGTTACTTTAGAATCATGGCTTCCTAGCCTGGTCATTTTCTATGTGGAACCTCCAAAATCCCCAATGTTTGTGTCAGACTATGGGTGTCTTTACTATGATCATGGATGGACTGATGTCTTGATATTGGCAAATATTTACAGTATTTTGATATAATCTTTATCATTTTTCCTCATTTTTAATGAGCACTGTTTTATCACTACTTTTATCATACCTATTACAGTCATTTAATTAGATAGATAGATAGATAGATACTTTATTAGATAAATTTATTACTTAAAAATAATCAAAAGTAAATTAAACACTTGCACAGTAATGTACTTTTTTTCACTCATTTTACTAAATGTCCAATGAGCCTGCTTCTGAAAGTTACAATAACTCTGCGGTTTGCTTTTCTTTTTCTATATGTCTTCAAATCACACATGCTTCTTCCAAATGCATGTGGGAAAAACATTCCTCCCAATTCAGTTTGTCAGAGTAGGAGATTGACAAAACAACACTTAATGATAGAGTAAGTTTCCTTCAATGGAAAATGTTCAGCCCTCTAAAGTCAGAATCAGATATGCTTTTGTAGACTGCAGATAGGAGACAGCTTTACACATCAGAGAATTGCTACTACAACCTCACTGAAAAATATTCTTCTTCAGACAGATAACGTACAAAAATACCTTTTCATGACCTGATATTACTAATCATGTGATTATTCACAATGCTGCACTACCTTTATACAATAAAAAATAATTTAAGCCCCAAAAACATGGATTGTTTTTTTACTACCTACACAAATAATGAAATGTAAAAAATATAGTTCCTAATTAATGAAGTAACCAGCAAGCTAATTTTCTGGAACACAGTGCTTTGGTTGAATAGAAAAAAATAATCACTTTTAGAAATTGTGCATTGTAAAAAGAAAGCAAAGGAAGTATACAGAAAAAAATAATTTCTTCATATTAAGGTTTTCAACACAATGTTAAGGCATAATTTTCACTTAGAATACCAATTAATACAAAGATTCTAAAAAAAAATCCAGTACAAAATTAATTTCCTAAATTTGCTTTACTTTATCATAAACATAAATTTAAAGAAGCACCTTTTAGTGTCCATTGGAGCAGAACAGTACAACTACTGTATGCAAAATACCATAATCAAGAAATTGCCTAGGTTATTACAAAATATTTTAATAGCAATAAAAATTCTATAGCTTATGTCTGAAACTTTAATTTCAAAAAATCTATAACTTAAAATTGTCAAAGGTATCCTGTATTAAAGAGCACCACTGTTCTGACAATTGTATAATGTCACAGAATCAAGTATTCACAATCAAAGTCAACAAAAGTCTTAGGCTGTTTTAAACTACACATCCACGGGCTGTCTGTTGACTCTTGTTATTTTGTAATTTATCAGGGTAACAAAGAAACTCTTATGCTATTTGTTCCTGAAAAAGACAGACACAAACAACAGCAAACAAACTGCCTTTCCAAGCCTAGGTGAAGATTTAAACAGACACATTCAGAAGAACATTTACTTTAAGTGAAGGAGTGGAGAAACATTGCAATAAAGGCAAGTCCAGTCACAGTTTACAGAAAAGAGAATTATTTGAATAAGGCAGATTACTTAATAGTACACACAATGGCGGCAAATAATAAATCTGTGCAGGCGCTCCAGTGGCAGAGAAAGGCCTTTTACTATAGAGTAATGTTTCTAACATGCTGCTCTCCTTTAAATCACCTTCATTTTATTTGTTGAGTAATAAAGCTCACCAGATACAGTGTTGTGTGGACAATTTTAATTTTGGAATATGTGACCATATAGTGATTCATGGTAAATGCATGGTAATAGGATGTATGAGAAAAACAGGCTGGCATTCAAAGAAACTTTTCAAACATACTCTAGTATGCAAACATGCATGTTTTTGTATGCAATGTGTTCATCAGGTCTCAATCATATTGTAAGGGGCCATTCAGACATTTATAGATATGTCAATGTTTGAATATGTGTATTCATTTCAAGTAACAGAGCCCTGGTAACTTCAGATTTCTTGCTCAGTCTGAGATCTTATGGTAGGAGAAAACACTAAAAAGATGAAGACAGAATACAGTCATTTCCTAAAAACGTAATATGGGAAAATCTGCATAATTGTGAAAATGTGCAAAATAACTAGGTGATCCTGACAAGGAAAAAAAAACAAACATTCTTTTTGCTTTCTGTTGCGATTTACAGCTCAACAAACAATTCAAGTGATGCAAACTAAATCTTTGAATTCACAGTCAAAAAAGCAGTTCTACTTGTTGCTCAGCATTTCATAATGAGCTGATCACGAAACAGAAGTTCTGCTCCTGAGACTGCTGCTATTTGCATGCTAAATAAATTCCAGTGTCTAGTAAGGGTATTCTTTGAGAAATGGAAATTAAAGTAAAACAAGAGACAAATTATACAACCCAGTTTCACAAAGCTGTAAATGTGTTCCTTATTAAAGTACTAGGGTGTTGTACCGTGTTAGCCATTATGAATGTAGAGAAAACATCTTTACATCTTGCCTGAAGAAGGGGCCTGAGTTGCCTCGAAAGCTTGCATATTATAATCTTTTTAGTTAGCCAATAAAAGGTGTCATTTTGCTTGGTTTTTTCTCTACATTCCTTATTAAAGGAAAAGTTATTAAAAATTTGAAGTTACAGTTGTTCTCTTTCTTGAATAAAGACCCAGTGTTTGAAGAGCTTCTTATTCTTGGCTTTTAGTTTCTGCATCTACCTGACTAGGTTATTATCAGTACATGCTCACTCAAAATCCCTTTTCTGTAGAGTAGAATTTGTAACAATTCAGTACTCATGAATTCAAAATGGTGTCAACTGTAAATATAACAAAAACACCATGACCTACAGTAGATTAGAATTATAGGTGTTGAAATGCTTGTAGCAGATTACTGAATGACATGGTTTGAAGATGCTGTATACAATTTTGCCAATTGCAAATGAATTTTACTATGAAGGTGTCTGGCCTAATGCTCACCATAATGAAAAACTAAATAACTAAGCTGATAGGAATCCTTTCACACATACATATTATTAGGAAAATGAACTATTTTTTTAATACTCAGTCATCCAATTACTAGATACATGTCACCCTGTTGACATTTATAATGGTACACAATATGCATAACTATAAGGAATTTCAACAATGCATTTCAGAGTGTTCAAAACATACTGTGCATAACTACATAACAAATTGTATTTTATGTCATGTACAGAATAAAAGTCAACAATGCTCTTATCATACTATGTTGAGCATATTTTGTGGTATATCCTTTTTGTTATATGTTTTTTTTCAGTTTTACATCATCATGATGTGATTTAGGTTGTTCAGAATTCTGACACTGAGATTGACGGTTGAATTAACTATATAACACAAGCTAATCGAGTCATTTCACAAATATATTTATAAAGCATCTGTTATGTTACAAGCAATCATTTTCTATATACTATTACGTTCAATCATATTCAGGCAAGCATTTAAGCCAAAGTTGACATAACAAACAAAAAGAGAATTTGCAAGTAACCAAATCATGGCTTTATACTTATTTTTCATATATTATATATATATATGAAATTAACATAAGTCAGTTACATATTTATTATTATCTCTGATTAAAATTAAGGTCAATAGTTTCTAATCACATTACTACATCCGTATTAGTTGAATATGCAGCATTACTGGGTCTCATACTTCATACCATAGTTCCAGTTTGAAATAAACATTTTTGCTTAAAATTTTTTTTACGCTTTGTATAGAAACAATTGTTTTCTCCCATAATTTTCAAAATTGCTAATTTACTCTGTTAAAGCTGAGATATCGTAGCTGTATGGGGTAGTTTATTTTTAAGGTAAACAGCATTCCACTTTTAAATGCATTTGATTTTTTTTCCAACTTCACCTTTTGATACATGTATTAAATTATTACTTTATGACATACTTAATTCCATCTGCCTTTTTGTTTTTAAAAGCCACATCCTCATCATGGTATGATGTCACATATGCAAAGTTGGAGCCTACTCCATTACACAAAACTTTTTTTTTTAAATTGTATTTCCCGTATTAGTACATTATTTAAAAAATCTAATATTGAAATAAAATTTTAGTTCACATTTTTCTCTTATAAAAGTTGTCCCAGGAACATAGTGTTAACTTATAATAATTTTAACTTAACAAAGCAAATGTTAAATGTAACCAATAAAGAAATATACATATTTAAAATTACACATTCAATTACAAAATTAACACTATTCTATTATCATTATTAGTACAATAAAGGTGATCGTTTGAGGACTACTTATTCAGAATTAGACAAGATCATTTTTTTCTAAACTTAATTATAATATGTATGGCGAATTCTGGGAATAAATTACATTTTTTTAACATATTGCAAACCAGGATATCTTTCTTTTTTATATAAATTACAAAAGTGAGCGTTTTTCAATTTCAAAAAGCACTACGGTTTAGTTTGTTTTACAAAAAAAGTCTTTTAGGTTCTGGAGGTACAGATTTTAAGTTACTAAGTATGTCAAAAAACATAAGTGGCAAAGTGCTTAACTTATAATAATATTTAGTGACGAGCAAACATAGTGGAATTAGCTTTACTGCGACTTCGGAGAAATCATGTAAATGTTGGGCAACTTTTCCAAACACACTGAAATGCATTAAGTCAATGGGGAAGAAAGAATTGACCTAGCTTTGAGCAGATTATAATGGGCAATGGTCTTTTAAGTATCTCTGAGGAATAGACAAGTGTCTGGCAACTATGCTGGATAGGGAAGCATCAACAACTGCTGGACTAATTATTATGGCCAAAAATATGACCTGAGCAGTGAGGCAGCAATGTTAACCACTACACCACTGTGCCTGAAGTAACAAAAGCCAAAAAGTGAATATAACATATGACCACACACTAGCAATAAGTACACAAAATAAAAAGCTTCACACTATTCTCTTTCATCAAGAACACAGAAATGCATTTTAATTAGTAAAAAAAATATTATTACTATTATTATTATTATTTCACAGGGTGTTCTGTGTTTTCTGACTCTATGAGAGGAAGGAGGAGGGTTCCTTAGAGACATCATGCATGTGAGAGACGGATTGTGCAGTGACGTAAAATGTGGAGTACGCTTACAGTATAAATGTGTGAAAGTTCTATGCATAGCACCTACAGCTCTGTGATGTCATGCTGGCTTCACAAAGCATCATGGGGTGCTGGGAAAAAAAAAGTCATGTAAGCCAGCCGCATGGCGAATTTCCAGGAAAATATTTGGTGCACAAAGTCACTGGTGAAAACACCATGTTGCTGAGAAACAATGTTTTGGCAAATTTCACTGATCACCACTATTAATACATACAGTAATTTAAAACAAATGTAAATATTACTAATCTGCATAAATGGTAAGCTTTTCACCACACTGTAGCTTGTACAAATAAGGCACAAAATTAAAGAGATATGGAAGATAGTGGGCTGAAACAAACTAAAGCCAGTTTTTACTTGCCTTAGTAATCAAGATACTTTAGAAATAGGACACACAAACTTGAGCTATCCTAAATCTTTGCAACTAAACATCAAACAGTGTTCACAATAAATCTCCTATCTAGCATATTCCATAATCTACAGGTTGACATTTCTTTGACTGATTTTGGCATTTCTTTCAATTCTACATGTTTCTAATTGTGACCTGTTTCTTCAAAACCAAGGAGAGAAGCATATCTCATGCTTCTATAATACATTAGTTATCACCAATATGTAAAACACACTCCATAAGTTCCATTATAAACTCAAAGACAACATATTTTAAAAGATTCCCAAGAAACATATTTTAAAAGATTCCCAAGTAACTGTTTTTAAAAAAATGCCACAAATATGCCTTATAGAATGCAACTGTAAACAAGAAACATATAAAACAAAAAAGTTACAGTATACAGTATTATGCAATGGAAAATCAGAAAGAAACAAAAACAGCAAAAAGAATCAATTGTATTAAAAAGTACAGTGGAACCTCGAGATACGATCACCTCTGTATACGAGAAATTCAAAATACGAGGAAAGTATGAGCGAAAAATTCAGATCTAAATACGAGCATTGGCTCGCGTAACGAGCCACAAGCCAGGCTGTGGGTATAGCTCGCGGCTTAGCGAGGGGGCGTGGTAGCAGTAGCGAGCTGCAGGGCGATCTGCGGTGTCTGCATTTCTCACCTAAGTGCACAGGTGGGAAAATGCCCACATCCATGATTGTTCCTGTGGCTGATGGGCTGCAGCTACCATGTCCTCCCTGCATATATAGAGAAGCGCGAGCCGGTTAAGGGGGAGAAGAAGTAAAAGAAAAGAGAGGAGAGAGAACGGAGGTTGCAGGAGGAGGCAGGAAGCAGCAGCAGTAGGAAGTCGGTGCAGGCTCGCGAGCGAGTGCAGGCTCGTGTGTAGCTGAACAGTGAGCTGAACAGGCGAGTCAAACAGCTGAAGCAGGATGGTGTAGAGAAGGTCAGCTGCATTAAGCGTGTCTCGCCTATTGCAGAGCCCGCATGGGAGAAGCAGGTGAGATGCTGACGCTAACAGAGAAGAAGCACCGGGGATTGTCATCTGTTTTTTAAAGACTGCTTCCTGTTGACGTTTTAACCTCGTGTTAAAGGATTGTTATTCTTGTGTATTTTAAACCTCCACTTCACAACTGTTTTAAGGATTATTTATTTAAAGATTTATTGAATGCTCTACTGCACTTTGGACACCTGTTTTGATTCTTTTAATAATCAGTTATATTATTTACCAGTGTTATTTATTAAAGGTAGACTACAGTATATATTATTTATCAGTGTTATTTGTTAGGAAAATTGATTTTTATGTTAATATTTTTGGGGTGCGGAACGGATTAACTGGATTTCCATCATTTTCAATGGGGAAGTTTGTTCTAGATACGAGAAATTCGCTATAAAAGCTCAGTGCTGGAACGAATTAAACTCGTATCTAGAGGTTCTACTGTATCTGGACTCAGCTCAACATGGTGACATTATTAAGTGTCATCTGTTTTTCTTTGCCTCACTTCTGAACTCATAAAGTAACTGAAGTGAACAATGAAGAAAATACATTGTATAATGACTTTTCTGGGAAAAATATGTCCCGGTTAAAAAATAAATTAGTTGTTAATAATAAACCATGGACACTGATACATTATTAATTTGTGTAAATTCTAAATGACTAATCTGATCAACAACATTATTTCAACTGCATTACAAAGTTTTTAAATTTCAAAAAAATAAACAAACAAGTAGTCCATAATCAGTATTGCTTTGGAAAACCTTTTGTAAAAGTATAATGAAAATGGCTTTAGAAGAGCAACTGATGGACAAATCATGAGGGATATTTATAGGAAAGAATTTGAAGAACACAGAAGAATAACACTTACTTTTTTTTGCAGAACACAGTGAAATATTAGGATGAACATTCCTTGAAAAGCATTGAAGATTGTGAAAAGGTAAGCCATTACAATTGTTGATTCATTGATAAACAGCAATCCAAATGACCATGTAACTCCAAGAAGGCAAAGCAAGGAAAAAGCACCAAGGACCCAGGATCTAAAAAAAAAAAAAATAAGAGGGCACCTTGTTTATTAAAACTGTCAGTGATGTTTGGTGGTCTTAGTTTACTTAGGATTTGTTTTAAATCAGATGCTAAAACAAATGAACACACAAAAAATCAACTGAGCATGCACTGTCATAAACAATAACTGACAGAGGAAAGCATTACATTCAATGATGTTTTTAATTTACATGCTTAAAGTGTATATTTGATAATGTTATTAATATACACCTTTGCTGCCTTAAATTTACATTTTAGAGATGGTAATTTTTTAGGATATTGTTGTTGGTTGCTGCAGCTGTTATGTAATGCTGTATAATAAAATAATGTCAGGCAAGTGAAAAATGAAAAATACTTGTGACTATTTTTGACTGAAATGAAGAAGAAAATAAAAATTTTGGACATGTGAAAAAGGAGATACTTGGCTCAGAACATGTCTTACTAAAGATCTTACTTGATAAATGGCTTATTATCTTCATAGCTAGAAAGCATGATAAGCAGGAGAGAGAAATAAAAATTAGTCAATAAAGAGGTAAAACTAGAAAGCTGCTTTAGACTTAAAAGCAAATTAAACAATTGAAAGAAATAATTAATGCATGCAATAAAATAGGAAGAAAAACGCAAAGCTTAAGCAGCAAAATAAAACACTGAAGAGAACTACATAAATCAAAATACCTACTAAAATACTGGCAAATTTAAAAGTGCTTGAAAAATACAATAAATGCATAATATTGTTAGTGTAAATTTGTAGCTTACCCTGGTAAATCCGTATTATAGTACCCATCACAAACACGGTAATTACTGGATGAAAACAGAAAGCATAAAGAAAGAGAAGAGAGAGAGAGAAATAGACAGAGATGCTAAAGATTAGCTCTCTCCTATCATGCAACATGCAGTGAAGTTGCTGGTATGTCTGGTATATAGTTTTGTTCTGAGCCAGCATTTTAAAACATTTACATTTTAAAGCATGTTGTCTGAAGAATAAAATAAAAACAAAAAACACTGACCTAGAAGGAACAATAAAACCAATATGGAATTAATACAAAACAAGATTACAGTTGGGATTTTGTGTACTGTATGTAACTGAAATAATCAAGATTTAACTTTACTGTAAAACTAGAGGAGACTTCACTGTTATTACCATTTTCTAAAAAAAAAAATGCAATGTTCACCAAGATTAAGTTAAAAAAAACACTGATCCTCTGAAAAGTGTGAGCTATGCTACAAGCCACATCATGAAATTACTCACCATGTGAATATTGTAGCGATAGCTGAGAAAAAAAAAAAAAATTTTATATTTTCATGGAGAAAAAAATCTTTCTAATAGAATTAGCATCTATGGAGACCAATGCTAGACCACAGCAAGCAATAAAAAAACATCCATGAAAAAAATCTCATGTTACTTGTCTTTCATAATTTAGATGTCATGTCATCCATTCGTGTGGTCAAAATGACCAAACTGAATGCATTTTGTTTACTAAAATACTGTTAAAATGAAACCTTCTGTAATATCTGAGCAATGTATGTAGATGAAACATATTCACATGTGATTGAGCTTTTGAATTAAAGACCCACCTCTCCTCCTCTTGTACACTTGTCAAGAGTTGTCCCAACTTCTTTTGTAAAGCTTGTGTAGATTATGCGACACTAAATTAGTAATGTGAGATTAATGTTTTTATATTGCTTTCTGTGCTTGAGCATTGGTCTCCATAGATGCCCACTCTATCAGAAAGATTTTTATATCTGTTATCCATGAATACAAGATATTAAAAATTTTTCTTGGCCATTAATACAAACTAAATGGGGAAAGTAACATATAAAAAATGCATAATTTTTGAGTGGCATATTCTTTAAAGTGGTTTCCTAAACAGATCTCTAGTACTATTATAATTTGTCATATGTTTTCAAAACGCATTAACTCATCATTTTAGGATTTAAGTTTGAACTTCATTCAAATACAATTTAATTTCTACTCATCTTGGAGATGACAATACAATATTTAAAAATTTTAAATGTTTTACTTCTAGGTGAGTTACAGTGATTCTCTGTTTGTTGTCTGTTAGTTGGCTTCCCTGACATTGGAAATGTCCTGGCAAAAATAATTCAAGGCTTATGTTAAGCATAAGGTCACTGACATTATACACATACAGTGTAATAAAAACTGTTAGTAATTACAGTTTATATCCCTGTGATCTGTTTTAAATAAACATTTCATTATGTATGTGGATTCTTATTCTTCAGTTCCTACAACTGTTACTTTAATGTTTTATATTTACAAGAACTTTTAAGGATGACAGAATATGTGTGTGTGCTTTGGAGGTATTGTTTTTCTCATTTTTCCATACCGGAAGACAAAAATCTCATCATCACAAAGAATATGCAGATGAATTCTCAAGAGTGTAATGCTCAAGTACTGGAAAAATGATTTTTTTTAAATCCCAAGTAAAACCCATCCCTCTGAAAATAGCAAAAATGTTACTGCTAAGAGAAGAAAAGTATTCATCAGTGTTAAGTTACATAGATAATTTAGGTTAGATGTGGGTATTGTATTGAAAAAAAGAACATTCACACTACTGGTCAAACAATGTTTAATTAGTTAATTACCCATCAGAAAAGAAAGACAACTTCAGTGAACATCTAAATAAATGTGTGAACTGTGATTTATGATATTAAATATATATTGTGATGGGTATCGTGATAAATAGGGAAGTTAAAGCAGGAATAGATTAGCACCAGGCAAGGACAGGGCCCAAGAGGCTCTAAAAAAGATTGGGCAGGACTCACTGGCAGAGATGACATATGTTTTCATATCACTTCAGGAAGAAGGGCACAGTCAGGGGCTAGTATGCCTTGTGTGTATAGAAGAAGAGCTACAGATGGGCACATGGGAAGTGGAGAGTAAGACATGGCCCAGATGCAAGTTTATAATGTCCCCTAAGAATCTGGAGTGTGCATGACCTAGTTGATACGTGGAACACATGACCTTTCTAATATAAATAAATTGAGGCCCTACTCAATTTAGGGCTACTAAAGGGAACTGTAGTCCGGTGTCCCTTTTGGAAAAGCACGCAAAACTGCTCTAATCCCAGAACCTCAAGGACTTTGGAGTCAAGGACAAAGGTTCCACTGGTGAGTAGAAGCAAGGCCAGATTAAAGCGGGAGAGGGAGAGAGAATAAGCACGTGGGCAAGAAACCCTAACTGACAGCCAGTGGTTCAAAACCCATGAGATAATCCCTGAAAGTTTGCTGATGTGTTGTTTTTCTTTTTTTTTTTAAATGCACCTTTCTTTTATCCCTTATTTCATCATTCCAATGAATGTATATTGAATGGATGTTTTTCAAAATCTATTGTTTTGTATATCTTGACCTCCTTGGTATCAATTTAAGTAATGTGTATAGTATAATAGCACATGTTTCTGTTATATTTTATTTACTGATTGATATTGGCACCTCTGTATAGATCTTTATCCAGTTTTGGGCTTTGTCAGTGCCAGCTAGTATGGGCAGGTTTAGTAGAAATCAACCTAAAGCCAGTTAGAAGTCTTGTAAACCTGTGGAAAGTGCTAGCTCTTTTCAATATTATACAGTAAAATAAAGAAAAGATAATTGCAAAATGATCCCAACTAGGTGTAGAAAAATAAAATTGCAGGTACTGTCCTTACCTGATTGGCACAAATGACTACATATTTAATAGATCAATATATATATATAGTCTGTATGCTAAGTGTGCTGTTTGACAACCATGCAAACATAAAGGTTGTGCATAGAAAACAAACTTTCATGGAAACCAACAGCACCTGAGCATGTATGTGCCAAGATACTTGAAAAAACAGCAGACAGGTATACTGCACGTACTGTATGTGTCTTTATCTCTCTCTCACAAGTCATTTAGGTATCTATTCAAGTAACATGACTGGGGAAAACAAGAACTATCCTAAAAGTGTAAACTAAGGAAATTGTTTTGGGAGAAAAAAAAAAGATTCTACACTTGATCAATGAAGGCATTAATACAACACCACTCAGAGTCAGCCATTTTTTTCATGTAAGCTTTCAACTGTTGGTCAGTGTGTAGCTTGCAGCTTGCAGCACATGACGGTTGCACAGAACAACAAAAAATGGCAGCATCTTGAAGAAATGCAGTCCAGCAAATTCATATCCACACATGCATGAATTCCCCTAATTCCCACTCCAGATCTGTATGCACATAAAGCAGCAGATGATCACAAGCTGTCCCACTATATGTTGAAGCATGACTGTAGCAGCATCAAGTAAATGCAGTTTTAAGCATTTGTAATGCTGCAATACCCTTTGGAACTGTCATCTCCCTGACCAAAAAAAATGGTGTTCTGTATGTGACAGCATATGGTAAATGTGAAGGCCATGTCAAAAGGCTGCCACAGTCTACAGAGTGATAAACAAGCATGGTACTTTGAATTGTGCTGCATAAAGAGATATAGAATTGCCCAAATAAAATTGTATTCACTGTTTAATATTCTTGCTTTAATAGTCAGTTTTGTACAGTATATATGTTCATGTGGCATTTGAAATTTGAAGACTATGAGCTAATCTATATTTATATATGTATACACATTCAAGTATATATTATATTATATATATATATATATATATATATATATTTATTTACTGTATATCAAAGTGAAAGCAAAAGAAACTAACTGTAACAAGATAAAAGCAGCTAAAGAACATTTGTAAGTTACAAAAGAAGTTTTTAAATACTTTCAAATTTGCCATGGAACTCCTGACACTTGTATCTGAATATTCTACATATAATAAAGTGGCCAAATGAAAGTATGCACTTGGTTAATTAGGTGAAAACACTATGTACTGTATGTAATCAAGTGTACAACAGTAGAAATAAAGGTGAGTCTCTAAAGAGAAATGATTCGCAAAGATGTGAAGGCTCAGAATCCGTAAAACAAAAAGCCATTTTACAAAACATGTTAAACATGTGAATATCAACATTGTAAACAAAATAACCATATTTAAATTATATTTTAAATGCAAATACATTTTCAGGGATACTGTAGATTTGCAGTTGAAGCATTAGATATGTAATGTCTTGGCATGTATTCAAACCACCCCAACAAACCAAGAAAAAACAAATTATCAGTCTACATTTCAGATTTTCTCTAGAAAGTGTGCCTTTACTTTATAGTACAACAGTCAGGATTGGCTGTGTTTTCCTTAACTGTCATTTATAGTTGCTAGGCAACTGTGTCCTGCACTCCCTGTGGACAAGAGCCTTCAATCAGTCAAGCAATCAGGACAACATCACAAAATCCTCACTTACTTAATGTTTTCCAACCTGCTGGAGTCTGGTTTCAAGGAAGTCGAGTGCCTCACCATTTTATACATTGTAATAACAAGGAAGATAAGGTTTAGCTGTCAAAACAAAAAAAAGACATTTTGCAGCTTTCATCCAGGTTATAAGAAAAAAGGAAAAGAGGAAAAACGATTATTATATTTTTTGTTCAAAATGAAGTGGTAGAATACTGACGCCAAATTCATTGACATTTAATACTGATAGCAAAATAAAGATACAGTTAAGTGAATAAAAGCATCTGATTTATGACTTTTGAAACCAACCAATAAAAATACAGAAACCATACCTCCTTAAAATGCAGAATGAAAAAGACAGAAATAGTTTTTTTAGAATTACAGTAATATTTTAGAAGGCCATAAAAAGCATCTAAAACTCTAAACTCCCCCCCCCCCCCCCCCCCCTCCATGTGTACTGAAACGATCCACAGTCAAAAGGGATTTTTCATCAGTTCAGTTCCTTTGTGTTACTATCATATTAAATCTTCAAAAACTAAGCCATGGATATCAAGTTTTGGACAAGGTTACAACGTGCTGCATATTTTGCCTTTAAAATCAATGCTCTGATATAGAGATATAAAAGATTGAGGGAGAAACAGTAATCATGAGCCAATTTGCTATATAATTTATCCACCAACTGTTTATTCTAACAACTGAATGAGTTGCTATAAAAATTCTTAAAATTGCAGGAATGGCTGTATATAAAATTCTTGAGTGAGAAGATAGAAGGAGATGGGTCTTAGTAGGCCAGCAGCATTCACTATAAATGCTTTTATATGATGTTGATTTAAAGTAGCTATGACAACAGACAGTAATCCTTTCCAGTGTGCACTTTCTGTGTAGTATGATCTAATGAAAAGTCAAATCACAGTATTATGGGCATGGTACGATGTGGAATGAATAATTATTATTTCTAGTTTCTTCAATTTTGATAACTGTAAAATATCACATTCTTTTTTTTTGCAAGATTTAATTTTTTGCTTGTTACAAAATACAAATAAATAAAACTGAAACCTTTCTTTTTCTCTTAAATATTTACATGTACCTTTCTTTCTGCATGTGGAAAGATTTATGCAGCGTAAACATATTAATATAAATTTTTTTAACAGTAAACTAGCTAAACCACTCCTGCAGCACCAGATACAATACAGGAAACAGCCGTGGAAGAGATATCAGTTTTTTGCAGGCCCAGTTGCACATTCATCCTCACTCCCACTCACATGGGTCCAGTTCAGAATGGGCAAATAATGTAATATGCGAGTCTTTGGAATGTGGACGGAAAACTACAGTACCAAGAGAACCCACAAAGACACCAGGAAAATGCAAATGTTCCAAACAGAAAGAAAATGCACGCAGAATTTGAACCCATAACACTGGGAAGGAAAGGAAGGAAGCAATGTTATTCAATTTCTAATAAAAAAAAATTGGAAATACACAGGAATTTGAGGGGGGGGAAGGCATTTATGAGACAATGCAAAAGTCATGGGGATAGAAGAGGGGAAAAAAGATAAATAAAGCAAAACATCGGATGGAAGAGGAGACATTAAAAAAAAAAAAGTATGATGTATCTGATTTTCTTCTTATCATTATCAATCCATACATGGGGAGCTAAAAATAAGCCTAGTGGCAAAAGATGAAAGCCAGAAACATGCATTAAACAGCACTCTAGTTCAAAGTAGTGCACATATCCAGTCAACTGAACAGAATGTTCTTAAACATTTTAAAATGTCCATGTGAACAAAGGAGTGTGCAAACTTCTTACAAAAGGCATCACAACTGAGAAAAGAACTGGGCATCAAATGCTGTAAGGTGGCACTACAACTGGTTACTCGGGTTGGGTGGGCAGAAGCATAACCCAGGTATTACAGGGCAGAAGGTAGAAACAAACTCTGAACAGGGTGCAGGCTATCACAGGGTGACCATCCACCCACACAATAGGGCAAATTTAGCATTGTCAATTCAAAAAATCTGCATGTCTCTGGACAGTGGGAGGAAACTGAAGCTCCCAGAAGAAACCCACACAGAAACAGGGAGGACATGCAAACTCTATACAGGGAGGACCCAAGATGTGAACCCTGGTCTCCCTACTGCGAGGCAGCAGTAAATTTCCTCCTGGGCACAAATAGCGTTCTATCTACTAATGCACCACCATGCGGTCCTACATGTAAAATAATTAAACTTTGAAATTTCTTCTCACTGCGCACTCATGTGTATACAGTTTATAGAGAATGTCTCTCTCTTTCTTCATATACATATGAGAGAGAGATATTCATGTGTATGCACTGAGAAAAAAATCTTCATATAAATAAAATACAAATGTGTACATTCACAGATAAATGAAGCAGCACAGGGTTTCTAAGATCATCCCTCAATTCAGCATTACAATGACGAAGAATTTGTTTTCTAGCTATCTGCCTACTCATTTTTTTATCATATCTGCCTGGGTTTAGTGCCTTGAAATGCACTTCACACAGCCTGCAGTGCTGACATGGATACAATGAGACAGAAGAACTGTAACACTACTCTAAAGTAACCTAGATGAACTGCACATGTTCCTGGCCTTCTTTGTCCTCCCAAGAGCTTTTGTTACCTTGCAAAAGCTGCTTTAAAGCTGCACTTGTTTCTCCAAATCTTTCCTGTTAGCCATGCAGAAGCCTATTTCTCCCCGGGACTTGCAAGCAAAGAAATGCTCTCTGAAAAAGGCTTTAGAGGGAGCATGCGAGCTGAACTCTAAATGAACTGAATTAAATATTAAAGGTGCAGATGGAGCTGTCCGAATGATAAGAACAGCTCCCGACGTGTCATGATCCAAGCTTTCATTAAAGCATTTCAGGCATACTAATGGTTTCCCTCCGCTCATTACTTACATGCTCCTTTTCATAGAGATAATAACCCTTGTGCCCAGAGGCATGGCAGCCTTTTTGGCTATGCCAAAATCGAAACTGTTTAGCTTTTTTTAGTAACTTTTTTATTATTATTATGATTTCAAACAATGCATTCATTATTATGTCAAATGAGTTTTTATGATAAAGGCAAAATGTAAAGTATTTTTTTAACTTGTGACTTCTTCAATACATGGAAAAGAAGAATAAATCATGGAGGAACTATCACTGAGAGAACAAATTTAATGATACTGCATTTCTTTGGTTATCATCTTCATTTTTTCGTTACACTTACAAAAAATATACAATGTATAGTAAAGTTTTTTAAAGTTTAAGTTTACTGAAAATTCATAATATTCATTCAATAATTTAGTGGTACTGTTTTTTCAGTGTTGTCATAGTTAATATTATCACATAATTTTACAAAACAAAATTTCTTGGTTTTTTTAATATGAAAAATGTTAATGCCACTCAATCACATTACACCAATATTTTTCAGAAAATTAACTTCCTTTTGCTTATTTTAAAGTTTTCTTTATTACTATTACTTTTAAAGATTGACACATGTTAAAGATAAAGCATTTAATAAAATGATAGACATTTACTTATGTATCACTTCTTTGTTAATTTTATATTATAATACAAATAGTAAACATTATTTTCATATGGAATTATTTTTTATTTATGTTTTGGTTATTTAAATTAACCACTGCTATTTTGGAAAGTCAACAATATTAATGTGCATCTTAGCTCTGAAATGGGAGAAAGATGGCCTTTACAGAACAAATGCCGAGCTATGTCAAAAACAACACTGTTCAAGAAAGTTTAAATTACATGATGGCACCCAGCTATGATAGATACTTAAATAATGTTCACACCATTCAAAAAGGTTCAAAAAGGTTACAGGATTTGTGGTAACAACCATAAAAGAGATAATGAATACACCGCTGAGAAAATATTGCTCTCAACTCCTTCTGTTTTTTACGATATATTGTTTTGAACAGTTATGTTTTTGCTTCTTGGGAAGATTAGAGGGCAAAGCAATAGAAGGTAGGAGAATTACTCCCAGGACCTGTCCTGTGATTGCTACCTGCCATTTCATTTTTTGAAGTAGGGAGTACAACTCCCAAAGGTCCTTTAGTTCTATGCTTAACTGATTTAGTTGAGGATAATAATGTCATGACCAGTAAATAATAGTGCACTCTTATAGAACATAGTCAATATGTTACAGCATACGTCCTTTACTTATATCCCTTCTGACCAGGCAACTGGGGGCTGAACGGACAGAGCCTGTAGCGATCTGACAAGCAATTAACGGAATTCTCAAAGCATACCAGCAGCCTTTTTTAGCATCAATGTGGTAAGTATAAAAAATAAGCCGTTTACTTGATGATTATAAATATATTTGATATATATGATTATAAATATATTTCAATAAAAAGTACAATTACACCTCAAAATTTTTTTCACAGGAAAAAAGGCACCTACAAAACTTTTAAACCATAAATACAAAGTAAAAATTTAAACATATTTGGTTTAACAACAAAAAATAGCTTATTCTTCATCTGACTTACAATTACAAGGTCATTGTGTGAAATATCATGGTACAGGCTGTTTCAGGGCGTTTTCTCATGAACTATTAACTATTGCTGAGTGTACTTCCTAGGATTCAAAGTAAAATTCAATTTAAAAGGAGTAAAAAGAGAAGCATTGTGGAATATTTTAATAGTCAAGGAAAGATGATGGGAAACATCACTTAACACTTATACAATAAATTCCTTTTGTTATTACATCTGTCCTTGTGTTTTAAAAATTCCTTTCCTTTAAATGTCTGCCCATGTATGCCGTCATCTGGACCCTTGATAACACTACTTCCCTGCAATTGTGTAGCCAGGGAACAAATACAAAAAGGAAACATAACTTACTATAATAATAAATGCCACAGGTCCTATGAAACTCCAAATGAAGTGGTTGTCTACCCTCAGCCAGCATCTGTAGATTTAAACATTAAACATGTGTAAATCAATGAACTACTTTTTAATATATAAATCACAATAATCTTTGTAATCATAAAAGTGAAAATGTGCATATAATATAATTAAGTCACATTCAGGGAAGCTAAAAAGCTTTTATGTTTAGACACTTCAAAAGTTAAAGTCATCAAGTCATTACCAAGGAATACTTCAACCAAGCCTTAATGTCCAGTTTCTTTGACTTAAACAATACAAATGTTGCAGCACACAGTTTTCAAAACATGTGATTGCATGAAATATAATAAATGTAATACTGAAGCACTACTTCAAACCACAGATTGATCCAGGTACATCAATTTCATTAAACCATATAAAAATATTTAAAAGTGTCTTGATTTTCAAAAAAGATTACAACACATTTTAATCTGAAAATAATTGTTTTTCATGTGAAAATATTTAGTTCTCATAGTAGAAGATGACACGATCACAATCTCAATCAGGTGATGAATTCCTGTTATTGTTTTACCAAAACTTTAAATAGCTCAATTTTAATTGCCATGCCAATTAGGTTTTGACAGAACAGAAGTAAAAAATAATCAAATAAACATAACAGAATATAAAACAATAACTTACGCTTTCTTTGTTCCATAGCTTTTATAGTCAATTGCTGCAGATACACCAACTACTATAGCTGGGACAAGATAGCCCGAAACATAATAGTACTTTTTCCGAGAATATTCACTTTCAAATACTTCAACTAACATGAGATATAAATGAACACCCTCAAGACACATCCAAGCAAAAGCAGCAAGAAAGAAGAAGTGCAAAATGCCAGCTATTATTGAGCATCCAATCTGCAAAGAATGAATAAAAAATGCAATTAGCAAAGGAAAACCATTTTAGGAACAATGTGTTCTACTACAGTATATTTTCCATATTGAAAAGAGCAGCATTTTTCAAAAAACAGTCTGCTGCTATTAGAATGACATTTCTTTAATGTGGCTGTATGTTTATGAGAGAAATAAAAGGTAACTAAACATTAAAATGCAAATATTCATACTACTTTGCTTTTAAGGGCTTATAAAAGAGGTGAAAAATATGTTCTTTTCTTTTGGTATTAACAGCTTAAATTGTACTGTTTGTTAATGAAGTAAAAGATATCACAGAAATTCTAAACAGTCATTTTCAACAAAAAATGTTTTAATAAAAATATATTCACCATCTTTCTACATCTATAGCTATCTAACTTTACTTCTCTCTAGTAAACAAATTCAGTATATGTGTGAGAATGAGAAAACTGACTCTTTTTAATTAATTTAATATTGCAAAAAAAAAAAAAATTACACATTTTGATTTTTGACATAGTGGATATATCATTCAATGTATTAATGGAAAAAGTAATTCAAAAACACATTATATATAAAGCACCTTTAAAAAGTATTCTACTCCAACACTTTCTTTCATTTTGTTTACACCTTCGATTTTGAAATTTAGAACTTTCTCAGTATAACGCTTCATGCACCATATTGAATTATGGAGCAGTCACAATGTCAAATGTCATAAAAATATAATATTTCAACAATATATACAAAACGGAAGTTTATCTCATTAAAAAAGTATTCATCTTTTTTTTTTCATTACCAAATAGGTCACATAACTTACTAATGGATTACTAGGAATTTAGTTGGTCACCTGCCTTAAACTAATCTGTAAGGATATACAGGTGCTGGTCATAAAATTAGAATATCATGACAAAGTTGATTTATTTCAGTAATTCCATTCAAAAAGTGAAACTTGTATATTAGATTCATTCATTACACACAGACTGATGTATTTCAAATGTTTATTTCTTTTAATGTTGATGATTATAACTGACAACTAATGAAAGTCCCAAATTCAGTATCTCGGAAAATTGGAATATCAACTAAGACCAATGAAAAAAAAGGATTTTTAGAAATGTTGGCCAACTGAAAGGTATGAACATGAAAAGTATGAGCATGTACAGCACTCAATATTTAGTTGGGGCTCCTTTGGCCTGGATTACTGCAGCAACGCGGCGTGGCATGGAGTCGATCAGTCTGTGGCACTGCTCAGGTGTTATGAGAGCCCATGTTGCTCTGATAGTGGCCTTCAGCTCTTCTGAATTGTTGGGTCTGGCGTATTGCATCCTCCTCTTCACAATACCCCATAGATTTTCTATGGGGTTAAGGTCAGGCGAGTTTGCTGGCCAATCAAGAACAGGGATACCATGGTCCTTAAACCAGGTACTGGTAGATTTGGCACTGTGTGCAGGTGCCAGGTCCTGTTGGAAAATGAAATCTGCATCTCCATAAAGTTCGTCAGCAGCAGGAAGCATGAAGTGCTCTAAAACGTCCTGGTAGACGGCTGCGTTGACCTTGGACCTCAGAAAACACAATGAACCAACACCAGCAGATGACATGGCACCCCAAACCATCACTGACTGTGGATACTTTACACTGGACCTCACGCAACGTGGATTCTGTGCCTCTCCTCTCTTCCTCCAGACTCTGGGACCTTGATTTCCAAAGGAAATGCAAAATTTACTTTCATCAGAAAGCAGCAGTCCAGTCCTTTTTGTCTTTAGCCCAGGCGAGATGCTTCTGATGCTGTCTCTTGTTCAAGAGTAGCTTGACACAAGGAATGCGACAGCTGAAACCCATGTCTTGCATACGTCTGTGCGTGGTGGTTCTTGAAGCACTGACTCCAGCTGCAGTCCACTCTTTGTGAATCTCCCCCACATTTTTGAATGGGTTTTATTTCACAATCCTCTCCAGGTTGCGGTTATCCCTATTGCTTGTACACTTTTTTCTACCACATCTTGTCCTTTCCTTCGCCTCTCTATTAATGTGCTTGGACACAGAGCTCTGTGAACAGCCTCTTTAGCAATGACCTTTTGTGTCTTGCCCTCCTTGTGCAAGGTGTCAATGGTCGTCTTTTGGACAACTGTCAAGTCAGCAGTCTTCCCCATGATTGTGTAGTCTACAGAACTAGACTGAGGGACCATTTAAAGGCTTTTGCAGGTGTTTTGAGTTAATTAGCTGATTAGAGTGTGGCACCAGGTGTCTTCAATATTGAACCTTTTCACAATATTCTAATTTTCCGAGATACTGAATTTGGGACTTTCATTAGTTGTCAGTTATAATCATCAACATTAAAAGAAATAAACATTTGAAATACATCAGTCTGTGTGTAATAAATGAATCTAATATACAAGTTTCACTTTTTGAATGTAATTACTGAAATAAATCAACTTTGTCATGATATTCTAATTTTATGACCAGCACCTGTATACTCTCTCTCTTTGTAAAGTCCCAAATTTAGAAGACTTTCAAAGGAAAAATTCAAAATGAAGATTTAAAAAAACAATCTAAGAAAAGTCAGAAGAGAAGTACAATTTCAGGTGAAGGAAACAAAAACATTTCAAAGGCAATGAACATTCCTTGGAGCTCCACACACTTCATTGTGCAAAAGTTGGAAAATATGCAAATACTGCCATACTACCTATAACAGGCCACCCCTGTAAATGTATTTGTTGGAACACCAGTATAATTCTTATGGAAACGACTACAAATTCAAATTCAACACCAAATAAGCTAAAGATCTCAGGAGCTGCAATTAAACACGATGATGACTATAGTACAAACCTCTAGATATGAGACCTGCAAAAATGTAATGGAAAGTCATGTGTTCTTACAAGACTAAAGTGGCCTGAATGTAACATACTACTTACTGTACATGTGGAACATTTCAAATACTTCTATCAAAACTACTGACCCAGGAATTAATGTTAATCATTTGAATTTTTTATTTAACGAGAGACTCATAACTGGAGAAACATTCGAAGGAACTAAATAATAAATAAAACCAACAAAAATAGGTCTGTTATTTATAACTTAAAAATATGAATCTAACTCTAAAAGATAGCAGAGTGGTTAATGCTGCTGCCTCATAGTTTCAGCATCCTGGGATCAAAATCCTCTCTTTGTCTGTGTGTGAATGGACTGAATGTTTCAGAGACTCTATGTATGTAATTAGACCAATAAAATGTACCTAACTGTTTTTGATTTTTACATTTACTTGAATAAGTGGTTCACAACAATCTTCATAATTAAACTCACATTCATTTCATGTCATTTCCAAGGTACCATGTGGGGGGACAGATTACAAAATCAATAAAATGACTCTCTTACTTACCCTTGGTCCTGTCATATCAATGCCAATTAGAAAAATTAACTCTGCAATGAAGAGATTAATGCAGAGATTTTTGTGGATGGTATTGCGATCACTTTGAAGGCCCCGGAAAAAACAAAATGTGAAGATGCAGATTGCCAAGCAAAGAAGGGAAACAACAATCCCCACCCTAGTGATGACAGCAAGAAGTAACTCATGCACTCCATCTTTGTCCTGGAAATGAAGAATGAAGCAAATTAATTCACCTGTTTATCAATATAAACAGAGAAGCAGAGATGCTCACATATATCATTTTAGTAAGTAGTGGCTGGTACATTACAGTTTTATTTTACAGGTGACACACAAGGAAGTATGTGCTCAATGACTATCAATCACTGCCTAAGCCATCAGTTAAGTGAGATTAATGGCAAAAGTAGACTAGGCTCGTACATAGTATTGTTCAGGTTTTATGTTCTGGCACAAGTATTAATCCTACACTAAAATCAAACATGTTTCAAATGAAACTGCACAGCTGCACCTGTACTTTGAGATTTAATAAAGGTACACGTTATGTATCTTTTTCTCTGGGGAAGCATTATCTAACATAGTGTATCATGCCGTCCTGGATAATAAAACAAGGACAAAAATGTGACAAATGTTCTCAGCAATGGCTGTAATTCTGCAAAGCACAAGAAAAGATATATGAAAACAACTAATACACTCACTTCAACTTCCCTATGGGCCATGAGAATAGCAAAATTGGTCAGGTGACTACAAGCACAGGTTGTGTGAGTTTTATTGGCTTCCACCAGTCTGCATCCTTGAGTGGACCAGTGTCCCATCATGCTCCTCTCCGAGTAGTTCCAGAAAGAACAATTTGAATTGAAATACTTTTCAGACTGAAATAAGAAAATAAATAAATAAATAAATAACAACAAAAATCCTTTGATTTTTAGCCCCAAAATCACTTAGGTTAAAGCACTTGACAACAAGGGCATAGGTGCTTATCATTCTTGGCCTTGCAGACCTTTTAGGACTTCTGTTGACTAAATTAAACAGGCAAGATAATTGGTCTGCAAACAACTGTACTTGGTATTGTATGTCTAATCTAGCAGTTAATTTTCCACTGTAAGGGAGAAGAGCATCATTTACATGTTAATGTTGATTACTGAATTAGTTTTCATTAAGAATTCACTTAAGTCTAATAATCACTGAACCAGACTTATTTAATTTTGTGTTTACTGACTTAAATAAACTCTTCCTTGGCCTAACAGAGCATTTACAATTCAAATGGAGAGATTGTGTCCACTTTAGAATTCTAGTAATTTTACTACTCACTATTAATTTTTACGGAGGACTGACTTACATCAATGTGTTCCAGAGTAAAAAGTACAGGGTCGGTCAAGAACACACGACTTGATTCTTTATTTATAGAAGCAGCAACGATATGGGAGTTGACAGCCACAGAATGGTTCCGGCCATTTGCATCATTGCCAAACTTAATTGTAGCATTTTCCGTGCTCAGGAACTGGCCAAGTCGTTTATAGAGAATGAATACGAGTTTTGCAACACCTGAAAAAAAAAAAAAACACATGTAAGAAAATAAAAAATACTTTCCTGTTATTCTGTTTTACTACAGTGCTTTCCAAAAATGTATAATAAAACATATAAACAAAATAAGCTTGACCTATTTATTCAGCAATCTGTTATACTTTTTTAAAAAATCTTTACCTAACAGGCAAAATGACTATGTATTTTTTTTAAGTATGCTTCCCATTAAATGTGAAAACAAATAATGAAAAAAGCTTAACAAACATTTCTTGGTATTTGTGAATCTCAAATCCATTTAGAAACTTTATTAATAATTCACTTTAATTGTTAAGTATATAAGTGGCATATAAAATAGTATTATCAGTTATATTACATACAGTAGTAAGTAAATACTACAGTAGTACTGTAAAACATATTAAACTGAATTTTAAATAAGGAAACACCACAATAACTGTTTGCTTTAAGAAAAAAAATACTTGTGAGTTCAAATTGCAGTGAATGTGCCATGTAATGGACTTGTCACTGTTCAGATTTTGTTTCTGTCTTTGTACTTTGTTTTTGCTGGGCTTCAATAGGTTCAGAGCATGGATGGAGTGGAAAAAACTGAAGAAATGCAGGATAATTTAGAGTTGCTTGGTTGATAAAATTAACTCTCTAAACTATATTTAAAAGCAAACAAGTACTTTCAAAATGCTGTCACTACTAATGCAGGACACTACTAATTAAAGTAACAGTTGTCCTCTTTAGATATATCGGTGTTAATAATATATAACAAAGTACTAACAAACTGTATTAGTCTTGTTGAAATGTAATTAATACTTTTATCAAAAAATGTACCCCAGTTTGAATTATTGCATAGACTGAAGAAACTATAAAATTTCACTGTTTTAAGTGATTAATATAAAAAAGTGCTGTAAAACAACTTTAGTTGTATATGTACTTAAAAACTAATTCTAATGGTCGACTTCTACATCCTTACTTTTAAGCAGCCCAACTTTGTTTGTGCCTATGACTTACCATTTCGACTATTCAGCTTGACAGTGTTGGCAGATAGCTGGAATGAAACTCCTTCCTTACTTGCCTGGGGAAATTTCAGGTCTTGCACCTGGCCATCTGTGCTTAGTACATAAACATCCAGAACTGGACAAAACCAAATAAGGAAACACAGAAAATCAGCTCCCATTAATGTGCACACAGTTCATCAAGAATCTTGCACATTTATTAAAAAAAAAGTTCTAGAAAGCAGTAGATTTGTCTATACAGTTAAACTTACAAAAACACAGTTTGTTAAGACTAAATTCATAACTTGTATCTTACTACTTTTAATTGGTTTCTGAGGAAAACCGCATTCCTTAGCAACAGCAGGTGCTGATATATACTGCACTAATTTTATAAATTTAACTTCAAGAATACAAAAATGTAACATTTTGAATACTTGGCTGCAGAAATACAGAAAGATGCAAACGCATAATATGCTCTCTAATGTTAAACAAATATTACAACTGTTAATAACTAAATACATTATTAAATACTGAAAATATTTTTATGATCTTTGCAACATGTATCACATAACTCATTCTGCCTTGACAACAGGGGGGTCTACTGCATCTGCCTATCGTCTGTCAAATGCAAACAGTATTTAGGTAGTCAATGCAGAGCCAATGATCTAACTACATGAAAAGGTTTATGGAATTACAATGCAAGGCTGAACACTCTTTGATCTGTGAAATTACTTAGGTCAGAACTACCCATTTATCAACAAACTTCTTTCAATTCCTGTAAAATGTTGTCATCTATTCCCTTTGGAAATATATTACTTTAGACAGATAGATGTTCAATGGTGTCACCTTTTCTAACCTTTGTGCCCCGTTTCAAAAATTAGATTTTGTCGGTCTTTTAAACTAAACACTTAATAACTAGAACAAAGTGCCAGATGAATTCAGCTATATATATATATATATATATATATATATATATATATATATATAAAATATATTAAATACCATGCACATTAGAAAACCTGTAGAAAACATTCAGCTTAATAATAATGCATTAATACAGTATACTACAATACTATATGAACTTACTTATATTTTCAGCTGGAACTTTTACCACAGAAGACTCTGCAATATTGTCTGCCAGAACAAAAGCTCCTTCTTCTAGAGTGTCAAGTAACATGGTTGCTGCATGGGTTTGTTCTGTACTGTTCATGTCCTCCCAAGATTTTAAGGCTTCGGGTCTTAATAAGTTGTCCACTGTATCTACAATTGCCTATAAACACCACAGACAAGGCAAAAAATAACTAAATGAAACAAAAACATTTATCATTGAAATTAGGCTAATTAATTATCTGTGACAGGTAGAAAAACTTTGACATTTCTGTTTTAGAATACCTCTCAAAAACTATCTTTATTGAAGAATATGTCCAGCCCAGATATTGCCCATTTTGTTTCTCCTTCTTGAAGCACAGTATTAGATTTACACTTAATGCATCTGTGCTTTCAAGGAGAAAACTGAACATGGAAATGATAACAAGGAAAGAACGACAACATCTATATATATAATTCACTAAGCCGCTGCCAGCGCAAGCAAGACACCCATGAAAGCACGCAGGACGGAGCCACGCCCACCAACTCTAAGACCATTGGATACGACGACAACTTGCAGAGCCACGCACACCAACTTGGACGCAGCAACTCACAGAGCAGGGCGTCATTCGCGTTCATCTCTGCTACACTCCACATGCACCTCTGAAGAAGTATGTTTGTCGCGGATGTGAATCGCTGTATGTGGCGTGTAGAACCGTTTGCGAGGGGTATCCCATGGTCTTACAGTTGGTGGGCGGGTCTCTGTTAGTTGCTCTTGCGAGGTTCAGTCTCTCCCTGTGCATTTCCTGTGCGACACACACAAACACACACACACACACACACACAGGCAGCGTGAGAGAGCCGCACACACACACAGGCAGCGCCAGAGAGAGACAGACGCACACACATACACAGAGGCAGCAAGAGAGAGCCACGCACACACACAGGCAGCACCAGAGAGAGACAGAGGTACACACACAGGCAGCGCGAGAGAGGGCCGCGCACACACACAGGCAGCGAGATAGAGAGGCAGAGGCACACACACACACAGGCAGTGAGAGAGAGAGAGAGAGAGAGAGAGAGACAGATGCACACACACAGGCAATGCCAGAGAGAGACAGACGCACACACACAGGCAGCGTGAGAGAGAGAGAGAGAGCCGCGCACACACACTGGCAGCACGAGCGAGAGAGAGGGCTGGACTCATAAGGTAGGAAGGCAGTTAAAGAATGCACTGGGCTTGATTTTGTTTTCACTTCTGTTTACAGCGATCGGTTCATAGTGTGCATTTTTGAAATGTTACTTTTCTTGGTGGTTTATTAAATTACGGATTTTTTCAAATGTTCACTATTGCAGTGTTAGTTTTCTCTGTTGTTCAATGTTTTTACATTTAGTTTACTATTACGCTGTGCATTCTATGGTTTAATTAACTATATCTGTGTTTAAAAACTTACAAAAATATATATTTACATACAGTTCGTATGGTCTGGAATGGATTAATTGTATTTACATACAATCCTATGGGAGAAATTGCTTCGGTTCACGACCAAATCGGTTTACGACCAGAGTTTTGGAACGAATTATGGTTGTGAACCGAGGTTCCACTGCATTCTTTTCGGTTATGACGCACAACTGCGTCCACCATCGCAAACTGTTTTACACGCCATGGTCTTAGAGTTGGTGGGCGGGTGTCCGTGAGTTGCTCTTGCAAGCGGGCACATGACCAGGCGGTGTGTATGCTTCGAGAATGAGGGTGGACGCGGCAGGACCATCTAAGAAGAGGCATGTTTGTCGCAGATGTGAATCGCTGTATGCAGCGTGTAAAACAGTTTGCGAGGGGTATCCCATGGTCTTAGAGTTGGTGGGCGGGTCTCTGTTAGTTTCTCTTGCGAGCGGGCACATGACCAAGCAGTGTGTATGCTTCGAGAGCAAGGGTGGACACGACAGCACCATCTAAGAAGAATCATATTTGTCGCGGATGTGAATCGCTGTATGCAGCGTGTAAAACAGTTTGCGAGGGGTATCCCTTGGTCTTAGCAGTATCTATGCTTCGATGTGAATCGCTGTATGCAGCGTGTAAAATTCTGTATTGTATGTTGCCCTCTCCAGAGTAACATCTTTTCATTCACCTAGAGTCGTATCCTCAAAACCAACCCCATTTGGACAACTGTGTCTTTCAGGAAGTGTTCACCCATCAATACATAATTATGCGGCGTATGCTACGCCGTGGGTTGGCTAGTATAAGTAAAAAAAGGAATGCTACTTTAAATGATAACCACTTGAACACTGCTTTTGGCATGTTACTTTTATAAAAAAAAACAAAATAAAAAAAAAACATTGCAAGCCAAATTTCCTGATCTTTTTGCTCTGAGATAATTTCTGTTTATTTTATATGTTAAATTTGTAAAATCCAGTAATACGCACAGTGCTTTTAAGTTCTCAATAAGTACTGCAAGTTCACAATATAAGGTACTAAATTGTGCTAATTACATTATATTTGGCAGATGGCAGACTTCAACATTAATTAAAAATGCAATCAAATCTAGTGCTATACATTTACAAAAAGATGGGCTTTGATATACAGTGTAAGTAGGTTTTATTACATAATAATCCACTAAATCTACTGGGTTCACTACTCTGCCAAGAACAGCTCCATCCTGACAGTAAATAAAGTCAATACAGAAATTCAATGAGACATCATTAAAATCTCTTTAGAAAATAATCAAATCAATCGGGCTAATCATTTAATCAATTTTAGCCAAGCTCTTGCACACTAATGTACAGATAATGTAGCCATGCATTAAATGTGTCAAATACTGCTGAATCAGAATTTGTTCTTGGCTAAATTCCATTTACCCTTGTTATAACTGTTTAAAAACACACATATATGAAATTGTGTATAACTAAACAAATCTATTTTCATAGTTTTATAGAATTCTATGGCCTTTATCAGTAAATGTACTGCTTAAGAAAAAGGGCTCAGTTATTTTTCAGTATGGTATAGTATTCATGAGAATGAATGATTAGAAAAACCTAGCTAAGTCTGCTGTCAGAGTAAGATTAATTAGCCTAATCCATCTTAATATCCTCTTTCTGTCTTCTGTTTGAGCCGCTTTGACCTTACTGGCAGGTGGAAGATACCTTGATGTGGCATAAAAAGGATTTTTTTCCTTCTCTAATGGGAGATGGAATAGTCAAGCAGCTCACAATGAAAACGGCTGCAACCATTAACTGAAAAGGGACATAAATTGGTTTGCCCTGGCTAGCCTTATTAGTCACACAGAAGTATAGATTTTTAGTCTCTAATCTACTGTACAAATGAAAAACCATGTCACAAAGACCATGTTGGCTTAATTTACCTGGTGTAAGTTAGCATATGGTTTGCAAATGTAAGGGGTTTCATGACTTGAAGAAAAGAAGAGTTCAGATCACACTTGAAATGGCATAAAATTCTTCAAACATCACAAATGGAAAATGGAGCTTAGCACAAAAATTGCTGTTGAGTATCATGCTAAAATGCTGAATTATCACAATACTTCTCAATCTCAGAGAACTGCTAGAAACAGTTTGGCTTTAACTTCATCATCCTTTGATATCACCTTTGACTTGATAGGTACAGCAAGACAATTCCTAGCCCCCAAGGATATAGTATATGACAATATGGGCATCTACTACAAGATATTTGCAAGAACTCATCAAGTTATAGCACAAAGAAAACCAAACATCTACTAAATAAAAATAACACAAGCAACAGTCATAAGCCACCACCTGCTCTACTCACCTCTGTATCAATAAAAACACTAAACTTGCCTTGGAGGCTAGCATTGTCATACAGTTAGGAAAAAGGAAAATTAATTCTCTTTACTTTGATCGAGCTTTGGACTGTCAGGTCTGAGGTGCAATTATGGCTGTGTGAAGGCAATTACTTATACAATGTAGGATGCAGATAAAAAGGAAAGAGGTTGCATAGCAAAACAAAAGGATCATGCGGCTGAGCAGGGCGGAAAGGGAGGACGTATAGTGATAGCATAGCTGAGATACCTTAATGTATGCCCTGCATGTCTTGTCTCGTTTTTGAAGCTTTATAAATTAAAAAGAAAGACAAAAAGATCAAACACAAAAACACATGATTAGTTAGATGCTTAGTACTAGGGTCCAGGACTAATCTATAATAGCTCCAAAGCAATGTTTTAATAGGGAAATACCATTTTCATCTTCTAAGGTCCAGGATTATGTACTTTGCCATAAATAAATACAATGATAGAACAGCTATTGTTAATATAATTTCTTGTCAAGCTTTCTAGTAGTAAGTAGCAGTATTTAGCCATTTATTTATTATACTCCTTATAATTTGCAACTTTATGCAACAAGTCTAACATACCAGAAAAAAATAGATAATTTCTGAATCATGGTTTAAGAATATAGTGTTTAAAATTTATCGATTCTATGGTATTTTTATACTGGTCTTTATCAAAATGCTGCCTGGTTGCCTTTAGCCATAACTTTTTAAAATTCAGATTACAGTCAAATTTTGGGTGCCAAAGCTTATGCCAGTGAAAGCTGTCTAATTCTTTGCTATTTTATTACCTGACTTGGACATGGTAGTTTAATTTAAAATAATTTATATAATATGAATTACATTACTGAATAACTTATCATTTAGAAAAAAAATGACAGCCGGAAATTAAAAATATTTCTTTGAGAAACTGGGTATTTTTTATATGTCCACAGTGGAAAAATTAAGTGTCGTCAGTAATGTAAAGTATAAACTCTCATTCTGTGAGACTATTTTAGTTCAAAGTGTTACTTATTGTACAGGGCAGTACGATATTTTGAAGGGAGAATACACAATATCAAAGATAACAAATGGGCACCCAAATATATGTGATGTAAAGTTTTATTTGTAACAAGATGAAATGGAATAAAACATTAACCATAAAACAATTACCTTGCCAAAACTGCGGCTTGCAGAGTCCTTTTCCCTGGGCTTCAGTTCTTGTAGCTGAGCATCTAAAATGTCAACAAGCTGCTCCATTAATCTCACCGATGAACTCACATCTCCAGCAAAGATGGGGCCTTTGGTATGCTTGGCCAACTCATTTGCAAGGTTAGCAGCATTTTCTCCGCTTCTGATCTAGAGTGATATAAATTATTATCTCAGCATGGTTCAAAAAATATTATTTTAGGCTACAAGGCTCTCCTCTCTCATTACAGCCTAGGCATGCTGTGATGAAATATTCTTCTACACTATCATGCATGAAAAATTCTTAACTAATTGAAGCTGATAACGTTATGCCTATTGCACTGGGTGGGTGTTATTAGCTAAGCTCCTTTGATGACAATAAGTTAACAGATAGGAGTCAAAGGTGAACAATCTATAGGAATTTTCTGTTCAACTTGATGTATGACAAAAACCGAAAAAAGAAAAAAACACTACATCAGATATATTTTAATGTTAAAGCCTAATATTGAGTTTCTGCTGGAAAAAAAATTAAGCCACTTCCTTTGCGCAAATATTTAGTTAGACAGCCTGACCCGGAAAAACACATAAAACCTGTAGGATAATAACACCATTGGCAAATGAAAGATGCAGCATCTACTGGTGTTTTACTAGCCATGTTTTACTTTTCTCATAATAAGCTAATTTCAATTGACTAGCATATAAAGTTTTAATCTTAAGACCAACCTTTTGTGCCACTTGATTTACCCAATGTGAGGTACAGTTGCTAAGATCAGGGCCCCTGGGGTTCCACGTTCCAGTAGAGAGAATACAAAGATATGAGGCAGTGCCTACAAGAAAAAGAATTAGTGAAGCTGAATCTGTTTATCTGCTTGACTGTACAAATGTGACAGAAGACAAAGATAAATACAGCACTTTGCTGCTCTGTAGATATGGAGTTGAAAATGCAAGGGCTGTCAGATAAAAAACAGGAAAAATTACTGAAATAACTGCTGCAAATCACAGTAGACTAACTAATTTTCTTCACAGTAAACAGTCTATCATTTAAGGTAACAGAGAAATAACCTGTGCAATTATTGTGAAAAGTTAGAAGAATTTTAGATGTTGGAATTTTTAACAATTCCACACACACAAAAAATCTATATACTGTACATTATGTGAGTACACACAGAAGTGCACAAAATAAAAATTCAGTGGTTGGTTCTTTTTAAATGCTGTACAAAAACACATCAAAAGTTTTTCTTTGTGAAACATACTAATGAAAAATATAGTAATGTAATTTGTAAATATTTAACTTCAGGCCTGTTTAGGGCCTTCTGCTGTGTGAGCATCTTCTGAAAACAAACTCCCCAGACCAATGAAAGTGTACATGGAGGAAAGAAACCATTCCGTCCTCTTACAGCTTTTTACAGAAAACAAGTACATTTTCATTGCCTTTAAGTTTTATAACATTTACATCATACTTTCAGAATATCCACAAAATAGACACAACATGACAATTTTACAGATATCAGTGCTAGGTATTCCTGATTTTGTAAACATTTTTAATGAGATGGCGTATTTAAAGCCAGTTCATACAACCTCAGAGCTACTACTCTGGTTATGCCAAACTATTGGATATTCCATTTACAACAGAACATTACCGTGCATGTGTGTATATTCTACATATATGCACAACTCTGTCAAATGATTTAAAGGCCTATCTGAAACCCTTTATTATATTCAATGCTTTTACATTACCTCGTGTTCCCTTAGGACATGGACGCTCAACTATCATCCCCCTTTGCGTCTGGGGCCAAGAAATGCCCCTTTTTTCAGTGCTCTCACAAAACCTTTCAGGTAAAGGAAAGAAACTGGTTGCTGTGGGAGCTTTAGTAGCTGACACTCCAGGTGGTGGTTTAGGCCCTCTGCTTCCTTCTTTCACAGTCCCACTGGTTGTTGTCATGATTAAACCTTTTTGGGTTGTGGTTGTTGTGGTGGTAACTGTGGTTTTGGACAGCTCTGCTGGCGGAGCAGTCGTTACTACAGCGGTTGGCACTGCAGGTAAATTGAACAGAATTACTTTGACATTCACAGAAAAAAAACTGCGTAGCAGATGTCCCTTTACACTTTCAAATAAATTACAAAGCATACCTTTTCATGTTTAGCACAGTATTCACTTGAACGTAAGGGTTACCAAGAAAAACACATAGCAAAAATATTAAGGCTAAAGAAACACAACTTTTTAAACTTTCATTCTTTCAAGTCACACAGTTTACTTCTTAAAAGAAAATAATTACTACAATATTTTCCCAGCCAGTAGTAATCCTTGCCTGAAAGATTTAATATTCTGCCTGATTATATTTCAAAAATGGACAATATTTTGTACACATGCTTTATTGCTTATAGTGTACTGAGATTTATAGTTTCGTGTTGTGTCTTTCTTTGAATAAATGTATGCTTCCTTTAAATAAATTTATACCCAACATTCCATAAAACAGATGAAACAACAACAGGAGGAAAACAGTACAAGTAAATAGCATATTTGTTTGCATTTAAAAAGAATAATGCTTTATATGGTCATTTTTGGAATTTATGGGGATATACAGAAAGACACAAGTTTGAAAATAGATTTTATTAAAGTATTTTTTACAAGCAGAAACCTTGTTACCTTGTCTCCTAAACATATTATTTGTTAACTCACAGTGGTTTTGCATTTAATTAAGTACTCTTTTCTTTTCTATTATAAATATTCAAAATGAAAGCAAAGCGAAGTTAGAGTTGATCACTAGGAATATATCTAAAAAAAGAAAAATTTGAGTGAAAAGTCAATTTGCTTTGTATAACAGTTGAAAAAGATGCTGAGATGTCTTTCATGATCAGTGTTATTATTTTTAAATGAATGTGACAAAGAAGTGTGATAACATAAAGCAATGCACTTATTTAATAGCCAGTAAAGTACTGCAATTACGTCTAGCGGAAATGTTTTCTCTAGAGGTGACACTGACATTTCTCTTTTGTCCTACCCTTGAAACAACTAACAAAGTGCTTAACATGGTTTTTCTCTGTTGTAGTTACAAAAATAAAATGTTGCCAGCATTGCTATTCACTTTTATTAATACAAGTTGAAATGCATATTCAGCATTTTGATGAAAGTGTTGTTGACAATGTGATGAAAACTGTTCTTGTTTACCTAATTTCATTTCATTTTGGTTAATGGCCCTTGTTTAAAAGCAACAATAATAGCCCTGCCAAACTGCAGTCTAATTTTGGAAGCAAATGGTGCCAAAATTGGAAGGATTCAAAAATATTTTAAGCAGTTAATGCAACAGATTTATATTTTACTTATAGGGTTAAACTACTATTAAAAGCATTAGTCTACCAAGTGAGCTGTAAACAAAGACAGAGAAAGTGACCATAAATATATTTAAAAGAACAGGATTAGTGGGGTGTGTCAAGGTGATGAAGTGGTAACGCTATTGCCTTGCAGTAAGGAGACCTGGGCTCACATCCCGGGTCCTTCCTGCATGAAGTTTGCATGTTCTCCTTGTGCCTGTGCGGGTTTGCTCTGGTTTCCTCCCAGAGTCCAAAGACATGCAGGTTAGGTGGATTGGTGATACTAAATTGACCCTAATGTGTGGTTGGTGTTTGTGGGTGTGTTTGCTCTGTCCAGGGTATGTTCCTGCTTTGCAATCTCTGCTAGCTGGGATAGACTCCTGCACCAACCACGAACCTGGTCAGGACTAAGTGGGTTAGAAAAATGACTGATAACACGATTAATCTTTACTGCAGCAAGAACTCAACATATACTGTATATTAGTTATCTAAGAATACAACGCACCCCCTTCTGAAATATTGACTGTTACACGTAAGCTGCTGCTGTCAGTCCTAGCAGCATCAGGCACATGGCTGTAACCACACTGGCTCACGGTGACAGAATTTACAGTTACTATTTAACTTAACTTACACAGCTTTGGGACGTGAGCGAAAGAATTGTAAACAGGCTCAATTATAATAAGGAAAATCCAGATGATGATCAGTGTAAGGATCAAACCCAGGTTCTCTAGGCTATAGGACAAAACAGTTAAGCACTGCACAAAGACTGCAATCTGCTTCCATCTGTTCTTTGATCTATAAATTTCTTAGCTCACAGTGAGCCACAACCTGTTCTGGAAACTAAAGGTGCAAGGCAGAAATTGACCCTAGATGAGGGAATTAGTCAATCTGAGGGTAAACATGCATACACACAAGATCAAAGCAAAGCCAATTGAGGTCAAGGTAGGAAAGTACAATAACAAAAGGAAATTAACCTGGAGACAAGATCATCATACATTTTATTTATATATGCTCAAACATGTAAATGCCACATAAGACAGTTGCAGGGGTAATTCAACTCTATGGAGTAATAGGTCAGTAGCACTAACCTCTCTTCACCTCTTGGCCATGGTGTTAAAACTATAGCTATCACTGTCAAACTTTCTTAATCATGTTCAGTGATTCAAGGGGTCAAACCCTATCCCAGCAGGACTGGGTGCAAGTCATAAATCAACCCTTTATGTACTACTAGTTCATCCCAGAGCACACTTACACATACATTCATTTTCTTACATTGGTCATTTACACTTACATGGATGTGGGATGTGTAAGAAAACCAGAAAAAAAATCTCAAACAAACAAAGGGAGATCATGTAAATGCAATACAGACAAGTGACCAAGTATGGGATTGAAACACAAGATGCTGGATGCTTGAGGCAGTGGTGCTAGCCAGTGTAGCACCCTTGTAAATGTTAAATAAATAAAAACCACCTTTTCCTCACATTTCATTTAGGATAAAATGGATTAAAAACATTTCTGCCCATTGTCTACTGCTTTTGTTTATTGCTACCGAAAGCACAAATGACATGTGCACTTATCATGCATTCAAAAGGCTGCTTTCATTGATTTCAAGAGAGGTGCATGTCTCATCATGATGACACTCTGCATATCACCTACTGTTTTAAAACCTATTTTAACACGGTGTGTTGTCTGTTCCTTCACCATCCACCTGACATCTCATAACTATTCCCAGTAATTTTGCTTTGATTATGGTAGGTGCAGTCTTGCTGGCTAGAAATCTAGAGTGTATCCTCAACTAACATAAGGATAATGTTCCTCAGAGTTGTATTTTATAAGACAATGTAATTTATTATTTTGATGTCAAGGAGAACACTGCAAACATTGTATTGTTAGAAGAAAGGAAGTTGAAAATCCTGAGAATGCTGTATATTAATAGCAGTTCAATTAACACTCAGAAAGAGGAGAAAATCAAACCTAGACACAATAATCCCTGCAAAAAGAGTGATAAGTATTGAACACAGCCCAGCTGTCTCTTATTGTCAGCATGTTAACAACTTAGATTGGACTTCAGAAGCTCTCAACATCACTCTCATTATGAAAGAAACAGCTGCTAATACCATGACTAATGCCTGCAGGTTTTTATGTTTTCTTTTTTCATGCTCATGCATCACATGCACAAAATTTGTCATTGCATTTATTTAATAGGAATCAGCACAATTGACTTGTGAAGTGTAGCAAGTGGCCAACTTATTGCTTTCAGATTATTTGCCTGATGAAGAAATAAAGAAATGGGATTTTATTCACTCAGTTATTACTGCCATACTGAATTCCAAAAAAGGTGAAAAGAAATGAGGGTGTTTTCTGGAAGAATGCCATATTTAAGAAATCCTGTATGCTTATATTTTCATTTTAACTGAGATATGTGTATTTCATGCAGTAATTGCAAAGTAATAGAACAGAAAGTATAAACTAAATAATTCAATGACAACATAAACAATTCCCTAGATCACAAGGAAGCAGACATAGTACTTGTAAAAAAATGATGAGAAAATGAATTGTCTAAATATATTAGGGATATAATGCAAGAAATATTACAGCATATGTAATGCAAATGCTATATGACCGAATGAACAGAACAATGGTATAGCTGGTAGACAAAACAATTATAAAACAACGTTGTGAAAGGAGATAGCTTTAACACAAGCATATATTTTTGTCTTTATTCATTCCTCACTTTAGTAGTAATTGGGGTATGTGTATGATTTTTAAGCATGACTGCTTCTTAGCAAATTTAACATGAACAGATTTATTTTTTGCTCTGTTTCTTTAACCAGGTTTAAAGCACAGAGTGCAGAACCATGGAGTATGTGTACGCTGCAACAGAGGTGATTACTTACATGTGTTTGGTTTTCGGCCTACTATCAGCAGTATCCAGGTGCATTTAGTAAACATGAAATCGATGGTCCCATAAGATTTCACTGCACACCAAGAGTGGCTTCTGCCTCAGGAAAACCAACTACAGGATCAGGTGTTTATTTCAGACATTAAATGTACAAAGCAAGAATGTACTGTAGCACTGCAAAATAAATAGTTCCCTACAACATTAAGTTATTTTAAACCTCATTAGCATTATATTATTACACTGCCATGTCCTTTTCATAAAAAAGGCTTGATATCACTATTAGACCTGACTAATGGGTTCATGCACTTAATCTGTGAAGATGAAACCACACAATGGTGTTAAGTCAAATTAGATTTGCAAAGAAAGATTTTTTTTCTGGATGTAGAATTGTCACACTATATAATACCACTGCATGCATTGAATCATTTATGCTATTTATTTTTTTTGGGTAACAAAACTTTGCTTCTATATATACTGTATGCTAGGGTATACAGTATATTCTCCAAGAAGAGGAAACAGATGTGGCAGGATGTCTGTGTATGTTTTTATTTTATTTTTTTGGAAAAGTGTGCAACGTTTTAGCACATTTGTTTCACTATAGAATCAGGAATAAGTTGGTCCAGGCACACCATTGTTGGATTACAAAGCCTGTTGTGACAAGTACAAGCAAAAGAAGGTTATGTTTAAGCATATAACATATTCATGCTTACTTATATTGGAATATCTATTTGATAAATTGGTCTTCATATTAGGAAACTGACATAATAGAGATTAAGAGGTGATGTGATAGAGGTGTTAACAGCTATAAAGCAAGTTAAGAGGGCAGATGTCAGCCTTTATATTACAATGAGATCCACAAAAAGAAAATGTACAGGCGGAAGTGGGTTAAGGTTGCATTTTTCATGAATGTTAGTAACAAAGTACTGCAGTCAATAGTAGGACTATTACAAATTTTAAATCTCCACAGGATAGTATTTCACAAAAATTTGATAAAGACTAACAAGACTGATGAATGCCCTGCTTTCTTGAAAAATTTGAGATCTCACTACTTGTTAAGCGAAAATTAGTGCTTAAATAACTACTTGATAAAGTAAGATGCAGAATGTTAACATTTCCACCACATCCAAAAAGTAATCCGAGTATTTCAAAACATAACATTTTATATAAATATGAAGGAAGGTGTTCACATCACGATCATAATTTTTTTGATGCCACCATCTCTTTCACAGAAGAAAAAAAAAAAAAAAAAAGACAAAAATAAGACTTTTCAGGTGCTGTATGAGAGAAAAGATACAAACTTTTTTGTAATAAAACTGGATGCTATGCTACTAAACTCATGTATATATTTCACTATATATTGTACTGAACAGGGCTTTACTGCGTCAGACATCACTGTGACATACTAAACCCTGAGATCCAGCACTTACCTAAATTAAGCTACAAAACACACTGTGTACAGACAGATTGATATATAAAACACAGGGATGAGCTATGACAGTAGAGAAATGCTAAAACTGAAGCTGTTGCCAGGTCCGAAATGCACTCCATGACCTTTGCATACTACAATGTTACAACAATAATGCTGACTTAATGCTGTTTGTATATGTTACGATCCACCATATCTGAGCAAAACACTGACTGTAGTTGGCCCATGGTTTAAGTGGTGTAAGCCATTGATTACAGCAGTAGTTCTCCATTTCTTATGGAGTACTACTTTGCCAAAGTCAAAGATATGGCTGACTGCCAACAGTCTCTTATTAGCATAAATTTAGCATTATAATTACCACATTTTTTACTAAATGTATTAATGTCACTGTCCATATTAAATGATATGATTGCTGTTGCTGGGGGTCATCTCTCTGGCCTGATGGCAAGGTGGAATTTAAGGAGGTCCCTGCCCTGAGACAAAGCTGGATTGGACAGAGAGCTGGAGTGTGATGAGAAAGGGGTAACGATCACTACACTAAAGCTGAAGAAGAGGGGGAAGGAGTTAAATAGAAGTGAATTTTCATATGGAGTGACAAAGGGTAAAACCGAATATTTTTTGTAGCATCCCAATTTTTCATTTTGGTGCTTATTACTGTATTGTTAAGCTATAGCAACTTCTATAGATAGACATTAAAATAGCATTAACCAAAAAAAAATAGCTGTGAAAGGATTGTACAACTTTTAAAAGTATAATACATCATAACACACACCATAGAAAATGAGTGGATTGACAGATGAGATGCCACGGTGAAAGTATAAAATGTGGGTTGAGAATGTAATAAATGCTATTAAATTAACTTTTTTTTGTGTCAGAGCTGTAGTAGATTAACGTAAGGTATGAAAGGAAAAAACACTAGAAAAGAAAATTTAAGATGGTAAATTCTGTCTGAGAATTGCAGTGGAAGAAGAAACAGTATTTGTTACAAAGCTGGGTGGACTCTTCGTACATGTTGTTTAGAGGCTGTCAGCAAAGTGGTTTGATGATACAACACTGCTGTGATACAAGTTGGTAAGCAAGGTTTTATGTGAGTGAACAGTGAACAGATTTATGTTTTAAAAATGATTCAATGATGTTATTTAACCTGCTTAAGAAATTATTTATAATAAATTTCACTTTGCAAACTTACGATGATTGTCACCTTGTAGACCCCACCCTGACTCCAGTCAGTCTACCGAAATTTAAAAATCAGTGGTCTTGGGAATGCCTTTGAAGTTTAACAAAGAAAAGGCTCACAACATACACCATCTATGCACCTTCAGGACAGATGTCTGGCCAATACAGTCAAAACATTTGGGTGGTGAAGGAAAAACCTTAATACTGTAGTCAGATATGCTAAATATGACAGTTATATATAGGCCAGAACAATGGTGCAATGATTAGTGCTGTGCTGCCTCATGGGTCCAGTGTCCTGAATTACAATCCTGTGCCAATGCACTGTCCACGTGCACTGTTAAAGTTGGTTTTCAGCCATTTGCTGCTCTGATGGGGTTTAACAGGTTTCAAAATGTTACATTTCCATATACAAGTATACATACATACACACATATACATTATATGAGAGAGCATTCCAACTCTCAATCCAGTTAGGGATCCCCACAGCTATACTAACCAGTTCTCCATAGTATATCAAAAAATATCTAAGCCATACATTAGTTAAACTGTATAATGCCTTTATTTAATACCTTAATTTTAAAGATTCAATTATGAATTATTAGGACATTCCAGTCCAAAATATGAAAAATATTGAAAATGCATTAGTTTTACAAAGACTCTACTAATCCTATAAACAATTTCTCTGGGTCCATTAAAGTATAACTAACCTTTTGCTATTAATTCTTTATTTTACTTGATTTGCTTGTTTAAAGAATGAAATAGCCATCAGTATAATGAATTTTCTATTAAAAGAAGTCCTTAAATAAACCTGACACCTGGAATTTGACTGGGAAAACACTGTTGACTAAACAGTACTACTTTCACCTTTTTTTTTTAAGGGTTCAAAAAGAATAATAAATATTTTGATATTGGATTTTCTGTTTTTGATCTTTTCAGGTGATTTTTATTAATAATTCATTCTTTATGTCCATGTCCATGTAACAATGACTTACACTTAAACCAGAATAAGGGTTAAACACTGCAATTTCAGTGCAAGTTTGCATTTTTAGGCTATCGGAAGTCTACAATAAATTTTCTAACTAAAATTTGGTAAGTACGCAACAAGCAAATGTATATGTGAAGGAAATCAGAGAAGTCTGCCAAATTAGTAAAGCGGTAGCAATAACAGGGGTTACCAAAAATCCCAAAATGAAGAAAATGTATTTCTCAGCATGGATGAGCTCACTATTATGACATGAATGTGTGTGCAGTCTTAATTTATGCTACAGAAACATAGATATCTAAAAAGTACACAGTGAGAGCAAAACTAAGTTTATTGGTAGTTTTAGCCCTCCTGACTATAGGGTGGTCCAGATCTAACTATTCAACTTTTAATGCAAAGCAATAATTGCATAATTAGATCTGGACCACCCTGTATATACTACTTCAAGACATTTATTGTAAAAAATGTTAGGGTTAAATGTACGGTTGTCTCTTTGAACTTTTCCTAAATACACACATAAATTTTATCACAACATTAATTCTGAGCTGTAAAACTATATGAATAAAATTAAAACAGCAACAACCTTCTGCCTCCACTTAAATCTGCTAGAACTGTCACACAGAGACAGGATGGTGGAATGCAGAAAAAAAAGACACTTAAAAATGATCCTATAGAATGCACTATAAGAAGACTAGGCCTATTTTAATGTATGCTTTTGAGCAATACATTAATCATCATGTATGTGCCACTGTCATTAGTTTTCTCAATGCAGTGGTGGTGAAACTGGCTATAAGTTATCTATTTATTGTTTGTGCTATGGTACATATATGCTAGACAAAAGGCTGCTCTTGTGAATACTTACTAATTGTAGTACTTCACATTTAACCAAATGACATGCAGTTCCTTTTAGTCACAACAAGGCTAAACAACACATATTCTCTATTTTATCCTAAACATGGAAATTTATATTAGTCTGCGGCATTAATAATCCAGTCCTTTTCTACACGTGTTTTAATGTAAAGCACCTGTATGTGAAATTTACTGTGCAGTTTGTACCTACTCCCATTTAGAATCAAAGCAACTTTGATATAGTTGTGTGATCTGGAAAGTGTGCTATATAAGGAATGGCTAAGTGACTGTATAATTGGCAATGACTGCCATCTACTGAGATAATGCCAGAGACACTAGGGTTTTTGTCAATCCTGTCTATTACCTCACTTTAAAGAATGCATGATTTTGTTCTTTGTTATATTTTGCCTTGCATTCTCTGTACAATATACTGATACCGGTAATGTAAAGGTTCCTGCTATAATGAATGTAGAATTCTCTCTACAACTTAGTGCAAAAAGAAAAAAGTGTATCCTAAAGTAAACATAATTAGTGTTAGTCTAATATTCTGTGATAACTAAAGCGGCTGCTGAAAACACATTAAAACAAGCAAGACATGTTGGGTCTAGATATAGCTAGGACAGCAATTATACTCATTTAAAACAAGCGTTCCACAGCACATATTCAAACAATGGACATTTGGGAAAGGTTTTCTTCCAGAGCCATTATAAGCAGGACAAACAATTGTCCTTCCTTACTCTAGCAGAAGTCTCTAATGGCTTCCCTTAAGAGTCCTTTTTTAAACACCCAGTAATGAAAGACGACAGGCAAATGATGCCTTGGAACTTGAGAATTGTACTATTTCCCAGCATTCTCAGGGCCTTTTGCTTCACAAGCCAGACCATTTTATCTTAATCTGACTATAATTTCAACAGCAACTCAAACATTAAACTGTAAGGTCTTCCTGGAGTGTAAGTCTGTCAAACAGAATGATATTAAACACTATCTCAGAACTGACATTGAAATAGCAAACATAAAATGCACCAGTTAAAAAAAAGCAAGCAAACAAAAATGAGAATGTACTTAATGTTATACACACATTCACATATATTCATTCTGAAAGGCATATTTATGTGATCAAAAGTCAGTGTGGGCTTGCCTCAATAAAGTGAATGGCAGAGAGTCTAGTAATAGGAGTAATTATGCCCACAGAGGTATAGACTCCCTGCCTGAAGATATTTGTAAGTCTAACTTGCTACTGCTTCTGTGAATTAAGCTATAAACCTTGTTTGACATGGCCTACATGATTGTTTGATCTCAGTTCTGCACAGTGTGATGCTCTTTAATGAAAGCTATAAAAAGCAAGCTGAATATTGCATTGTGCTCTTTGCTGCGTTAGAAAATTTGCATTATGTGGTTGTGGTTTTGATAATACATGATTACCCTCGAGCAGTCTACCTACCTGTTCAGGCAGGTACAGTAAGACAATAATTCTCAATGGGCCAGCAGTTAACGTCTATGATGTATGTTTGTTACTATAGCAAATATGGGCGCCACTGGCAGTCTATATTTGAGGACTCACACTGTGCTCCCTATGGTGCCATTCAAGTACAAAGAAACCAACAGTTATCTTTTTACAAGAGCGTTATTCTTTTTCAGGTGCTATTGCCACCAAAATGCATGCAAGACAAAAAGCATATTAAAGCTGCAGTGAAAATATTGTAAAAGTGTTTACCTTGAGCTGGGTCAGGAGGTCCAAATTCCAGGTTATACCTTAATATGAAGTTACTGTTCCACACATATAGCTGATTGTCTCGGGGGTTGTAATCCACTGCAGTGATATACTGGTACTGGTTAGGAAAAGGAATATCCACAAAATCTCCTTTGCTTTGTTTGGTATTGAAAATGTAATCAATAAGGTTTTTGCTCACTTCACTTTCATTGTCTTCATACGTGGAACGAACAACATAGAGAACTCCACAGATCATGAATGCGTTAGACGCAGATCTTTTATCATAATTTGTCTCCCAAGTTGCCTCAAAACGCAGGGTGTAGGGATTCAGTTGGCTAATGACTATCATTCCATTATTTTGCTCAGTAGCATAAATGACCCATAAACCATTTTCATCTACTGCCAGGTCAATATCAGTTTTCCCACCCCATTTGTAAGGCGAGGTGTCATGATAATTAGCATTGTTTATAATTGCCTCTCCACTTTTGATTCTAGTCCTCAGGTCAAACTTTACTATGTTTCTGGTTCTTTCTTTATTGAAAAAAACAGCACCATCGTATACTACAAATCCTGTGCCATCCACTCGGTGAGGAAGTTTGTACGTTGTTGTTTGTCGTGCATTCTGAAAGTCATCTAAAGAGGCATACTCTATGAGAGTATCAGTACGGTATGGAGTCCAGGGCATGAAGTAGATCTTATCCCCTGCCTGTAGGGGGTCTTTGCACCAAGCACCAGCTTGTGGCTCTGCTTCAAAGAGAAATGAAGTTTCTCCAATTGCTTTCAGAGTTCCAGGGCAAACAAAAACTAACAATGAAGGAAAATAAAAGAAAGAAAGAAAGAAACAAGAAAACATTTAAATCAACAACAACTTCAATGCCTTAAAACAATTTCTTTTTAATCTCGCCATATACTGATTCTCCAGGAACAGTGAGGGTAAAGAGTATCAGTGGCAATCAAACTACAGATACCAGATAATCAGTGTTCTCAAGCAGAGCTTGAACTGTTATTTATGCTATAGGAGGACATGAAGAGGAAAATGTCAACATGAAAACACTGTAAAATTGAATGAGATGCATAATTGCACAGGGAGTCTATAAAATTGGATATCTTCATTCTTGACCATAGATCTGCATAATGAACAGAAACAAAAGTATGCAAATTAACACAGTCACTCTGCACCTTTGCTTCTATGTTTTCAAAGAAATTTTGCCAGTAATATTCATTTATCTGGTATCTGAGATGCTCCTTTTTTTAGGACTTTAGTGCAAATGAAACTCATTTAACATATGAAAACAAGGGTAATAAGTATCAAAATAAATTAATGCATGTTGTTTCAAAATGCTTGAAATTTCCAGAAGTGAAATTCTGAGTTGTAAGTCTTTAAAATATAATAAAAAAAAGGTGGAAAAGGAAATAGGGAAAAATAGAAAAACAACAGTAACAGCAGTGAGTTCAGAAGACCAAGAAACCCTGTTACCATGGCATGCTATGGAGAGGGTTCTGGAAGCCAGGCAAGATGACATCTACTAGCACAATAAAGCACCTACTTTTGGGGTATGGATAAAGACCCCCAGAAACATCTGCAAACTAAACCCACCACCTTGTTAAAGCTGCATAGTTATTTCTATTACAATTAGTTTATTGATAATTATAGTCATTATGTGTTCTTTCTTTGCCTGCTAAATACAGAACACCATAGTGGGGAAAGGTTTACAACCATATGGCACAAAACAAGGAGCTTAGGGGTTTGGATTGTGTAGGTTATTTACCTTTTTGCTCCACTTCTATTTTGAGCATTGGAAGAGAGAATGAAAAAAGGGTGCAAGGAAAAAAGAAGAGAGATTAACATGGATTAACTACGAACTCTAATGTTTAAGTAGTCACAAAGGTTATGAGACAAGGAACTACAGTGAAGCACTCCTATTTTTATGGGTAAAGAGTAAAGGGTGAAAACCAGAGACCAGCAGGAAAACCTGACACAAAGAGAGAGAGTTTGGATTAGAAAAAAGCAACACAGATAATACTTCTATAAACACACATAAACACACTTCACACAATGCACATCCACATACTTGATTATAGGGTTTATGAAGGTCACAAGAACCAGTCCAACATTGCTAGAAGACTTTCTTTTTATTCCATCTATAACAAGTGTATATTAATTATGTACACATATATACACACATAAATATATATATATATATATATATATATATTTATATATATATTTATATATATATATATATATATACATACATATACATATATATATATATACTGTATATGTATGCTATGTATATATGTATAGACAAAAAAAATATATAGATTTTTTCTAAACTGCTGTCCCTCACATAATACTAACACACAAAAAAACAGTATTGATAAATCTAAGAAATATATTCAAGCATTCAATCTTGCTGAAGAACTATTTAGAAAAATAATAACAAAAAGCTGCCGGCAACCTCAGCACAGACCTACAGTATGTTCTAGTGTCCAAAATAAATTTCTTGGAGGAAATCTTCCTAACTCCAATAAATATTAATAATTACAGCATCAAGGGCACAAGAGCCTATTTTAGAAGCATTGACAAGACTAGATGTTCTTCTGAACAGGAGACTAGTTCACTGCCTAGCACACTCCAGTAGAAAACAAATTTGCTTCATATCAGTCCAACTTAGAGCTGGCAGCTAACCTACCTTGCACGTCTTTAGGCCTGAGGAGGACACTAAGGCATCAAAAGAAAACTCAAGAGGCCACAGGGATAACTCCACACAGAAAATTATCTCGGTGGGGAAGCTGTAATTGAACAGCATTGACCATTATACCTCATTTGAATATTTTAAAAAGCTATAGTATATGATAATCTGTGCATGCATAAGACCACTACAATAAACGGAAAAAACAAAAAAAGCCAATTCCTGGGTGACAACAAAATCAATGATGTCAAAGTTTTAAGGGTATCTGACATTATTCTTATTTTCAGTTTTCCAGATGTGGGCTTTTATCATTTATGACCCCATAAACCACATAATATTTTGCCTATTTGTTTTTCTTATTTATTATTCCTAACTCAACTAAAGCAAAAATCAGAACAGAATAAAGCTGCAAAAAATAAAAAGTTTTGATTTTCCCAAAAAAAGAACAAATTGTTATTTTGTTAAAAAAGAATGTAAAAAAAATAAGTAAATAACCCTAATACTGAATGATTTTATGTTTACTTCTTTCTAGACTTATGCTTCAAACAAAGAAGCATGCACACATATTCAATTTTATGTTTTTTGTTCATTTAATATTAACATGATTTTTAGAATTTCATAAACAACAAGAGAAAACTTTTTATGATTATAAAGTAAGGTATTCAAGGTATTACAAACTGTTGAACTGTATAGCAGTAAAGGTAAATGTATTACAATGTGAACGAGGGTCTTGTATCCATCCATTTTCAAATTCAGCAGAGTTGGGCCCAAGGTAGGTAACAATTCTCATTTATACAATGCCACTTTTGTGTCACCAATAAGCCTAGCAGGTATGCCTTGGGATGAGGGATGAAAACAAAAGACAGTGACTAAGCAACAGTAGAATTCTACTGAATAGCACTTCCCCAACTACCATTTTGGAAAGACGTGACCTCTGGTGTACAGTTTGTATGTCTTTGCCTTGTTCATGTAGATTTGCTCAAAAAACTCCACTTTGCTCTCACAGACAAAAAAACAAGTTGCCAAATGTTTTTTTTTTAAACGTATTACAGAAACAGAAATTCTGTGACTGTATTTTTTAATGCCTTGCAGCGGAATTCACACATTAGCCACACTGTGTTCCTCCATTGTGCCTCTTGACACCCACCTCTGGCCTCAATATGATTTTTTATTGTTTAACATTTAAAAAATGAATTTTTATTCTTTTACAAGTCACAATACTCATGAAATTAAATAATCATATTATTATATTAAATTATTAGTTATGTATTTTAATATACTGTATATTTTTATTAAAGTAACTTATTACTGCTAGGTCTAGCAGACTATAGATAATAAAGAAACACTGGGTCGCTTTTTTGTTTACTGCATTTTATAGTTAATTAAAGATACATCAACATTTAACTGTACATGTTAAGTTTAACTGGTGATGTCCAGTTGACTAGAAAATGTAAAAGTGGACATGCCCATCAATTGGGTGTGGCATCCCATGTTGTTCCCTGCCTTGGACCCATTACTGCCAGTTTAAATTAAAATGCTAAGGATTAGAATTTTGCATCTTGCAAGTTTTATATAATACTGGTATAGTTTCCTTTAACACTTAATACTAACATCTAGCCAAAGGCCATATTTACTATTTAGCAAACTCTTGAAAAACAAAGAACAAATAAATCAGGCTTACTTTGAATTAAATCAAAATAGATTATGGTGTGACTGTGTGTGTGTTTATGTTTTGTGTGTCTCTATTCATCAATGATAGACAGGAAGAAAAATAAAGAATGGAACTGAGGAGCTTTTCTGTAAATATAAAGAGCAACAAGGAATGTACAACAGCAGGCTCGGTGAAACAATAAAAAGCATTCTTGTGCCTAAAACACAGAAAAGCAAATTAAGAAAGTGTAGCCATCACAGAGGCAGTTCAGAGAGGGAAAAAAAATCTGGAAAAAAGACACAGAGACAAACAATTGACCTGAGGCTCTTATAAATGTAAAAAGAAGTGGTATAATTTCAAGTTATAGATATAGAGGTGAAAAAGGACAATTAGCAAAGAATTAGGATTACAAAAGAGGTTTAGCAAATCTATTAATATAAAAATTTAAACAATAAACAAAAGCATCATTGTAGATTAGAAATACAAACACCCTAAGAAATGAAAATTTCAGCATAATGGTCAATGTATTTCTTTATTTATGACAAAATATACCTTTGCATATGCAAAAAAACAAGTAAATGCAATTCACAGGGAGTGTAAAACATTTGTGAAAATGTAAAGCACTACTTTGTTAAGAGCAGTAATTATCCAGAAGAGACATTCAGGAATGAGGCTATCAGGAGACATCCAGGGGAGTTTGCCCATGGCACTGTTTATGTTTTCATATCTACACTTGCCTGCCTTCTTTGGACGGTTAGTTAAGCTGAGCCACCCTGCAGATAAATACCTCTCTAAATTAGCCAAAAACAGTGGTGCAAGCAAAAAAGAAAAGAAAATATATAGCTGATTATATAATAAAACTAGTCATTAACAATAAGTGCATGTCAAGTTGAAAAAAAAGGCAAAAGCAACATTTACTTAAGAATATGCAGCTTCTCAAACGTACATTTATCTGTATATTAAAGTAAACAGATGTTCTGAGCCAGTAAACAAAAAAATATATATATTGGAAAATCAGATTTTGAATAAATATGTGTATGAATATATATTTATGAAGGTGCTCAAATGAACACAGACTTGCTAAATACAAAAAAAAAAAAAAACAATTCAGGGGATAACACATGAAGAGGCCCCAGGACATCACAAGGCCAACATAGTCAATTCAGAATCAGTAATAAAATCCTTGTATTTGATTTTAGGGTTTCAAGAATATAGGAAAAATGCTTTGAAAGCTGTTGGTTCATTGTGAAATGGGGTAAAAGGTTGGATAAGTAGCCATCTCAAGCCAAGCAAAAACTGGAAATTGGGTGCCTGGTCTACATTATATTTAGTACATAGCTCAGACACGGGAAGGAATTTCATGAGTTTAATAGCACTTCCTAGGGTACTACAAATGGTAAAACACTCTCAAATATATATTTGTTACAGTACTAACAGCTTGGAGGAAGGGAGTGGAAATCTATGTTCAACAACCAGACATCAAATTTCTGTATTAGTAAAGGAGTCACTTCATATTTCTACTCTTTTGGATGCAACGGGAACATCTACAAGAAAGTGTTGTGATAGAACAAGTAAACTAGGGGAATTCCTGGTTTGTAGATTACTGTGTGTAGAATTTATGAGAGGGTCAACACTCAAATGATTCACTGAAGCTAACAGATTTTGAGTGAGAAGATAAGTCTCAGTCAGAGGTTACTGGTAGTAAAGGAATATGCCCAGGAAAAAGACAAGCAAAGTAGAAAGTGGAATGCCTCTTCCATCCAAAGTGGTAGAGATAATCATTAATTTATGTTGATCCACACCAGGCAATACATTTACAGCTTCATTTTGTGAATGCTTTTCACTACCCTGTTATTCTCATATTTGTACATATAGTAGCATACACCAAGGTAAATTAAGAGACAATTTTGCATGTCTACAATTATTATGACAACAACAGGGAGGTGTGAGATGGCCTTGAGATATAACCCTTAGTTTAGATATATTTATTATGAAATGAGTGTTATTCATATTATATTAAACAGTAGTGTAGCTCATTTGGCACATCTGTTTGTTTATCAAATACCATAACTACAATACAAAAGCTAGAAAGGACAGAAAACGTGTTGATTTTTTATTCCTGCACCTAACCTACTGAATAATCCTTCAGACTGCCAAGCTACTTTTAACTTAGACATTAAAATTGTCTTGTCATGAAATAGTACCAAGCAACAGTACTAATTTTATTCATTACCTAAAAGGACACAATTAAGACTATTGCAATGGAATACAAATGTCTGTTTATAAACTTAAAATAAGATTGTACTTTTAAGAATTTGTCTAAATAAAGTGCAGCTCCTGCACAGAGAGAAATGTAGACAGACAGATAAATAGCAGTGGCTGTATTCACTAGGCACATACTTTTCCTGAAATAAAGTACAAGAAAAAGAACCTATTTCCATATTGTTTTGCAGTTACCTTTTTTTTTTTTTTTTTTTTTTTACAAGAGGAGATCCACTCAGAATAGGTATTTATTAATGAAGAGGCATCAGTGAAGAGGTATACTTACTGTAGGGAACGCATTCATATTGGACTTCTAGATATTTATATGTTCCTGGACAAGGGTCAGGAAACACGTCTGACCCAGTAATCACAACACACTGCGTTCGGTTATTGCACCTGTTTTTAAAGAGAGACAGAAAAAAAGAAAAGAAAAAAGAACAGCAAGGTAATTATTCAAAGCTCTTCTTTTAATTTTCAAGTTAACATGGATTTGCCATAATTCACTGCAGCATGCTTTCACACTTGGCTGACAATGATCAATAAAATGACAGAGCTAATTAATATTAAGTTAGACAACACCAGCAAACAGCACATTGTCCATCCTAACCAACAATCTCATTTGTTTAGTAAGAGATTTCCTCATCTGAATATTTTCAAAAGGCACAGATGCTTGTTTTGAAAACTATTAATGTTGGCTGATATTTGTGTTAAGGTAAATATAGAATGAATGCGCTGAAGATTACTGTCAATCACTATAACTCGTTTTTGTTTTATAGACAGAAGACTCTTCACTTAAATGAAAATATAGGTAGACATTAATCCATGCAGGAGTTTGTACTAAAGCTATTTTATTACTGACCCCAGCATCTTCTATTTCTGTCAGCCTACTTTTTATGAAGTAACAAATATAACTCCTCTCTTGTAGTTGGTAGGGAATTGCTTTGCTCAAAACCTTGAGTACTATTGCAGACAATGCTAACCATCATCACCCTCTTGAAAATACATTTAGGAAAACTTCAAATAGTCTGGTAAAAATAGTAACGCTGTTGTTCTTGCAAAACTGTGAAAGCGGTTTGTGGGACTTGTGAAGTAATGATTAAAATTTAGGAGGATTAAATGTAATGACATTCAATCTAGAATGTCGACATAACTGTAACAAGCATTTCATCTGTCATTTAGATACAGAGAAAGTCATTTGTACAAGAACTGTTACGGATGTTAATTAATTATTTCTTTCCAAGAGTTGTACCTGATTTAATTACAAACTGTTCTCAAGTGCAGACTGCCTGCATGATTAAGAGGAACTGTCTTCTAGTTTGTTTTTGTTTGTCAGGGTTTTACCATTAGGGGGGAATATTCCCACATGGGATCCAGCACAGAGGTGTTAAAGCTCCAGTAGATTGTTTACAGTTTTCAAATGAATCACCTGATGTTGTTCAAAACACACTCAAGGTACAGTAGGGGATGTGTGTGCGTTGCTACAAATCAGCCAAACTCAAACTAAAGGTGCACTGAGACTTGAAAAAAGAAAACTATTTATATATTTATTTTGTATTTAAGATGAGTGGACAGCTGTGTTCCTTCTCAACCATCTTAATAAGTTGTAGACAATCGTTAAAAAATATTTCAGGGCTGATAAATACATGGAGATAAACACAAAACAGAAAGAGACAGAGAAATGTCACAAAGGAAACACTGGCTAAACACTGCACCACCACACCATCTATATTTAAGTTAGTACTTTATATTTTATGTCATAAACTGCATTCCTTTTTCGTTGCTCCCTGTTAGTCATAATTACAATTTACAAAGTGCATCGTGTAGAGATAAGACTTTATGTGTAATCTATAGTGTGAGCTGTCCTTAATCAATAGTCTTGTTCTGCTGATTTAGCAGTGACTTCTGGTTTAGCAAGATAACATTTGTTTCTCTTGTAATGCTGAAGAAACCATTGGGGATCTTCAACTGATCATTAGATATGCTACAATAAAGGTTTGGGAAAACATTTTTTCCCTTCCAATTCCTCCTATCACTTTCTCACTTCTTTGCCACTGCGAGGTATAGAGGCACAGTGATTAGGGATGCTGCTCAGTGATTAAACATCCTATATTCAAATCCCAAGCCCAGTAGTATATAGCCTTCATGTTCTAGCTATGTAGTGCAGGTTTTCATTTCACATCTCCACAGTCAAGTATATTAACTGCTAAATCAACCTGTTCTGTGTGAATTTTGGAGTGTTTGCGAAATTGACTGACGCCCTGTCCAGTGATGGTTTTGTTTTGTATGTAATGCTAAAGGGATATGCTCTTGTTTTTGAATGACCCTGAGGTGGTTTCAGTGGGTTTCAGAATATTAGATTATGCCCCATAATCAACTGTATTTCCCAGTCATCACATTACGACTGCCACTGTCCTTGAAAAATCAGCTGTAGCATTTTTTTCGATTTGCCATTAAATGTTACCAGAAAATACACTTATCATAGAATAGGAAGTTTTTGATCGGTTCTTAAAGCAATTAATCTTCCAACTGTTTCTCTATCAATAAGTAAAATCAAAAATAAACTATTATTCTTGTAGATGAACATTTTCAACAGACCTTCCTACATGTTTCTATCACAAAATGTATGAATTTTGTGATAGAAATAAAAAAAAAAAAAAAATTGATGACAGCAAAAAATACGGAAATCTCTGCACTGCAAAACTGGGTAGCTGTGACCAAGCAGCCTAAATTCACACAAAAAGACAGGCATAAAATGGGGAAGAAGGAATGTAATTTGCACTGTGTCATGAAACACAGCATTAGCTGCATTCCAAACACTGTGCATCTCTCCTAGCCATACTGCATTCTCCAAGGGTTTGTGGAGGAAAAAGGGAGGGCGATAAGGGAGTTCTCTTGATCAACAGACTTCTTTCTTGAAGACAGATGAGAATAGAAATGTTATAAAAACAAGTGCCTTGAAATGACAAACACTTTACCATGATAGCTCTGATACCAGAAAAGCTGTGTAATTTTAGTGTATGTGTAGCCAAAGAATTTTCATGCAGGTTATTAATGACTTAACTCCAAATATTACTTAAAAACATATTTAAGGTATGTTTTACAAGGACAGTGTTCATATTGAATAGAGTGGGGGTGAAAAAAACGGTTGTATAAATCTATGCAAATATCTCAATAGAAATTTGCAGCTATTTACTGTTATAAAAGGTATTGTGTCTATTTTTAAACTAACTAAATATAAGATAAAAAATACTTTGTTATAACGGAAAGAGGCAAACAAACAAAATTAAAATTCATAGTTGTAAGGATTTATTTCCAAATGCCAGTAGCAACTTTTTAACTTCACCTGTGGTATTTTATTTAGCTTAAATCATTCAGCAGTGTATTTAGAGAAGCCCAAGAAGATAAAAATTAAGTCACGTGCCGTTTAATTTATTTGCTTATCATTTTCAGAAAATGAGAAAAAAAAGATTTGGTAAATAAAAAAAGGCAACTAGTAATTGCCTAATTTACATAAATATTCATTCAGTCTTGTGACCTACCACTGCAAATTGGTGCCAAAGGGACATTACATTACACCATGGAAAGAATTAAGACATTTAAAATTTGTTAATATACAACAATAATGTGTCAGGACCAACAATATGAAACAATAAAATAAATATTTTTACTGTGATTTATACACTAAACAACTATTTTTAAGAGAATTATGTAGGCAGACATACTATATACAGTATATTTACTAAAATAAAAAGTGAAGAGTTTAATTTCCAGATCAGGCTAAATGTTTCTGAAACTTTCATGGGTCATATTTGCTCCATTCTTTGAAGGAACATTTACAACTTGAAGATCATTTAATGGACTAGGCACCAGTGCCTCGCACTTTAAAGAAAACATGCAGTTTTCTGTTCTGTTAATAATCCACTCACAGAATTTAACCCAGTAATAAAGCAATAGAACCAACATTTTTGATGATTTTTGCCAAAACCCCCCCCCCCTTTTTTTTTTTTTTAATTTACTCTTGAGACTTGTATTTTCCTCTTCAATTGCACTGTATATACGCACTACTAGTCATGTTGTTGTCTACCTGCTATGGCTGAAAAAGTCTCCTGGGATCACAAGGATAATAAGCAGAATTAATGTTAACATAATTTTAACGTTATCAAGATAACTTTCTACATAAATCATATTCATCTACCTGATGTAACACTAATAGTTAAGATGTTATGTAAAAACAGACTCAAAGTCAAGTGTATATATACAGCAGTACCATACAGATATTCAAGCAATGCATTGAATTCTTCTTATTTTGGTAACATATAATTTTGGAAAATTCTAGTGTTAGAAAATACATTTCAATAAACCTAAAAACTGAAATGGTTAAGAATCAATATGCTCAAGCTGATGACATTTATAAAGTAATCTATCATGTCTTGCCAAATACACACACAAATAACAGGTTACCAAGAAATACAGATAGAATTTATTTTATATGGTGCCTTACTATAGTGAGCACAATCTAAAGTGGTTTTGAAATATACAGACTGCTTCTGAGAAGCTTTAAAACCCAGAAGATCTCTGAATGTAACATTACCGCTATGAAATCTTTGTTTAGTCCAGGACCTAATTCTTGATCACCCTCTTCTTTTGTTGTCCTGTGCATGAATTTCTCTAAATAAGAGATTTTCTGCTTTAATACCATATCTTTCAGAAAGTTTCTCTAGTTTTGATGAAGCATTTTATACAAAAACAAATGTAACATTCAAAGAATTGCAATAGAAGTTAACATACTTGAAGCAGCACTTTCAAAACAGTATAGTTGTTTACATATATTTATATTTATTTCTGGAGCACAGGCCGGTTAATTAACTGCTCAGGGTACACAGTGAAGTGCAAGCAAGGAGACTTATCTGCAAGCTAGGATGCAAGTTCAATGCCTTAGCAACTAGGTTACGCTACCTGGATGTGCAGTCAGGAAATTAAAACGCATATAGAGACAGCGTATCTATTCTACGCAAGGTATTATAATCAGCATGGAACATACACTATCTATCATTGCGCCACCAAGTATATAAAACAACTGATACAATGTTTACTTCATATAGTACCTTTCATATTGGTGGAAAAATAGCCACACATTTCTACAAACAAAATTCAAATCAAGTAAAATAACTCACAGGTACAATATTTAGCACTAGTGGAGATTAACCTCATGACTTACTTCCGGCTGTGCATTTCTTTACAGATGTCAGGCCACCTTATGCCTAACAAATAAGAAATTCAGGTGGGATCTAAGTATAACAATGCTTCATTTAAAACACATCAAGTAGTTTAACCTACCCAACTTTGGTTTCTCAAATTCTGCTCTAATCTTTTAAATCACACCAAAATATTCATCACATAACCCTGTCAGAGAGACCTGCCTTCATGGAGTCTCATGTTCACACTATTAAATTCGTGGTGTTAGCCTAATGTAATACGACAGTTGATTTAATGTGAGTCTTTTTGTATTGAAATAAGCACTATGCTGACAGCAGGAAGTAGCTGATAAGAAAGTAACGCAGTACTGCTGATCACATTTCTGATAACACGAGCTTCAGCCCAGATTGCAGTCTTTTTTTTTTTATATTTACATTTATTTATATTAAATAGTAAATTATTAAACCACTTATATTGAATAGTATTACCAAGCACAGGACATCTTTTAGTATAATAGTAAAATAACCATGAACACTTTAAATGGGTTATGAAAATGTGTCTTTACAACTGTATAATATATGTACATCCAAATAGATGTTCCCCATGCTGTCAGTAGGGCAACCATTGCACTGTCATTTGTAGGGCACCTGAAACCCTGTGCATATTTAGCTGTCTGGTGCTTGAACAAAGCAATTTACACCATAATTAACATGCTGCTGAGAATTAGTAATGGGTGACAGCAATGACATATCAGTTTAATGTTTGCAAGGGGAATATGCCATAAGGAGTTTCATGTCATCAACACTAAATTGCTCTGCGTTTTAATTGTGATACAGTATTGTGATAAAGAACTTACAGACAACCTAGAATTTCAATTTGGTTCATCGATTGTTGTGAAAATATCTTTTCTCATAGTCAAGGTGTAAACATTCCCGGGCACTTCCAGCATTGCCAGCTTATGGGTCAGTAATGAAATGGAGCATGTTGCATATAAATGTAATGAATTATTATTATTATTATTATTATTGAGAAGTAGCCATCACATTCTACACTGTGATTATATGTTCTTCTATGGGTATGTAATAAAAACGAACAGATCGAGCTGCATAAATGTAAAAATCTTCAGTATATTACAACAAAAACATAAATCTCAAAATGACGATTTTACAACTGACAAAAAGATTAATATACTGTATTTCATTTGCTAACGAACTCTGTGAAAATTTAGATTTGTTTTCAGGATTATGATTACCAGTTCAGAAAAACAAACATAAGCAACAAGTAATAAAGATGCTTAAATTCTAAACAGTCATAACTGAATTTTTCCTTGCAAATATTTCTTTTTCCTGATTTTACTGTTATTATTATTCCTATGTCTGTGAACTGAGGTAACATTTTCACGAAATGCTGTCAATTGATTCAACAATATCACCACACCATTCTGCAATCTTTTATATTTCCACCAAAATATTATGTTAAAAAGCTGAAAAGGGAAGCAAAGACCATGTATAACCAAATATAGCCAGTGTCATGTGTGTGCGCATGGGGGACAGGTTAAGGGGTCAGGCGATGGTAATAACCCACCAAACCAGGTGTTGGTACTGTGGTTCAATACATTCTCTCTTCCTCCCTCTGCAGAACAGAAGCCTAACCACCACTTCACTGCTGATGTTACTTCTGTTGTCTGCCCTCCTGCATTCTCCTCATCCTGTCGAAGACCTAAATATTCAAAAGGGCCTCCAACCTACTGCAGTTTGACCTAGAACTATTGCCTGCAAAGATATTTCCACTATTCTTTACCTTGCAGGCATTTAATATACAGGGTTCACCCAGGATGGTGCTCCCCAACTCTTTAACTTTGTTTGTCTCCTCTTTTACACTGGCATAGTCGGCAGGATTTTGCTGGGAAAATGAGTATACAAAAGGACTTGGTCACTACTGGAACAACTGCGAACACCTCATTGCACTCCCTGAGGGTCCAAGTGGGAGAACTGCGGACTCCGCTTGCAGAGGCAGAGGTGTGCACTCAAGCTTGTCATGTGCCCTGTTCCAGGTATGAATACCATTACGACTGAGCAACAATACTGAGGCGTGCTTTTAAATCATTGAATGCACAGCTATTCATCACCACTGGGAGCGTATTGAATGGGCGCACATTCTGGCACAATTCCTGACCGGAGACAAGCAGCGGGCTTATTACGACCTCGATGAGCGAGCAACTACTAATTATGAGGGCCTGAGAGCTGAGGTGTTGCTGGACTAGCAGGCAAGATCATGTTGGGAGTTGTGTTTCAACCCAGAGAGGCCAGCTTGCTCCTAAGCCTTTGAGATCTGGGGTAAAGTAGGGATGGTGGCTGAGGCCCGATTGCATGTCACCAAGATGATAGTTGAGAGTGTGGCATGCGATATACTATTGAACGCCCTCCCAGAGGCTCTCACCCAGCCGGTCCCTCATAGCAGCCCTCAGGTTGCAGAAATGGCCTTGATCCTCTCCAACGGGACGCTTCACCAAACCTCCGCCCACCTGCCACAACAGAGAGCCCGTGGCTAAGCTGACAGAGAAACAGAAACAGCTGTTTCAGGTGTGGGGAGGTTTGACATTTTATACTGCCCTTACCTTGTTGAGCTGATTGACTGCAGCTGGACGTGAGGAGGAAGGCACTGTGCACTCAGCAACCGCTTAACCCTTCCCTTAACCTGGGTGGTGGTGATTTGTGGGCATAGTACCTTATGGATACTGGCAACAATGCTTCCATCATTGCTCAGAGTTACATTCTATCGCGACAGTGGAATGCCAACTCGTTAAATCTAACAATGTATCCACGGAGAAACCCAAGGGTACAAATCTGCCTCATGTGTCATCAGCTGCAAAGGAGTAATCCACACGCTTAAAGTTGCAGTTATGCACAATCCACTTTATGCTGCAATACTTGGACAGGACTGGTCAGATAGTAAAAAATGTGGTGAAGCACTGATCACCACTGGGAAAACTCTGGATCTGGCCACAAGGTGAAAACCCATCTCAAGCTATCTCTATGCTGCTCTCTCAGCCAGCACAGGAGAACGATCATGTGGCTACCTGAGATGATGCCGCGCCAAATTGAGCCAATGCCTTCATTGAGACAGAAGTCGTGATGCCACAGTCGTCGACAAAGCCCCTTGAGATCCCCACAGATCTGCTGTCCGCTTTACATTTTCAATTTAGACAAACTCTAGCCTCCTTTAAAAGGAAACAGCATTCCCAAAAATGTTGGTGTCTTGATTGACAAATCATTGTTAAGAACAAAATGTGGCACCTGTGGCATGGAATAATCAGTACAATGCCTATTATACAGAGTAGCTGAACATAAGGGTGAGGTGAGAACTTTGTTGCTGGTTCCGAAAACCTACCGGCAGCATGTTTGCAAGTTAGCACATGCCCACCTGGAGAGCAAGAAGCTCTGTTTCTTTTGGCCAAGGATTAATAAGGAGGTCAGAATGTCAATTACAGCAGATTCATCGGAAGGACTATACTCCTCTTGTCCACATGCCACTCATCGACATCCCGTTTAAGCTCACAGGGGTTGATACTATAGGTCTTCTTGATCCCTCAGCTAGAGGACACAAACATATTTTAGTCCTCATACACAATGCAACGTGATATCTGGACACTATGCCTTTGAGAGTAGCCAATTCCTTAAATACCACACAGGAACTGCTAGGGGTCTTTGTGTGTGTCAGCATCCCTAAAGAAGTCTTAACAGACCAAGGGATGCCCTTCACTTTGGAGACGTACAGGGAAGTTTCAAGTAGAATGGTTCAACCAAACACTGAAGCAAATGCTTTGCAAGGTTGTCAGCAAGGATGGAAAGAACTGGGACCAATTACTTTCCCCCATCTTATTTGCATACTAAGTGGTCCCCCTTTAATTTACTATATGGGCGTCAACCCTGGGGACTGTTAGACATCTTAAAAGAAGGTTGGGAGGATGAGGCCCTCCCAGGTGCAAATATTTTGGAAAATGTCGCACAATTATGGGATAGGTTTGATAAAAATTAGACCCATACTAAAAGAGAATATGGAACAGGCTCAATCATCTCAGGCCCGCTGTTACAACTGTGGAACAAGCCTACATGAGTTTCAGTCTGGAGATCGTGTTATGGTACTCATTCCCACATCGCATTCTAAACTTTTGGCACACTGGCAAATGAAGTTAAGGAGAGAAAAGGGATGGTCGATTATTTGGTGAAACAGGTGAATTGTCGTCCCACTAAATGGGTATACCATGTAATCCTGCTGAAGCTGTGGAAGGCAAGGCAGCCTGACACCTACTCCACTCAGCACCGTTCTTTCTTTTCTCATGGAACATCCCTTAATATAGCCCTAATTTGACGGCCCAGCAAACAACAAGAACTTGAAGCAGCTATCCTGTCTGTCTCTGAGGTGGCAAACAAATTACCCTGCAGAACCTCCCTGATTACACATGACATCATAATGGAGCCTGGGGTTATCATCCGAGAGTACCTGTACAGACTTCCGGAGGCAAAGCTTACAGAAGTGGAGCTTGAGATCCAGCGGATGCTTGATGTAGGTATTAGAGGGGAAAGTTTTAGTCCCTGGTCCCATCGTGCTGCTCCCTAAGCCTAACGACAGTTGGCGCTTTTGCAATGACTTCCAGCAGCTTCTCTCTTGCTTCGAAGATTATCCAGTGCCGCAAGTGGATGAGTGCCTCAAGTAGCTTAGTAAAGCTCAGTATCTGACCACCCTTGACATGACAAAAGAGTACTGGGAAGTTCCTTTAAATGATTAAGACATGGAAAAGACAGTGTTTACTATCCGTAGTGGACAATGATAGATAGATAGATAGATAACTTTATTAATCCCAAGGGGAAATTCACAATGTGCAAATATTTTGTCCTTCCATTTGGGTTGCATGGGGCCCCAGCGACCTTCCAGCATCTGGTGGACAAAGTACTTCGGCCCCACAATGCCTATAGTGACACTTACTTGGATGATATCATCATCTACTCTGACACATGGGATATGTCAACTGTGTTCATGCCGTGCTTCTGATGCTAAGTAATACTGGACTCCGGATAAACCCTAAGAAGTGTTTTTTTTTTTTTACTAACACAGGCTAAGTATTTGAGCTACCTGGTGGGCAGGGGTATGATCTGACCACAGTGTTCCAAGGTTGATGCCACTGTGAGATGGCCCCCGTCTGAAAACCAAGCTGCAGGTCCAGGCTTTCCTGGGATTACCGGGGTGGTACCCCCTGTTTGTTCCCAGTTTTTCCAAGCTAGCGGTGTCCTTGACTAATCTGAAGAAAAAGTGGGCACCCACCATTGTGGTATGGGATGAACAAACAGACAAAGCATTTTGTGATTTGAAACAGGCCCTTACATCAGCACCAGTCTTGAGGACACCTAACTTTTCTTTGCCTTTAATTTTCCAAGCCGACCTGCCTGTCACTGGTCTTGGTGCTATGCTGAGCCAAATCGTTGACGGTGTTGAATACCCCATCATGTTCCTGAGCCGGAAGCTGTTGGACCAGGAAACCAGGTATGCACCAGTGCAGAAGAAGCCCTTTGCATCAAATGAGCTATTAACCAGCTGAGGTACTAACTCTTAGGCTGCAAGTTCACTCTTATCACTGATCATGCACTGCTCTAGTGGATGTTGGAGAACAAGGAGTGGAACTTCCGCGTCAGTGATGGTTCTTTGACCTTCAGCCCTTTTGGTTCAAATTCATTTATTGTAAAGGCTCCCTCCATGTCAAGGCTGACGCACTTTCTTGTGTTCATGACCTCATGGTTCCAGGTATGTGACCCCACGGGTCTGGGATGAGGTGGAAGCTAAGTCGTACACGTGCACATGGGGGACAGCTTAAGGCCTCAGTTGATGGTAATGACCCATTGAACCAGGGATTGGTGCAGTGGTTTAACGCTTTCTCTCTTTCTGCTTCTGCGGAACGGAAGCCTAACCACCACTTCAGTACTGACGTCACTTTAGTTGTCCGCCCTCCTTCCCTTCCTGTCAAAGACATACATATTCAAGAGGGCCACCAACCTAGTGCAGTTCAGTCTAGAACTATTATCTGAAAAGACATTTCCACACTTGATTAAATGGAGTTTCAGTAATGCCAGAAGGAAATACACTCATGTAATTTATGATAAAAATAAAAAAATAAAAACAATAAAAACTAAGAAGAAAAATAGCATAACAATAATAGATAGATAGATAGATAGATAGATAGATAGATAGATAGATAGATAGATAGATAGATAGATAGATAGATAGATAGATAGATAGATAGATAGATAGATAGATAGATTATACATAGGCAGAAACAACACAGCATAGATAAATAAACCATAAAACCTTAGATGAAGAAAGGTCTGTTGAGACAATCAGGCTTGAGAAATCATTCATGGCTTGTGACAATATTGCCACCACTGCTGAATGTTCTTTCTGAAGGAGCACTTGCTGCAGTAATGTAAAAGTACTTTTTGAAAAACTGATGACCTGTGAAAATTTAGTTTCATGTATTTTCCATCAACCTAGTGGATCTTTGTCTTTTTCTGTATTAGCTCAATTTTGCAACCAGACAGAGTATTCCATAAAGACTAACATAGTGCCTGAATACAATGAGTGGTACAGAATAGTGAAGATGCAAGACAGAATCATAGTCAAAGCACATGTGGGAATCTCCACTGTTTCAAATATCTTTAGTCTTCACTGAAAGAGTGAAATAACTTAAAAGTCATGGGCTTCAAAAGGATTCTGAAATTCTCTAATACAAGTGGTTTCTTTCTAAAGGTTTCTTGTTAAATTGCTATATATCTTACCTTTAGTAAGTATACTTCAGATGCACTCCTGTTTGATAAACATTAGCAGAAAATCATAAAAAATGCATGTGTATATCTACCCAGTGACAGATATACAATGAAATGATTCATAAGATTCTACTAAATTAATCTTATGATGCAAAATGTAAACAAAAGGCATATATAAAACATTTCTCAGCAAACAATGGATAAAAGTTAATATTACAAAAAAGTGAAAATGAAGCCTTGAACCATTGTTAGCTTCTTTAAGATGAACAACGATATTCACAATACATACTGAAGGAGTATTGTGTTTGCACTGTTATTGATAAGAAATATAAAATAAAATAATTTTTATCACACTTTTTTTTTTTTTTTTTTAAACTATTTACAACCTAGGCACTAGACTTTATTTATTATTAATTACATAAACTTCAAAACTACACACAATTGCTTGAATAATAGGACTGTAGTTAACTCTGTTGGTAAGAAATTCATTGTTCAGTTATAAAAATACATTAAGTACAGCTTTTAATTTGATTCCCCTTTAAAAAAGCAAATTGAGAGGAATACCAATATAGAAAATGAAAAGAACATTTGTCTGTGCAACAGCTTCCATTTTCTAAAGTAAAAGGAGTTTTAGAAAATCAAGACATTTGTTCTGACTACAGTACATGTAACACAAAACTCAAACACTAATGCTGCAAACATCCTCATGCTTAACCTCATTACAAATGGCATAGTGATGACTAGTGAAAAGTGAACCCAAGTTCTGCAAAATCACGAAAATGTTAAAGAACTTCGCCAAACTCTTTGAAATGTACTAAGTGTCAATGGGGAAGAAGGTTCTGAGTGGTTTATAATGGTTCAATGATCTTTTAAGTGTCCCTGAGGGGTCAGAAAAACTCTACCAGCTATGTTGCACTGATTATTGTTGCTAAATATTTGACTTGAACTGTGAGGCAGCAGTGTCAAACACTGCTCCACCGTGCCTCAAACAACAAAAGACACTGACGGAACAAATATCATAAACAAAATATTAACAAACTGCTACAAAGTAGCAATAAGTGAGTAAATTATACATCACTGTACTCAGAGAGTTCAAATCTTACGGCACACATTGGCCATGCTACAAAAAGGTACTATATGACTGGCTAATTCCATTGTTTGAAGTCACAGCTCCAGGGACTTCTTATGTATCTGTATAGATGCTACACACTTTTCTCGTGCATCAAGAAGAAAGAAATGCCTTGTAACAGTAATAAATGTTTTGTTTTTATTATTTCACAATATGCCCTGCATTTTCTGATGAGGGGAAGGGGAGGGCTCCTTTAAGGCTTGGTTCGAGATGGCAGGTGGGCACATGGCTAATTTGCTTGTTAGCCATGCGCTGCTGGTCTGCCAGTGCACAGGAATAAGTATTATACATATCCTGGCTGTACTGGTAATATTTGGTGTCTTTTGTTAATTTTTTTTAAACAAATGTGGTGTGGAAATCTGGCACTGTTTCTCAACCTTTGTGGCTTTGAGACCAGTTTTTACTTTTTTAAGTTTACCGACTTGACGATCCATGTCACATGTGAGTTGAAATGACTGTGGAAGAAACAAGTGCAGGGAAAAATATCACACAGCACTGTCAAATACTTTAGTGACTATGGAGGGAGTGGTTTAAGTGCATTACTGTAGCTAAGACTGCATTTTTTGTACATGTGCTTGTGCAATGACCTTACAGTAGGCATGCCTGAAAGTTCTGCAGTGTCACGCTGGCTTCACAAAGCATTAGAAGATGCTTGGAAAAAAATGTTCACCTAAGACAGCTGCTCTGTGACTTACCATGAAAATATTTAGAAACAAGTATGGTGAACACTGCATATTTGCTGCAAAAACAACTTGGTTAATTTTGCCAATCAACACCAGTGATGACCTCCATATGAATGTTATGAAAAATTCTAAAACAACAAAAATTTAAACCATGTTCTGAAAATTCTAATAAATTAAACACTTTTAAATGGCACATTTACTTCCCACAAGGGGATATGGAGATCAAATGTGAGTAGCTGAACGGAAACACAACTGCTGTGTAAAGACTACAACCTTCATCCCAATCGAGTTGTCAGTGAGGTGAAAAATAAAGTAAAAAATATGCCAAAGATAGAAATCACTCCACTACATATGTAATAAAAAAGAGGTGTTGCACGGACTGTCCAGAGAAGGGAAAAAAATATATCATGCAAATAAGGATTTTGCCCAGGGCACTGCATGCTGCTAAAAGACTGTTAAAGGTCACAGAGTCAAAACACATAATTTATTGCATCACTTCCCCAGATTCCCTCTTAATCCTACCATAACCTGACAAATCAAGATCTTCATTTTCATATTCTAGGCATGGAATTTTGGTTTAGTTTCAGATATTCTCTAGACAGTTTATATTATTTTGGATATCCATGGTTATGATACAAAATTTTTTGGGATAAAGTCAAAAATTAATGACACATCTGTCACTATTTTAATTAAAAGATTTTTAGCATAGCTAGAGCAACATACAGTGCTTCTTTAGTTTAACCCTTTCATCTGCACTTCAATTGCTTAAGGAATGTACTCTTTAAACCTTAATCGGGAACATTTAATAAACAAAAATTTTCAATTTCAATCTATATTTCTGAAAAACAGAAAAATAGCAAATTATAGCAAGTTGCTTACTGGCACAGCTCAGCCCTAAAAATAGAAAATACTTTCTGTTCAACAAGTTTCATCATAAGGACCTATCTGCTACAAAGACATAATGCAGACACCAACTAAATAATTTGAGTGCCAAACCCATAGAGCAAGAACACACAGAGCAAGAACTATAAATCTGCAACTGAATGCATCTTTCAAGTTTAGAAAGCATATTTCCCAGACAATTAGTATGGAGAATAAGGAAAATAATGCCCCTGTAAATTTTTTAATAAAGAAGGATATTGCATAACGCTATACAATTTCAGAAGAGAAATATGTGCACATTTCTCAATATAATTTTTTACTAAAAGTGTTTATGTAGAAGGCATGTATTAAGAAGTAAAAAGAAATCAAATTAAAGGAATAAGAAAGTGAGGCACATAGTATATGTGAATTTCCCCTTGGGATTAATAAAGTATCTATTTATCTATCTATCTATAGATGTGTAGAATGTAATTCAACGGGCACAAAGTGTCTTGATTTTTCTCTTAAGCTCATGAAAATGAAACAGTATATATATATATATATATATATATATATATATATATATATATATATATATATATATATATATATAATTGAAATAGTTTACTGTCAAATAATGCAAAGAGTACGCGACACATGTTTCGCCCTAATTCTGGGCTCATCAGGCGTACACACTCACTGCACCCCCCTCTCGGGGAATTGAACCTCAGACGTCAGTGGTGAAGCCTCTAACGTTGCGCCACGGCGTGTGGTTCATTCATTTGACAGCATGTAGATTGGGTTAATTACATTCATTGCATTCGTAGTCTACATGCTGTCAAATGAATGAACCACACGCTGTGGCGCAACGTTAGAGGCTTCGCCTCTGGCGCTGACATCTGAGGTTCAATTCCCCGAGAGGGGGGTGCAGTGAGTGTGTATGCCTGATGAGTTAGGGCGAAACACGTGTCGCGTACTCTTTGCATTATTTGACAGTAAACTATTTCAACCATTCTATGATCTGCTTCTCGCAACTGAAATGAGGGCACCGTGGCGGATGTTAGCTGACTTGCTGACCAACCACAAGCGTTACCTGGTAGGTAACCACCCATACAATCAGATTGTGACACAGACTACGAATGCAATGAATATATATATATATATATATATATATATATATATATATATATATATAGTTTTACTAAATAAAATAAATGAATAGGCTCAGGTTATCATTTCTGACCTTTTATACTGTATAACTAGTACTTCAGTATTTTAGTGGTATATTTGGGGCTTTATATGTGTTCCAAGTTTCATACTGAAGCCTAGATTTTCATCTTTACATCATACAACTCTAAACTTTAGGTATTACTTACATGCAAAGAAAGTATGTATAAAAGGTCAAATCAATCAAAAAAAAAGCATCCATTTAAAGTACAACATTTTTGTTGCCAGATGATTTGATCATCATCTTCCATCATCTTCCTTTGGCAACACCAATTTCTTCCCACAAACATGTTTATTGACTGTCATTTTTAAACTGGCCTTATGTAAGTGCAACATGACCTGTTGCATAAAAATGATAATGCTAAAAATGAAAGATGCTTTCACTAATTGTGAAGGGATTTTGCCTTTAGTCATGTTTGTAGACAAAAATGCTAGATTTTAGTTTTAATAACTGTACACCTAAGTCGAACTCTAAAGAAAATTGTTGGCATAAATTTAAGACAATATAATATAAAACTCATGGCTTAAATAGTCAATTATTTCTGTTCAAGCATACTATTTTGAAAGTGGCATATTGCTTTGCCATCTGTGAAACCAAAGGAGTCCTCACACTGTAAGCTTTTTAATAAACTGTGAAATATGATGTTTATAAAGGGCTGCATACAGACATATATGACAACTGTTTATTTTCCATAGGACTTTTAATTTCATAAACAGGATAGTGGTTTAAAAGTATATCTTTACGGAAGGTACAATAGCCCAGAAAAAGGCAAATCAGAAATAATCTTTAAAAAAAAATAAAAAGGTTAATGGGGGTGGATAAATCACTAGTCAAAGCATCCAGGACTACAATTTTTTAATTCTGGGCAACCAAACTACAGACTCGCAATGCATAACCATGACATATTTTTCTGATCAAAAAAATCTGATAACAACAAAAGACCCTATTATTCATGCATGATCTTAACTTTGGTGTTGCTCTTAAGGGCAGCTGCTTATAGTGCACCAGTCTGCTGTAACCACCTTCTAAAGTCTGGTTTACATTTGATGCAGCAAAGCAAAAATAACATCAGATATGGTGACATGCAGTGGAATTTCTCTGCATGATGCATACATAATTTTTTCCAACATTGTAGTGATGTGGGCACACTGCATGTACCCTAAATGGTGAATGTTGAGGAAAGGCTGGTTATATGGGCACCCAAATGATGAACAATAAGATGAATATGATGCAACAAGTCATCAAAGCCCAAGGAACACATGAAAATATGTGAAATGCATCTCTTCATCACATAGGTCGCCCACTTACAAGAATATTGTACTTGCCTTCCTTTCACAGGTTTTGGTTAATTGGTCTGCCACACACACACATACACACTGGTGAGCAATACAGTGAGACTGAGTAGTAAGTCAATAATGTAAGCAAAAGAAACAATAGTGTTCGCTATAAATTAAGTTGGGTAGTAATGGCAAGAATGTCAAATGTTAATCACATCTTCTCGTCATTTACCATAATATAAATAAGATAATAATTCATGCATAGTATGTTATGGATTAAAATAAAAAGAGAGAACAAGGCAAACTGTTCCACTACTGCTTCAATACCAGTTACAAGTGAAATGAGAAATAATTATAAGCAGCATTATGACAAAAATAACAAAAAATACCTTTTTTTAATACTGTAACAATTTTTTAGCAGATTAAATATAGAGGATATTTCGCAAAATACCAATGACTGCAGGGAGGGGACAGAATGTAAATGCTGAACGCAGAGAGTATCCTGAAAGCACATATAAAAGTTCAGAAAAAACTAACTATAGAACTGAAAATGTAAGAAAGCACAGTAACATTACACTATTTACTGTACTAGTCAGCCTGCAACATCTAACAAATACTGATCACCCTGCTTAAGTCATTTCATGAAATGTACAACTTAGAAACAAAAATGTATACTGATGCACTGAGTAACTTTGTTCAACTGACTGGGCTTACTTACTACAGCTGAGAATATGCCCTAAAATATTCATCAGCTTTTTGCTCATACATGATAGCTTGAATATTCCAACGATGCTCCTGCCACAAACTTTAAATTGTTTAGCCTTAGGAAATGGACATTAACCTTTAGAAATCAGAGGGCTATACTCCATTACAAAAAGATCCTGCCTTAGGCAGTCACAGAGAGGAATCTCATATAAAATATGATGTTCATCATTAACCGATATGTACTCTGGCTTTCTAACTGGTATAGTATACTAGAAATTCTGAAAGTGCTCCCTACTATCCATCCATCCATCCATTTTCCAACCCGCTGAATCCGAACACAGGGTCACGGGGGTCTGCTGGAGCCAATCCCAGCCAACACAGGGCACAAGGCAGGAGCCAATCCTGGGCAGGGTGCCAACCCACCGCAGGACACACACAAACACACCCACACACCAAGCACACACTAGGGCCAATTTAGAATCACCAATCCACCTAATCTGCATGTCTTTGGACTGAGGGAGGAAACTGGACCCTCTTCATGGTCCAAGCACAGCATATTTTAATACAGCTGTAGACACAGATCAATGGCTACCGTCAACTAAAAGTGAAGAACACTGTAAAGAACTTATTCCACCTCAGAATAACCATGAAAGTTAAACTGATGGAGTTTGACAGAGAAACTAATTGGTGGGGCCTAACTTAAGTCTGGAAACAAAATTTGATAATGCAGTATTTCAGCTGGATTTTAATAAAATGTTTGTGTGTACAATGGAAAAAGACAACTCATCAGCATGACATAATAATTTAAGAATCTTCTAAGATGCCAATTGTATTTACACTGTGGCAGAAGAGTGCTATGCACTAGTGTACAAGAAAACTTTACAAATAAATGTTGCTATAAAAAGTTGCAGGTAACCTTCCACCCTATATATAAAGCTGGGGTACCAGAAAATGCACCCAGGTTTTCAAATGCAGAAGCCCAGAAGACTACCATATTCATTCATAATTTATCCACCCCTGGTTAATTTTGTCAAACAGATAACTGTAATATCACTCATACAATAACTACATATAATGGTATACTGTATAATCGTTCCTGTTGCACAAAGTAAATTAGACTACTTACTTACAATAGAAGTAAACAGATTCTTTGGTTGCTTGGACCTAGTCAACTTACTGCTATAATGGGGAAGCTGTTGAGAATGCTTATGATGTTAATTCCAGGCTATGCCTAAATTGTCTTGGCATTCAGTCTGACCCCAGTATTTATTTTTGACTTCTGACCAGCACAAGTCAAATCAATCTTTATTTATGCATCTCAGTTTAAAACTGGTTTTCCCTATACACTGAGAATTATATTAGTATGTTTACAATAATGTATCAAAATAGGTGTTACAAATATTCACTGTAAAGTATATTAAGTGCTTGTCTGCTATTTTAAAAAGTGAATATTAATGATTCTACACAGCTACTTTAATATAATACAAAAGTATAATCTGGTTAGGAGGAGGCCTCTAAGAAAATGGCGCAGCAAATTCAAATTTTCTGACGCTAAATGACTGAAAATGCACCTGGGCATCTACCAGCAGCTCCTCATTAGTGATACATTCAGATCAAATCAGCTCAGACCTTGTAGATATACAAGTGCACATATTGCATTCGTTCACTTCAAAGCTGATGAAGCCCACCACCCTACTGAGAAAAAAAAATTTTACCAACTGCCTCTATACCTATTGCAAAGAAAATTGACTCAAAATAATAAAGAATCTCAACTCTCCAGAATGAGTTTACTGCAATAATAAATTAACTACATGAACAGATGTGCCCACTTATATAATGCAACACTGAAATAACCACTCTAACATTTGGGAATAGACATGAAAATCCTGAACAGTGTTTCAACCTTGAGTTTAGATGACTTTCCTGCTTCTCAGCATATTTCTACAATTACATTTCTAAAAAGTATTATATCTCAGTCAGTGCCATGTGTTCTCCCTTTAAGGGTTACATGGCTCACCATCCATTTTAGGAGATAGTTTTCATCCAGTAGGTGGGGTTTTTGATGTTCCTCACCCCAAACTCACCTCAGTCTATGGCTGGAGGCATGAATACATATTTTCATCTAATTATTAGGGGCAAACTTTCCCAAATCTAATCACTCTCTCTCTCTCTCTCTGTGTAAAACACACCACCAGAGAATCATGTCTTCCTGTAACCCTTATAACAAGGATAATCCTGTAAGATCTGAAATCAGGATAGAACTTGTCAGACGCTATCACACTAAATGGTGATACACAACTGTAAACATCAACAAAGGAAACTAATGAAATCCAACTTGACCATGGGGTCTATAAAGCCACATGCATCTTTTTGTCTGACATTCCTTTCAGTTAGCATGGTCAACTCTACCAATCTTCTTCTCTTGCTTGCACATTACTTACACTTTCATTTTAGGGACTGCATGAGAGCTGCAAAGAAATGTCAGTATGTGACTCACTTCTCTGTCTTGTCTTTGTTAGTGAATGCATTGGTACAAACAGCACTAAGTGCTAGTGGTAGTAAACTCATGGAAGGAGTTTAGTAACTTCAGTATGCTGTATGTCACAGTTTAACTTCAGTGCTAAATATATGAAATCCACTTGACAACAACAATGTACTATCTGTTTTATTAATGCTCCCATATCAGTAAGTAAGCCATTTCCATTTATTAAAACAATATCTTAAGTGAATATGGTGGTGAGCAGAAAATGAACATAAAGGTGGCCACTTAAACAAAGTTCACCCACTTCAGTTTTTTTAGAAACTGGTTATAAACAGCATCCTAATGCTCCACCTCTTACTAGTAAATAAAGAAAACCAAATCTCAACATCAAACAGAGATGGGCAACCTAGCCAACTAATAAAACAGACCGGCAGAATGCTTATTAAAGGCCAAAAGAAAACATTCAACACCAAACCAAATGGCCTGTACACCACTATAAAATACTGTTCGTTAGAGTGTAGAATGACCATAAATATATTAAAAACAGAAATTGGAAAAAATAGTTCATTACAATATGAATTACAACACAATAACTGGCACTCACAAATACTCATAAACGTTTAATTGCAGTGCTATATTTGTAGGGACCCAGGGCAATCAGCACAAAGCAAATATCCTTTTACTTAGTGCATTACAACCTTTCCATTTTTCAAAGAGATTTAATGGGATATACTAAAGGTCAATCTTTTAACAAATGAATTTAAATAATACAGGGAAGACCTTAAAGAAAAATATAACACTAAACAATTAAGTTACAGGCTGCTGTAGTTAAGAGCTACACATTTGTATAAACTGCACTGCAAACTGCTTTCAGTGGAAAAACACACAGGAAATATAGCATGATTGTTTATATGCAATTCTTAGGCCAAGAAACAACCCCAAGCAAAAATCCCTGTATTGATAATTATTGTCATATGGAGCAATCAGCCAAGTGAGATAGATTTCAGAAAGGCTTTAACTGTTTCACATTCAGAAGTCTGTGAAATGTATTCACTCCCTCTCCCCTCATCTCCCTTTCTTTGAGCTGAAGGCTATTTCATTTTCATTACTAAGTCATCAAGCAACCTGACATGAGTTGGGTTTTATATTCAGGGCAAAACATTTTATTACTATGACTAAATGATGCACAGATGATAAAAGCTTTACCACAGCAATCAGTATATAAATTCTGAATATGTGAGAAACTGGGAATGGTGTGTAAAGTTCTACTTGAAACAAACTTTAGGTAAAAAAAAAAAAAAACCCTTTAAATGAGTAATAAACATACAGCATTAAGTGAAAACAATTTATATTTAATGTCATCCATCCATTAAGTCTCCAAACCTGCTAATCCTGTGCAGGGTGGTGGGGTATTTGATGTCAATTGTGGTTTATTTTGCATTAACCAATGAAACAACCATAGCTCAAATTAATTCTCCTAAAAACACATGACATTCTTACTGCCAATACATTTACGAATTATAGTCTGAATTTGTTAGAATAAAAATCCAGAGCTCTTTCATCACATTTCTTTTAAACATTAACTGAAAAGGATTAAAAGTTATTCTACAATAAGTTCATTGTCAGGTGAAATTAAAAGCAAGAAATTGCACCAAAAACCTTACAGGAAAATGTTATTGATTTTTTGTTTCATTTTAGGTCTGGAAGCAGCATGAGATATTCATGAAAATCCCACAGCAGCAGAAGAAAACCTTTAACCTGTTGCATTAGTTAATTATTTATTAGCATCAAAATGGTGTTTGTATGTAGCTGCTAAAGAAAAGCAAATCTCAGTACACTTTATTCGTAAACAGTTATTAAATTCAAGTCAATGCCTTGTCTCAGAGACTGAGTTAATCATGACCTATAAAATGTTAATATGAAGTGCTTTAAATATCTACTAACACCATATGTAAGTCTGGAACTACAGGCTGTGTGCTATGAAGCGGCAACAGCAGAAACCTTCAGAGAACGCTCTACACACTTCTGTCACTGATATAAATAGTGTAAAGCACAATATATTATTCAGCAGAAAAAATGTAATGTTTTCATTTATCAATCATATGTAATGTTATATATAGTTTTTAATTAAAAATGGCCTCAGAAAAATCTCTCAAAATGTTAAAATAAAAAATACTGACTCATCACTAGAACATTTTCTACATCTTTTCCTCACAGAAAAAATTATCATCTGGCAACTCTGTGTGTCTCTAAAAGCCTTTCTTTGCCCCTTCCTCATTTACAGATATCGATCCTGTTTGTTACTGGACCTTGTGCTTGGAAGCACAGGCAGTGTAAAGCAGAAAAGGCAGTACTGCATTATATTTCCAACAATCAATTCCTACTGTATTGAGTAACTGAATGTAACCTCATTAGTCAAACAAAATTGGTGGAAAATGTATGTCAGTGCTTCTGATTTTTGACCATTAAATTACTCCATTTCAAGTAACTCATTAATAAAAAAAATGCCATTAGATGGAATCCTACTTATAAAAAGGATTTAAAAATAATTGAAGCAAATAAAAATAATAAAAGGAGGCTCTGTATGATAAACATACTTTTTCACATAAAGACTAGAGGTTTTTCCACTACATGCAAGGTAAGTTACAGAGCAGTGTCAATTCTAGAAAATGACCTCTGCTTTTCAGTTACCATTCAAATATTAGTTTCCTATTCAATCTTTTGTTAACCTTAAAAATAAACTCTGCAATAAATGCCCTGTATATATTATTAGTCAACGTTAAAGAATAATTGCTTACAGCTGGAAAAATGTAACTCAGTGGCAAGGGTCTTAAGGCCACTGCTTTAAACCAAGAGTTAACTCTATAAGTAAGCGTTAAATTCTATAGACAGTTTTCATCACTGCAAAGAAAATGAATGTCTGACATTCACTGATATATTGGCATTAATAATCTAATAAGAGTATCAATGCTATGCATTTAGCTTTGCTTCAAGCTGTATCAGGTTATAAACTAACAGATATGTATTGTCAAATGTTGTCCTAATTACATTTTTGAAACTTATGTAACCATTAATTCATCAAACAGTGCATTCCATTAAAGAATGTCTTTTAGAATTAGGACTGAACACAATTAACTAACTTTACAAAAGGAGCTAACCAAGGACTTGCCTGAAGTCCAATTACTTTTTTCAGTAATACTTAATTGCCCCACATAGGAAACCATATCACTGTCTATTGGCTCCTGAACTAAAATATAAAACAAAGCTATCTCTACTTGAACTCTTGAGCAATTAGACCTCTTGGCTACTTGACCAACTGTGAATTCCGATACCCAATGCAGTTAATTACCGTTTTTGATGTTAATAGTCTCAGTCAGTTTTGAGATTTTATTTTCGTTGATTAATATTTAAATTTTAAGTGAATTAAAAAGAAAAAACTGCACTTCAATTTTAAATGCAGACTTCTGTTTCTTTGGCTAAAAGGTCAAGTTTCAAGACATATAGGGGATATTTTCATATTACTAAAACTGAGAAGGCTGTAAAAATAATCTAACATTTCAGCAACAATCTTATATTAGCAGGCAGCTTGTCAAGGAAATTAAAATAAACTATTTATTTTATATACAGTATACTCAATCATGTACACTCGATGCTACTCTTATGAATATCAGTAACCTTTACGAGACAACTTGCAACTAACGTTTTCATCTTTCTGGGACCCACAGAGTATATTTACTAACTTTACAAAGCACTCTTGTTGCTTTCAAAAATGCCAGGTCAATATGAACAGAATGTTTCTTAATGTAGGCCAAAATTAAATGGTGTTTCATGTTTGGAAATGTTTTGCATTAACTTAATTCTGCTTTATGGACAATGCCTGATGAGTTATTACTTTTCATTAAGTCATTCATCACAAAGAAACCTTAAAATGTTTAAATATAAAAGCATTCATCTATGCCCTTTGTCATTCCACTTTTGTCTCTGTTTAATCCACTTCAGCTTGCAGGGGGCAGCACTAGGCACAAGGGGGAAACTGACCTTGGGTGGGACACTGATCCAACATACAATGCACACATGCACACCCCAGAGCCAAACTAAAGTGATCATCTAATCTACTATGCAAGTCTTTGAGATGAGGGGAGAAAATTGGAGTATGCATGGAAAACTGTATATGGACACAGGAAGAATATGCAAACTCCAGGCAAACAGTTGACTAGGATAGAAATGCAACTTGATTTCCTATTGCTGTAAGGCTGTACTACTAAACAGTCCATATAAACTATACCACCAAATATGCATACAAATCAATATAAAACCAAAAATATGCAATCACTTGTTTTTAAAGGTTTCTGATCGATCTTTACAAAAGCTTGAAAATACTTTTTACATAAAATCAGCCACATGGCAAACAAAGCACACACTACCTACTTTCACTCATGGTCAGGATAAGAAGCTACTGTCTAAGAAACTTTCACAGCCTCTATTGTCTGATGTGATTAATGCTCTAAGATCTTAGTTTATGGCAACGGGAGTATTCCAAGGGTGCTGACAGTAAGAAAACCTTTGTCAACCTCTCTCTACATTAGATCTTAACATATTGTGTTGAATGTCTTTTCCAAACATCTGTAAACCTTTACTTAAAGAACTGTAATACAGAACTTCTTTGGTATATGTGGTAAAATGAGCAGCCATTTGACTTCACTACTGTAAAGTTAATTTGAGCAGATAAGGTGAATCAGAACACTATGATATAAGGAGGATACATGCTTATAGGTGTGCATAAAGTCAGCAGCCATGCCAGTCAGGGAAGAAATGACTAAGAAATTTTGTAAGAGCTATTCAGCTTTCATCATTTTATATGTAAGCATTTTCTAATAAAAAGGAAGAAAATCTAAGAAACAAATTAAGAAATATTAAAATGAAAAAACAAAAGTTAGAACCCCATCATTTTTATTCGCAAATGGGGTAATAAAGGATATGATGACATTTGAGAAACACACCACCATGTATCGGCACTCTATTTTCCACTGTACAAATCCATCCATCCATCCATTTTCCAACCCGCTGAATCCGAACACAGGGTCACGGGGGTCTGCTGGAGCCAATCCCAGCCAACACAGGGCACAAGGCAGGGAACCAATCCCGGGCAGGGTGCCAACCCACCGCAGGACACACACAAACACACCCACACACCAAGCACACACTAGGGCCAATTTAGAATCGCCAATCCACCTAACCTGCATGTCTTTGGACTGTGGGAGGAAACCGGAGCGCCCGGAGGAAACCCACGCAGACACGGGGAGAACATGCAAACTCCACGCAGGGAGGACCCGGGAAGTGAACCCGGGTCCCGGATCACCCAACTGCGAGGCAGCAGCGCTACCCACTGCGCCACCGTGCCGCCCTGTACAAATCTAGTTCTCAAAAAGCAAAAATAAAGACTTAATATAGAACAAAGATTGACACACCTGTATGTATGACTAGTTGTAAAAACCATCAGGTTTTTAGCCCCATATTTATTATGCAACACTGGGGCTACAGTGATATTTTCATTTGAAATGCCTGACTCTAGATGGAAATTCAAGAAAGTTTGAAGAGACCATGGATTATGTCAGGTATTAGCAGAACCATAGTTAATATATGGCTTGCTGCAGCTTGGAGCTTAGAGCACCAATGATACTATATAGTGTAAAAACAACCACAGTGACTAACAGGTTAAAGGCCTACCCCACATTTCAGTCTATAGGCTCTGCAAGCTCAGGTTTGAAGATCAGTGGACTGGATGAGGTTGATTGACATCTTCTAAAAAATCCTAATCTTAAACACATTATCAAGTAGGATTGGAAAAAAACTAAGTAGGATGAAAAAATTCTGATTTAGACACTCTATAAAATAAAATGGATACAGTTGCAATCATACAAAAATTAAATCTAAGCCAAGTGAAAAGTATTTCAATATTTAGCTTACTTTAAGAAATCTTGTCAAGTAAACTTTGCTTACCCCTTTGGCAGATGTTTTTTTTTTTTTGCTAAATACCATCAAAACAGCTCCCATTTAAAATTTGTTTTGTCTGATCTTTGCAAATGCATTTGTTGTAGTGTAGGCAAAGATCACTTATCCTTGATGGCAGGACAAACAAACAAAAAGGAAACCAACATTCAGCTAAGCACTTCTTTCTTTCTCTCTCTCTTGTTTCCTCTAGATTCCAGTCCCTCTTTTCCCTACAAGTTCAATATTTTAACTAAGTTCTGATTACACTTTGGGTGCCCCCATCACAAGCCATCTTCACTGGGTGCCCTTATGCAAACTTGGATCCTCACCCAACATGAACAAGTAATTTTAGTCAGTCGAGCCTAGTGACTAATTTGGCTTTTGAGAGAGGGTTTTTTTTTTTTAATCTGCAGTGAGCTTGTTCCACTTGACCCTGTTACTTGTACATCTGCTCTCCTCCAAACTATGCATTCAACAGAGTCCTTTTCTTTGGGGTGACTTTAAACCACACCTTGGGAGCCACAACCAGATACAGGGGCAGCCTTCAATTTATTTCAGACACATTAGGCTAGACTGGGGTATTAAGTGAAAGGCACAATTAATAATTATTATAATTATTGCAGTTATTGTATTACAGTACATGCAATACTGTTACATTAAACTGTGCCTTAATTTTGATTTTCAGTTTTATTAGTCACTAGAAATAATACCTATTACAATCAACTTATAAGGTACACCAAAAGCAATATATACTTTACATGATCAACAACTTTCTCAAAACCTGCAACAAAAGTGTCTACACAATAAAATCAGGAATGCAGTTCTATAGCTTTGATGGTAAACACACTGAAATTCTTCACAATAAAAATAGCACATTAATATAAATATTTAGTATTGTGTAATAAATATTACATTTACTTTAATTAATATAAAGTTTCCCTATGTACTGTACTGTTAAAAATCAAATTGATATAATGGGAAATATTTACTGCAAATCCACCTTACAAGGTCAAAAAAGGGTAGATTAGTATACTGAATCTTAAGGGCTGCAATACAAAGTCAGCTTTCTGACTTTATCAAATAAGAGTTGACAATAACCCTTTGAATACATCTAATTTTGCTGCTGTGCAGTTTTTATTTCATTATTTCTTATTTCCCCAGACAGATGACTGGAGTTGCTGACAGGCTCATATCATCCAATTTCTGTGTTTTGCCAGAAAGCATACACGTCTCTATCGAGAGACATGGTTTCAGAATATACATTTTAAACAGCACTTTAACAATGCAATAATAGAACTTAATTTCTCAAAACATGACCGCGGTTTTACAAATTCTAATACTTTGAATTTTACCTTCACCTACATGGGAGCTAAACTAGTTGTACTGTATAATATTACTCTAATTCACCCAGAACAAAGATGAAGCAAACCAAGCCTATATGTCTATAATGCATTAAAATACAACATAGGCATTGTAGTTTTAATTTAATGTAACATCTAGCAATGTTAACTTTGTGGAATGACAGTCCTGTTCGTTTGTCATAATAAAGGATGGACAATTCTAAATTTCCTAGAGGCAGGATAACTCCTTCCCTAGAAAAAAACTTAACAACTGCTAGCGAGGTTTTTACCAGGAATGTAGTGCTTAAACTACTACAACTATGTTGTCATTTTGGAGTTACACATTTAAGCAAAATTATATGGCTTTAGTAAAAGGAAAATATTAATGCAAAAACATTTTATCTGATGACTATCAAAGATATTGGTAAATGCTTTACTAATAAATGTTACATTAAAAACAATCATTTTAGTTTTACTTTAAAACACTAACATATATTAAAACAAGCCAAAACTAGAAAAAAAAATGTTAATAATAACAAAGAATAAAACTGAAATAAAACTGAACACCAGATTGCAAACATAACTGCATGGTGTTATTAAACAAAAATAAAATGATATACCTGCAACATTTAAAAAGGTTTTTTTACTCTTTAATTATGATTATATTACCTTTTTATCATGTTTAATTATGTAATGAATCTTCATACATATTATAAATATTAGATTTTGACATAAAATATACTATAAATCTATATATATTTATTTGTAATATATTTGCTGGAATGTATATCTGTAAGAGTGTTCGGTTGAATGACCCCTTGTGCAGCTTTACTACATTTCTTAATTAAAAAGCTCAACTTTCTATTCTATATAGTTCCAGGGGAAAATTATTATATTATATAGTACATCAAAGGATGAATATTCTAAACACATGCAACACTTTTCTATGGTTTTAGTCATAACATATTGATTTTGTAACAAAAAATGTGTGATTTTACCTTTGTGACATAATTTTATAGGCATCTGGGAGGTAGCAGTTGATATTTTCCATCTGAAAAGGATCAGCATCGCAGATCTTATCATCGGTTCTGCCATAGTTAGCACTCTCTATCATGATGACATCACTTCCCGGACAACGAAGATCAATGGGATAACCCTCACAAGACAGCTCTCTCCTGACCAGACCAAATGGCAAAGCAGCACGACTAAACCCTAAGGAAAATGTAAAAGATTTTCATCAATGAAAAGAACAAACAAAAAGTAATTAAAGATAAAAAAGTATGCATTTTTGGTAAAACCTTGTTAGAAACTTTAAAAGGAATGTCCTACCTGGGAAGAGACTGAAATGTTTAATAAACTTTTAATTACTTTTGACAATGTTGATGCCCTTACATTATGAAACTGCGATAAAAAATTACTTTGGATGCTATTTAGTAAAATTCCAAGTAAATTGGTTACATCCAGTGGATAATATTAAAACTCAGTATAATAAAACGGTTTATCTAGAAATGTGCCAAGTATTAATAATAAACATAAACAATAAATGCATAAGTTTGTATATATTAGGATTTATACTGGCTATGGATTCACTTCTTCAAACAGCATTCAAATCAGTGTTTATTCTCAATATTCTTAGTATATTACAACACGGGATGAGTTAAATCATAGTCTTATGCTGGAAACTGACAATACCAGCCACTGAATGAAATCTAACATTCCAATTTGCCCTCTTTGAAACTATGGCCTCTTTTCATCTGTCTCTCTAAGCATGAATAGACTGCTACCAAGTTTTTCTTTATTCTTAAATAACAACTTCATTCACACTTTAATTAGACAGACGCTGTAACACTTAAAGTTAAGCTGCAATATTCTCTGTAACATGAATGAATCTTGTTTTAAAAATTCAGACAAAGGAATTCCAAGCTTAAACTTTACTACTATTTAGGAAGCATCTCTAAATCAGATTGTCACAAACCTATTTTTACTTTCCCAAAAAAAGAAGAAAAATATAAAATGATTAAGTATACAAATAAATCCATTTTAAAAAAGTGTTTTAATGTGCATTTATTTGGGCCTGAAAGTTTTCTCCCAAATCCGAAAGATTAGTGTATTATGGCCCTGTATCTGTGCACAATTTACTGCAGGGGTAGGGCCTGGCCACCAATGGACTCTAGACGGGATGAGCATGTGTGAAAATGGATGGCTGAAAACTAAAATTAAAGCAGTAAAGAGTTCAAACTGGGATAATTCACACTCAATACAGCAAGGGTTATGAGAATATTTTTTATTAAGTAGAATCTAATGGACTTCAAAATATAAATCATAAAGAATTATCCAACAGTATGGAAAGCTGCAGTAACAACCATTGTTCATTTAAAAGCACAGTTCTACACCTCAATTAATTTGAAAAACAATAAAAATACTGATTGATTTGTTATAACATTAGATGTTATAACATAGTATTTCATAAAAAAAAATATGTGTGAACAAAAGAATTGCATTAAATTATTTTTATGTTTACATGAGGTGGGATTATCACTTGTTACTCCTATCTTATCTTTCTAAGAAACTTGTTAATCTTAACTAGTAGCACATAAGAGATAAAATGTTTATGTATGCCACTATATGGTATAGCATACAGAGCAAGAAACATTCCAAGCTTTTGCTTGTGGATGGGCTCTGGCTACACCATGACTTAAAATAATGTTAAACTGGCACAAAACTGAAGAATAGCTGGTTATGACCACAACTGGGTAAAATTTTACATGAAAGGGAAAACATTTTAGAAGTACTGGAAGCTATACATAAGTTAAGATTTTTTTAAAAGCTGAAAACATCTAACTATATAAAAACAAACAAAAAGGAAGCTAAAAAGAACAAAGCAGCTGTTGCTGCACAATAGGGTTATCTTCAGGTTTATTTGTAATCTTTTCTATCAGTTAAAGGGAAAAAACACAAGAATCTCAACAACATGAAGTGTAATTTAATCCATTTTACAGCATTGACAATCGAACATAAAACTGGCAGGAGGCTGAGCGGGTGAAAAATCAATACTGTGGCTTTGTGCTCTGCAAATGTGAACACTGCCAAATAGCTGTGCTTAGGGTAAAATGAAGTATTTTGCTCCATTTTCTCTTCTCTGAACAAATGACTTAAAAAGACTTTATTTTTCCGACAGTATAAAAAGTAAAACAATACTGTCCTTCTGCAAGAGACAAGCTGTTTTTTAACAAGAACCTTGACAGCAAGATATCCATTGACTTTCATTTATCATTTTTTCATTGTTCGCAACAGTTTTTTTTTTTATATTGTTTCATCCCCACCCCACTTTTAACACAATTTTAGATATGCATGGTTTAAATAACAGTAACATTCCTTTGCCTGATAGACATGCCATGGTGTTTACGTTGTTTAAGATTACCACAGCATTTCTTACACTGTCAATAATTGCTGTTGTTAGTGGCAACTTTTTGTCTTGGCTAGAACGAAGGTCTGATCCTGTTTACAGTGCTCTGCTTCCATAATGAATCTCTGTTCACAGTCTAGTGCCTTGGAAAAAAATGTCATTACTCCTTTCATTCTGTACTGTTGTGTTTTTTTTTTTGTAAGACTGGCACTTGAAAAACACTGACTGTTTTTCTTTGAAGCTGTTCCTACTAATTACTATAAGCCTTTGGCTGTCATGAATGACAATATTTACAACTTTTATAGTTTAAAGTGCATTCTGCTCCAGCTGATTACCTGAAACCTTTGTGTGACGAGGCCATAATATTAAGAGCAATCCGCCTATTAACTTCATGCTAAGTCTTTTAGTAACCACCACAGTACCCACTCAAGAGCATAGCTCACTGTTTCTGTCTTCTTTATCAAGTATTGCATTATAAAATTGCAGCAAATGTATTCTTCTTATACTGACAGTATGACTTCAGTTTCAAAGTGAATAAAAATGTACATAAATATACATTTAAAATAAAATAGTACATTAAAAAAATACATTTAAAATAAAATATATAATACATTAAAAGAATATCAAAGATACCCTGCAGCTAGCATGTCAACAATAAATAAAAACAATTATCCAGTCACCTAAGTATACTAGAAGTCAAAAGTTTATGACTGCTTAATCTATTATATAAAGTCTTTTATTCCTGAGGTTTTGACAAGTATCATCATCATGGAAAATGATTAGACATACATTCTAGCTACAAGTATGTAAACTGTATCACAGACCTTCGCTTATAAATAAATGTAAAATTGACTCACTCACTCACTCTATCCTGTTTAGTTAAATAGCTTAAATTTGACAGGTTTGTACATTTAGGCTAGTAGGTAGCCACTAAGAAAGGACATAAGGGAAAACCCGACCACACATAACAGAAAAAGTAAATACCCCAAATCTTAAAAATGCCTTGATGGGTTTGGTTGAAATTGTGTAATGTTATAAAAAAAAGAAAAGAAAAGAAGCTGACTTTTTTTTCATATTTATTTATATTTGTCAATATTTATTAACATTATGGTGACTTGCTCCAACCTGCACTTAACAGAAGCTTAATGCAAATGAAAGATGTAGCAGACTCCATTGACATCAGCATTGAATAATCAGGTGTACGGAAGACAGAAGAAAAGGCAGTATATAGTCATGTTTGATGTCTTAAGTCAGGTAAGAAATGTGCCAACTGCGGTGGCTGTGAGCGTTGGCATTGCTTCATTAGTAGCTAAAAGGCAGAGAGAGAGTGCTGGGACCTGATCTGTGATATAACTAGAGGCCGAAGTGATGTCATTGGATTCAACACAAGATGGATAGAAAGCATAAATCTAAACTTAACAGGTTCCCCACATGCTACTTCACTGTAATATACATTTCCATTTCTGGAAACAGAAAGGCTGCCAACAGACACCTGGGCAAAGAGACTTTTATTCGGGTACTTAAAAAAAAAAACAGTATTGTGGCTTTATTCAAACACACTGACAGTTCTTCAAATTAAAAGAACTTAAAGGCATCTTCCTCGGAAGTATTTAGTTGAATGGAGGCAGGATCAGAGGGCTAGGCTATCATCCTCACAAGACAGAGAACAAAATACTGGGTAAGTGAACTGACTTTAAAGCCATATATGACTTAGGCGCTATTGAGTGCAGTTGATCCAATACGGGTATTCTTTTTAACTATTTAAAAAAATGTTTCCTCTGTGACTGATCCAGCACAAGAGAATGAAAGCATACTGTAGTGCAATCGTTCACAATATGGTAAAGAATTTTCAAGAGCAGTGGAAAGGAGGGGATGGGATATCCCTGTTCAAAGTAAGCAGACGTGCATGTAAATGTAAACAATTTCAGAGGGCAGGGTGGTGATCCCCTTTCAAAGTGCCCAAATAAAAGTCTGTTTGCCCATGTGTCTCTTGGCAGCCTTTTTGTGCAGATCAGAAAACCAAACATGACAATATACATTTGGATTTGTGGATTTTAATGGGTGGACCCCTGAAAATTTAAGAAGCCTCCAAATATTGAACCAGCAGTTATTTTCTTCCACTTCAGGCACTACAGAAAACTACCCCAAAAGTAAAAACATTCAATTCATTCCAATGACATCCTAAATGTGCAGTCTGTAAATGTAATTACTGTTTGTAATAAGTTAAAGTAATATGAAATTTAGTGTTAGCACTTTACAGTATTGTCTGCCTATGGATATGTAAAAAAACCCCAAAAAAACACAAGCTTGAACATAACGACTGATGGCAAACATAAAACAAAATACTTGAAATTAGATATTCATGAATATCTAATAATTTTAAAAATATACACTCAAATTTCACATTATTCCTAATGATTAAGTCAAAAGAATATACTTTCCTGTGCAATCGTGTTTTGACCATCTACAAATATCAAGTCACTAGGTAAAGCAGAAATTGATCTAATGCAGGAATGTTTTACTCCTTTGTAATTGCATATAGCATGTCCAAGAGAAAGCAGCAACAGTTACCTAATAATAATAATATTACTCATTTGTCTGGTGTACTTCTCTAAGGCAACTAACAACATCTGAGATACAATTATTTGCATTTATTTTGTGTTTGCAAATGGAACATAGGCAGGTGAAGTGACATGCTCATGGTCACACAGTGTCAGTAGCAGAATTTGTATCCAAAACTTCACGGTTTGAAGTTCTAAGTCCAAAGCCCTACCCACAAGTTCACACTGATAATATTAGCCTTTGGGAAAAAGAAAAAAACAATAGAAAAGACTGTATACATAAAAGAACTTAGTTATATAGTTCAGATGCATCCGATTAGGGCCCATTGTCTAATGAAATCTCCTGGGTGAATCTGGGTAACACTGCTAGTTAAACATAAAAAGCAAATGCTATCTACTTAAAAGGAGAAAATAAAATTACCTATGGATCGTCAGTTTTTGCTAAATAGATTAGGTAGCAATTAAGGGTCATATTTTGCAAGCCATTTTGTTCTTCTACTGGAATGGATAATATGGTTATTATAATTGTACTTGTAGGAACAGAGAAAAATATGTAATACTAATGATGTATTTATGAACTTGAATGATAATTTTAAATTCTCTGCTAAATAATTGTACAGGAGCAAGATAGACGTGAACTAAAGAACAATGAAGGACAAACATGGATGGTATTAGTTTTGATTTCATAAGGAGCACAGGTAATGTAATTAGTATATATTATAGAACTAGTCATTTAGCCCGTTACAATAATGGGCGCTAGAACAGTAGTGCATAAACATTAGTAGGAACAGTCTATATTAAATGGCAAGGGACTTTGACCTCATTCTTTTTGTTGGTCGTATTTTTCTTTCTTTCAGACTTTCTATTGTTGATGTTTACTTGCTGAGCTGACTGTTCTTCGTGGGCTGCCGCCGTGTATTGTGTGTCTTTAATTTTCTGTGACAGTAATACTGTCTTGTACGGCTCTATTCAATAAGGGCGCGCACAAAAAGGCGAGCTTCAAAAGGGCGACCTCAATTGAGCGCGGCGAATAAAGGCGTTCGTAGATAATTTAGTTCAAATGGCTCTGGAATATGTGAAGAGCAACAAAGGTGGAGATCTTTATTTACGCGCGCCTTTATTCGCTACGACCAATTGAGGTCACCCTTTTGAGGCTCGCCTTTTTGTGCGCGCCCTTATTGAAAGATACCGTCTTGTACGTCTGCTGGCTTGTACATCCGTAATATACCTTTAATTTTCTCTGGCGGTAATACAGGCGTGCGCGTCGGTAATATGCCTTTAATCTCCTCTGACAGTAATACTGGCTTGTATGTGGCTGTAATATGCGTCACTGCATTGTGTACCTTTAATTTCCTCTCGCAGTAATACTGGTTTGTATTTCCGTAAAACGCCTCTAACTTTCTCTGACAGTAATATCGCGCATCGCACGTGCCCCGCGCATGCGCACTTCACCAGAAGACACCCACACACGGACACCTGGACGCTCATAAGGATTTTATATATATAGATGCAGAAGACAGCAATGGAAAACTGAAAGAAAATTAAACGATGTCAATATGCTTCCATACAATAAAATAATATAAAATATATACATAAAAAATGGACAGGTTATATGTGCATAAGAAAGACAGATGTTAAAGACTTAGCTATGTGGATATATTAGACTTTTAGAACAATGTGGGACAGCACTTTCATATAATAAGAGATAACTTCAAAGTAATAAGCAATTTACATTTTTTGTTATCACTTATGTAGTGTTGAAAATTCTCCTTCTGCATAACATTTTTGTAAATGAAACACAAATAAGATCAAGATTAAAGAAGATATAGACAACACTTGAAACACAATGTTGCTGACTTGCTGTTGGATGTGGAAGCAGATTCTGATTATTAAATGCTAAACTTTGTTGTATTTTACTCTGATTTTTTTTTCCAACATTAAGGTTGGAAGGCTTCAGGGCCACAAGATTGATTTATTTAGTAAAAAACCTTTTCACTAGGTTTTCTGCAAATAGCCAAGAAAATTCCTACAACATGGTGTTCTCACCATCAGGCTTCACTTCAAAGATGGCACTGTCAAGAATGTGTGAGTTGCTACATTTGAACTGAACATATTTAACATGATTGTGGACAAAAGGAACAACTGGGTTCATCATACAATAAAACTGTCTCCTAATTCCTAAATAAGTCATGCATAGATTTTGGTCTCTGTTCAGTCCCTTATTTTTGTAATTATTCTCAGCATTAAATTCTAAGTTTGTGAAAAAAAACACACACGCAAAGTCTCAACACAGACAAAAAAACACAAAATGTGTAATACAGTATCACTTTTATTTGTGATTCCCTGCAAATGTGTAAAATTGTGGATGATTTATTAAGGAAGCTTCCATGTACAGTAAATCATACTTCCACATTTTATAGGAACATGAAGTTAATGTCTTTGAAATATTGTAGTAATACATGATGTGTTTCATGTTTCCATGAAAATTCTTTATAAACAATCTTTGGTAAAGAGAGAAAAATTATCTTCCATGTGTTGTTATTTATGCTAAAGCTGCATAGTTAACCACTTCATTTTCCTTTCCGTTGTCAATGACAGTATGATTATGCTGCTCCAGGTCAGTGTGTTTGCATTCTCAGGATAGTGTAATCACATCAGGTTTGAAAGTACTTTGGTTTAGTATAGTAAGTTGATTTTTCAAGTATAAGCAGCTCTACTTTTCATTTTATAGTCTTTTGGGAGTGACTTCACAGACAATAATTAAAGAAGAAAGCGGTTGGCAAGAGGTTTATACTAACAGATGGGATAGAGAAAGAGTGAGAGAGGAGATGGGGAGGGGGGAGAAAAACAATGAAGGAGGGAAGAAGGGAGGGATGAAGGAGACTAGGAAGGAACTATATGGGTTGAAGGTGTTTTTTGCTTTTAGTTTAGGATAGTCTCTTGTGGCAACGCTGCAAGGAGTATCCAAAGTAGCCTTTGACTTAACCAGCTATACTCTATGAGTAGTGTTCTTCATTCTTACTTACGTATGTTATGGTATTTCTGTAAATATTTTTAGGATGACTATATTGAAAAAAGCCTTGCATATACTAAAGCTTACAGTATATTTTTAATGTATTTTTCACTGACAACTAAACATTTTTTTCTTGAAACATACCATATGTTGTAGTATAAAATGTAAACTTCTAATATGAAACTTTTAGTTAAATCTTTGTTTTAATTATATGTTTTTAGTTAAATCTTTGTTTTAATTTAATTATATGTAATTAAAATGAATTTCAACAATGTGCTTAAGATTCCCTTAGACAATTCAACTTACAGAGGCTTATACTACATTAGACCCTTCAACGCTATTTAACTTGTTTATGCTGTTTTTGTTACAAGTAATAAATACACTCTCGAGCCTTTCCGTGAGAATGTCAAGCTTGTCATGATAGTAAAGAATGTTTCTCAGTCAAAATAATTTGATATAGATAGCATATAAAATATGCTTTCACACAGACATACTGTTCTTAGTCATTAAGGTAGAGGCTCGATAAGTCTACCATGATCCATAACGGGCATGTTGCTACTGGGCCATAGAGCATCATTAAGATTCACAAAATATTGATCCATTTTTGGTTTCAGTTCTACTTTTTTGCCTTAACTTTAAAAAACTATAACTCGAAAAACAAAAACCTTAATTAGTTTGGGTGTTACTTTTAGTAGTTCATGAGACCTACAATTTATTGAAAGGATGTGTAATGTATTACATTCTTTCATTCTTAATAATACATGGCTGGTATATTGTATTTATTTATACTATGACAAGAGGCAACGTGCAAATCTAGTGCTTAGAGCGGTGGTTCTCAAACTCAGCTACAGGTTTTATTCCAGTCACTTTTACAATAAGTTATTTTACCCCTACTTAATAAAATTCAATTAGTTGGTCTTTTTTCCTTGCTGTTATTCTGCATTTAGACAAGCAAAGCAGCACGACTTTTAAATTTTAAAACATTTAGAAATATTTGTACTGTTGTTATAACTTTAACTCTCTTTGTTGATTTCCTATTAATTTGCATTTTTAGAAGTAGCTGGATCACCGAATTCTATCCAAATTATGACAATTGATAACATGCAAAGCAAACATCTGGACAAATGAATGCTGAAAGGTTGCAACTACGTCAGTGTCATACCCACTGATGTTGGAACTAGTAAGTAATCAATTAAGTAACCAGAATACCTGAAAAAGCATAATGAAAATTGATAATGATGATGAAAAACTAAAAAAAAAAAAACAACAAAATTATATTAATGTAATGGACATACAGTAAATGATTTGTACACTGTAATAAAAAAATACCAAGCTTAGTTTTGTAATTTCTACAATGACCTTAAAATAAAGAAATTGGGAACTAACAGCTTGCTTAATTGGCTAGGAGTCAAATTAAAAACATAAAAAAAAAATTGGTTGGAACAAACACCAGCAGCCACATAGGGTCCCCAAGACTGAGTTTGAAAACCTCTAGCTTTGACCATCCACCAATGACCTTGCCAACAAAGGTGCTTGCAATCAAATCATTTACTTAACTTTTTAGATTAAATCTGTTGTTAATATTTTTCCTGTATTCAGGCTGGTTTCCTCCTTGGAGTCAAATTTCCTCTAGAACTTCAAAGACAAGCTCTCAGGTTGATTGCTAAAATGGTTTTGTTTTAAAGTTTTGCATAACTTGTATTGTACTATTATTGTCAAAAAACACTGAATTGCTACTGTTTTTTGATTTTATGCCAAAAATCCATACCACAGAATTCAGTGGTGTTAATGTTACCATAGAGCAAATCCACTGTTACATGATTGCTTTTCCTATAGCACAGCACAGCAGTGTGCTCATAAAAACTAAATACATGGACTTTTATTTACTGGAAAAATGGTACTTTCATTCATTATCACTTTTTACTGAGTATATGAAAGTACAAATAATTTAAATATTGCATATTAATGCATCAGTAATATTTTATTTACATAAAAATATTCTTAAATGCTGAAATATGTTTATTAAAATTACAGAAGCAAACGTAAATAATTTAATCCTAAAATAACAAGACATTTTATTAAAACAATAATAAATGTATCTTAAAATACACGGCCCCGTGAAAAATTTATTTGTAAGTTTCCAGTCTTAATAATAACTTTCATTTTGCCACTCTCCTAAGAAGCTCAAAGTTTCTTCCATTTAAGCTGTGGAAGACTATAAGTAAATTTTACATGTAAAAAACATAATGAAAATAATAGATGCAAAGCTACTTAAGGGACAACAAAAGCATTGCACACAAAATTTTTTTTATAAACTAATAATTAATACAAAATTTCTGCCTGGATGAACATCATAAAATGCAATTCTTTAAAAAATAAAATAAATAAGTAAATTATTAAATAAATAAATGAAAAGCACAGCCGCTCAAGCGCATTTGACAGCTGATCTCATTTGAATGTCTTCTGAGAGAAAGAAATATCTCCACTGCTCCATCATCTGTCATTTACAAACTTAGTAATAAGTTAAAACAGTATAAGATATCAATCAATCATTTAATTAAGCATATTGTTTGATGTTCAACAAGAATCAAATTTTTATCAAGACAATCTGTTTATTTTTTATTTTTTCTGGCCCCACTGTCTTTGAGACAGAGATGTCAGAATATGAGGTGATATGAAAGAAGAAAACTGTTGTTTTATGTGAGACACTGTGGTATGATGATTGTTGCTCATTATATTTAATATAGTATATTAGGTTGATACATTTATATAGGACTTTACCTAAAGACACTTAATTTTTTAGCTGTTTTACAATCTACTCTCAGTTAAGCACTATTTGAAATTAAGAGTGAGCTATACAAAAAGTAAAACTTTACATTTTCCCATTAAAACATTTACAATTATAGCTAAAATGTGAACTGATAATATTCATTAAATAAAAAACAGTACAAGCTGTGAAAGATTAAGCACATGCAACTGCAAAGCATTGAGGACTCCACTTATAGCAGTTGTTAATTTCACATAAATATTTTGTCATTATTATTCTTTCAAGACAGTTGACCTTAGACTGGATTATGTTGTCTCAATGTATCTTCAGTAGACGCCAACAAGACAGATATACATAGCTGCACTGATTATGCACCTCAGATGCTGGGTGTCATTATGTTTGTGTATTTCTTCTGTATAAAACTCTTTGGAATACATAGCACTGTGGATCCTATCTCCTTGAAATAAAGACAAAAGTTTACAAAAAAAAAAAAAAGTATTGTAATCATATAAAAAATGTAAAATGTACCATAAAAGGAAAGATGAAACATTCTGAATTTTTTTATTGCTAAACTAGGATGTCTATTAACTCAAAGGATTTACACAATACAAGTATAAGTTGACTTTTATAGTTTAACTAACACTGAAAGACCACACAACAGCATGCATATATGAAGCAAACATTAATAAACTAAAACACAAATGAATTTCAGGTGGCACAGGGACACAATGGTTAGCACTGAGTCTTGGCATTTAGCTTCAAATGCCAAATCAGACATTATGCCCAGACATTACACAGAGGCAAAAGAAAAAAAAATATTGAGAGGTTAAAGATTTTGAAAGAGCAAACTCAGATTGGTTTCAGGTACAAAGAGCATTGAAACAAAACCCCTTACCCCAACTGGATTTTAAAACTAGTGCTAAAATGTTTATTAAGCACATTCCTGTAATTACTTCAGATAAGAGAAGTATCTGATGCACGGAAAGATAAAAATGTGACTCCAGCCTACAAGTTTAGAGGCAAAATAGACTCCTTCCTAAATAACAAGTCTATAATCAGAAATAAAGGAGTACTTGTAAGAAAATGATATTGCAATTAGCAGTCAGCATGCTTTTATAACAGGAGAATCCCCCAAAATCTGTCTGCTAGATTATTTAACCAAGTAATTGCAAAACTGACTACACCAAATTATATAACAGACTTTCAAGAAAAAAACTTTACATAGCTCCAAGATATACTTAAAATCTAGTTGTCACTGATATCAGATGTACTCTTGAAACTGGATTTCAAGTTGGTTAATTGATAACAAAGAAAGATCACAGGTAACAGGAGAATGCTCTACATGGGGTGAAGTCATTAGTCTAGGCCTTCAGGAATCTCTGCTTAAACCAAAGCTCTTTCTAATTTTACCTATGACTCTGGTTATTATATAGTGATCGATGTTTATATGACATTCTTGTCTTCCAGTCAATATGCAGTGGTAATATAAAAGACATAAAATATTACTTCATACTCTAAAAGCTATTGAATATAAATCAAGAAAAGTTATGCTCTGTAATGCGCTAGTGATACCACAGCCAGGTTTCTCGATAATGAACAGAAAAAGATTTACTCAAGCTAATCTCACTAGTTTCTCATCTAGATTTTCTTCCATTTGTTTAACAACAGTGAGAATGCAAGAACCTCACACCAATGAACCAAAACAACTTTCCTAAAACATTATTGAAAGCACCTTAAAATGGACATGATTTGAAGCAATGCTAATTAAATTGTCAAATATCAACATGGGAAATATTGTAATAAACCAAGTATTAATTAAATATAATACAAAATAAAAGACCAATCTCTAAATGGAAATGTGAACAGCACCAAAAAAGAAAAAAACAATTAAAACAGAGAACTGAGGAAATTGTTGACACTTGAAACTTAATGTTGGGGAAAAAGAGACATGTCAAAAAGGCATCTATACTAGGCAAAGAAGTCCTAGGACCGGTACTTTTCTAATGAGTGATGAAAGTATCAAGCCATTTCAAAAAGATGGCAACAGTGAGTAAAAATGTACTGTGGCTGATAGTAGCAGACCAATTAGTTGGTATTAAGAAAAGGGCTATTGCAATGCCATCATCCATTTTAGGAAGAATACTGTGTAACTGCAGCAAAGCTCTGATACAGTATATCTTGTGTAGTTAGTTCCTAGCCATTCCCATGTAACATTCCTTATAATGAGTTTTCTGTCACAAATGATTTACACATTCTGGGAAGGATATCCTTTTCTACAAATATAGTTCTGAGGCTTGTCTTTCTAGAATTTAATCCGTGTGCTGTTAAAAAGACCAATCATATTTGGAAGCCCACAAATTGCATGAAAACCTTCTTTGACTTTCTGCTTACAATAGTGAATTTTACCATCCTTATTTGAATCATTGATGAAAAACTGAAAGAATTTACTGTATGAAAATTAAATCAGCCATAAGAGATTTTTTGGTACATATTTAATAAAAACCTTTAATAATTTGCTTTGTTAAACAAATTGTGTGCAAAACTAAACCCCTTCCTTCATCCAAAGCAATACACTCAAGAACACAGATGGCAAGAATTCAGGAATGGTCTTGAAGATGAGCACAATAAGGAAAGACAGAGAAAGAAAAGTGGGAGCCGGCATGATTAACTCTAAATACCACTTCTAGTGACTTACTCTTTTACAGTAATGATAAGACTTTTATTGACTTTTTCTTTGAATTGAATACCTAGACACATAGGTAACAGAAAATTGTTTTTTCTTCATATAATTGGTGCATTTTAGGATAGGCAGAATAAACACGCTTGCTTAACTAAATAAGAGAAAAAGAATGTATAATTTACGTCCACACAATATGCATTATAAAGGTGCTAAATGTTTTCTTAACAGTGAAGTAACACACTTTAGTATTTAACCACTAATGTACAGAACACTCTACAAAACCTTAAGATTTTTTATATGTGTGCTTGTTTTTATGAAATTTTTGTTAATATTTTATGTAAACACTGCTTAATTCTCATGTATTATGTGAAGCAGTATTTCTTATGTTTTGTGGATGGAACCATTATGGTACTATAATAAGTAATAAGTATTATTATTATTACTGAAATTGTTTTAAACTGAATATAAAAAGCAATATTAAAATTAATACGTTTACGTCCCTTTGTACATTCTACACATTAGTCACATAAAACTGAGCCTTACAAAAATAATATTCTAATTTCTAATAACTATTTGCTTTCAAGTTTACTTTAGTGTTCACCTTTTCATGATTCAATGACTGTTTTGTGCATGTATGATGATCTGATTCTTTTGAGTTCAAACAAATTAGTATTTCATTTGTAAACAAATCAACACCTGAGTGTCAGTTGGACAATTCTCGTTCGTTTGATACATTATCTGAATCATTACCCACAAACAAGTCACATGATTCTCAATCACCTGTGACTGTGTAATGTAACCTCTTATTTTAATTATGCATCTTAAATGTGTTTGTCATGCTTTATGTACTGAAACAGGACAATGCCAAACATACATGGCAGGACATTGTTGTATTGTTAAGTGTTTCTTGAACTTTTAAAACCTGAGCCCCCTTTTCAGCCTGTGTTAATCTTGAAGCCTGCCTTTAGAGTTTGGGATCAACCTGTCTGTGGTAAAGCCTACTTTGGACTCGGACTTATTGAAGTCCTGAACTGGCTTATGTGATTTTGAAGTTTTATCATCCTTTTTTGCCATTCTGTCCTGTAACTTCAAGACACATTTGATATATATTACATAAACTGTGAACTTATAGTATTTGTGCACTGACATGCACAAAACACAGCAACATAAAATATACTGTTTCAGTTTATAATGTTTTAAATATAGCTGTTGCTTTCTTAATCTTGTTATTTATTACAGACATTAGTGAAAAGGCAAAGGTTTCTTTAAAGGGAAAAGTTTCTTTATTTGTTGACTGGTGCCTCATTGAAAATAAAGTATTTTTCCCTTAGGCATGATAAAGGTTAGCTTAAGTAAATATTTGTAACATTAGACAAAAATGTAAGGTAGTACAGATTAGGTAAAGTAAGAAAGTTACAGTGTAATAAATTGTTTATTACTACAACATGTAACAATTAAAATAATGATTTTAAATCATTAAAAAAATAGTGTACCTTTAGACTGCTTTCAGTTCACAAATGTCTAGAAATAAAATGATCTGACTCTGCCTTTAACACACTACGGATTTAGCTCATATTTCACAAAGCCTCTGTTCATTCTACAACAATTGTCATGGGTTTCCAGATTGATTGAGCCTGGGGCTGAACTACTTTCTCACCCCTATGTAGGATGATTTCCTTGGGCTGAGGTTGAGTGACATTGGCAAATCAATTTTGGGAAGGCTGTAACTGCACTGGGTGTTTCTCAAATCTCCATGGGAGTGTTTTGGCTTCTGCCTTTACTGCTGTCATTCCATCAAGTTTTATCCAAGAAGACTTCATTCCAGACAAAAAAGAATACAGTAGATACTCAGAAACTAGAACAATACATTCTAACATTTAAAAGACTAACTGGAACCACTTAAATGCATGTATTTTTAAAGAAAGATTATAACAGACACCATTTTTTTTTATTTGTGAATCTATCCTTTTAAATAAAAATATAGATGGAGATTTATCTTCATAATCATGTTCAATATGCAGACACCATTTTCATTTTTAGAAGAAAACATTTTTGGATTTTAGGATGAGGATTTCTCTCATAATTTTAGCTCTGAAGACTGCACTAATTAAATTGACTAAATTCCAGCTTGTCTTTAATTTAATAATTTAGATATGAGGCTGTTTTGTTTAAAACAATATTCTAAAGAACAACAAAAAAGACAAGAAATCCAATGACTAGTGGAACCAGAAAAGTTACACCGCCAACAGTTGTATCCCATGGGTTATTTCAGGCTCTAAGTTAGGAAAAAGTCCTTGTTACATCTTCCGTCTTTCACTAAAGCTTTGCTCTTAATCCCTGAATAATATCCTTAATTAAAGTAATAATTAGACTGATTAGGTCTTTTAAATTGATTTCAGAGACCCTCTTGTCTAAAATTACAAATGTGATTGGGAATAGTAATATAACAGTCTGCATAGCACGCAATTGACAGTTAACAAAAACTATGAGTACAACACAATGAGTGACGCCACTTATTGTGAAATTCAGGCAGCTCTGAAAGAAAGGCCCTGGAGGTAACTGCACTCAAGTTACTCAATAATGTTAGTTATGAACAGTAGTGTCAATAATATTTTATTTACATAATTATATTTGGGTCATCCTGTCTCCTAATAGAGTGCATTACCTGCATATTACCTACTCTTCTGCAAAAATTCTGCGTTGAGCTTATTTGCAGTAAAGCCATTCTCCACCATCCATGAAGCTTAGCACAGCTTCCAGACAAATGATTTCTGACACAGAATAGTAATTTCACAAGTAGCTGAATATCACTGATATTTTTAAATGACAAATATTTTTTTTTTACATTTTATATGAGGATATTATCATGAGATCAAGAACAAATGTGCACTGAAAGCAAACACATCATGTAGATTACCAACACCAAACTTCATTATTCCTTGTTAGGTTTACCTTAATGTGCTTAACCTACATTTTCAAGACATCCTTCCCTTAAATTGCTAGAATGCATTTAAAATAGTTCCTTAGAAGCAGTAAGTGGACAAATAACTAAAGAAAAAAGAGAAAATCATCAAAAAGCTATCTAATAATAATCACAGACAAAAAACATATAAGTATATTATGGCACATATTAACGTGTCAAGCTCTGCAGGTTTCTCTTTTTCTCTCTAATTAAATGATAGAATGAGGATCTGAAGCAGTAAATAATAAATTACAAGGAATCCTCAATCTGATCACCATGGAAACCAGTACGCCAATGCCATAATTGCTGTGATCCCTATCCTGCCCTTGTTGACACTGAGCCTTATCATGTATTCTGGTCAGCGACTGAGAAAGTAGCTTTTCTATTCCTCTCAGACAGTCATGTAGCAGGCATTGAGCTCAAATGAACAGAGCCATGCTACCACACAATATGCTGTATTCAGGGACCTCCTTTTTCTGTCTACGGACTGTAATTAACTGGTAAGCCTTAGTAAATAATACAGAGTATATTTCTATCAGTGCTGAAGGTTAGTAGAACAGAACTACTTTAAGATGACATCTTTAAGATCTAAGTAGAAGTGCTAACTATTATGTTTTTGCTGATGAAAATCCTTTAGTCTAAAGATAGTTTAAGATGTGGATGTTGTTACTGAATAGACAAGCACAAAATAGCACAACTTCTAAAGGTTCATTACTAAATGATTTCCTACCACTTTATATTTCTCCCCTCTGAAAAATATAATAGGCCTGGGATTGTATTTTGACACCTTCTCTATTCTGACAGATCCTGATGCCTTCATCAGGCAACCCTTCATGCCCCTTGGAGAGATAAATAATATCTTGGGCCTTAAAATTATCTGACATACAACATCTTAATTGTGCAATCTATCAGACAATTCTTGGAAAATAAAAAAGTGTCATTTCAAATCGCAAAACTGATTTCAGGAAAAAATACATGGTGTGGTTTTTGAAAAAAGACCAAACTGAGCAAAACAAGCATTTAAAATATGGCTCCACATATGCTGCAGACAAAGCCATAAACCATATGAGACCCTATTTATTCCTCAACTCCCAAGATGCTATTTACACCAGCTTTTAACCTTTTATGTGACATTGAGCGGTTTTACGAGCATAAAGTAGTTGAAAAAATGACCTGCTAATTTGAAAAGGACATATTACAGCATCTCTCCCTGGTGCTATAATATTTTAATTTCTTCTTCAAGGCAAACCAATTGGAAAGTGACCATCTGCCAACATGCAGTTACCATTCAAGCAGGCTAATGAATAAAATGCCCTCCTCAGTAAGGAAAGTAGACCACCACTACAAGATGCAACACTAAGATACAGACTTGTATGTGCCTAGTAATGAATGCTGCACTATCTACAGAAACACAGTTACACAGTAAGTAAATATGAAGATGCTCTTCATGGAAGTTAGCAACCTTCCATTTACAGTTGTAATTTAATTACTGACAAAAACTATTTATAGAAATAAAATTTAGAGATTATTTCCATCAGCATTCTATTCAATTTTTTCACCCATAAAACAATCTATTCAAAGTTAAAAATGTAAAAAAAAAAAAAAAAGAATTCATACATAAGTAGAGCACCTACAATTGAGAACAGATTTCACATGTTTATATCAACCTTTTGGACTATAGAAGAAATTCAGCTATAACAAAATAACTTGTCACTGAGCATGTAAATGTAGTATTATCAGTATTTAGTATTTTCCATATTAGCATTTTCATAACATGCTATAATCCAAAAGTCCAGTGTGTGATATAAATGGCAAAGAACAAAAGGGGTAACCTTAGTAAAACTAAAAAGGCCACACCCAAGAAAGGCTAGGCTAACTACCAGTTAACACTGAAAACAATTCTTTTCTCATTAACTGTATATATAATATTTTGAAATGATCTGATAATAATTGATGTTCACTACTTGGAGTCAGGAAAATGACCCTTTTGGATATTTCATTATTGTTTAAGATGCAAAAGAAAAGTTAATTCAGTAGTACAATACTTTAATTCAGTGGTCTGTTTTTAACAAAAATTGAACAGTTTTTGTTACAAGTATGCACATGATGGTATCCTTCTGGAGAACATTGTGGCACAGTGGTTACTGGTGCTGCCCCACAGCTCCAGGACTCAGAGTTTTATTCTCAGCCCTATCATCATCTGTGTGGAGATTATGCATTCTTTACATGGATTTTCTGTAAGTATCTGTCATCCGCCTACACCTTAAAGATGTATATGCTAGGTTAATATGTATGCTTGTATGTGGGAGAGCATAAACAACATATAAATATTGTTGGTAAATAGTCAGAAGGAAGTCATGTGTCTATAGGATGTTATCAAGCAACAGAAAGATGGAAAGTGTTAGACCATGACAGCTGTTACCTCAACCCATTGTCATATGACCCAGGCTCACTTCCTTGTCTCAGTATGCCCTGTGTTGAATTTACACATTATCTCCTTGTTCTTGAGGGTTTCCTCCCAAGACTACAGATGCGTTCTCACTCCAAAAAATAAAGCTTCTTCTTTGACTAGTAATTTACAGTTGATCTATTCATCCAGTTTGAAACCTGATTTTAAGTTCAGGATTACAGGGATCTGGCGTCTATTCTTCCAGATGAGAAACACTGTGTGACTTTATGCACAAGCAGATACCAACATTCACCCAAGCAAGATCAGAGCTAATAACTCTAACATGCATATTTTTGGGAAATGGCGGAGAACATAGACAAATACAAAAAGAATGTGCAGGCTCTACAGAGGCAGTGATCAAACTGGGACTCACACCCACTGTCCAGACCCAGGCCTAGAGAGATATCCAGATCCATGTCCCTCTTACCAGGCTAAGGGATGAGAGATGCGCAGGCAAAGGTGACCTTCAGGTCCTTTAAGGTTCACCCTGCATTTCCACATCTCTGGGTCATGGCTTGAGATTATTAGAGTCCTTGTTACCTGCTACAGGCCATTGTCTCACAGATCTGTATTTAACATCTCTAACCTTGATTAGCCCTGTAATGAAACCCCAAAGGTGGCAGTCCCAGCACCTGAACAAATGAGACCAGAAAGCTATAAGAATTCAGACCAAATTACAATAAAAAGCACTTGGCATATTTATTAAAGCAAAAGATAAAACACAATGTTAAAAAGACTAAATGTAAAATATAAGTAATAGGAAAATGATATTCTTACAGCACTTTAGCAGTGATGACATAGATTCAGTACATCCTCTCTATCTTCAAAATGACTCATTTTACAAACATCATTTCATTTTTATACACAAAAAATGCACAAAATTACTCGAATTCTCTCATTGTTACTTCACATTTGTTCCACCCTGGATTTTTCATTCCCAGATGGTGTAACATAAACAATTTCTTCTTTATAGCTACCAACCCATCAAACATATGATTAAAATATTCATGTCTTTGCATTATTAATATTTCATTACTTATGATTACATGTATCTCAAGCTTTATAATCTTGGTTATAAAATGTGCTTGATAACTGTCACGTGATAACTTATAACCAAGATTTAAAAACTAATAATATTTTAAAGCACAATATCTGAGTAAAAAAACAGTTGTTTTTTTCCAATCCCACACAGGAAGCTGAAAAACCACTTAGTTCAGTTCTTTCATGCTATTTACCACAAGAGGTTACAATAGTACTCAAGTTAGTTCTTAACAGGGGAACTTCAAAACCCACCCCCCAATGTTCAAAAATGGAGATTATCATACAGAAAGTGACCAGAATTGCACCACTATCATTCTCATGTTCAGTTCTTAATGCAATCTGCAATTGCTCTGAAGTGTCAGTCACATTGTTACAAGCCAATGTCTTTAATTTAGTATCTGAATGTCTCCAATTCATATCTGGCCTAATCCAGTGTTTAGACCAAGTTTCCAGCAGTGGACCAGAGTGGTCTAGTTTCTCGACACCACAGCATTATTTACATGGTAAAACACATTTTTTGCTGTTGCTTATACATTAACGTTTTTACAAAATGTGGGTTATAATCCAAGCTTTAGTTTATGACAGCAAGTGTGTCTATTTTATTTCCTTTTCTGACATAACAAAAAAACAAAAATATGATTACTACTGGATGCCTTTCAGCATGCTTGAAGCATTGTGATTACCAGAGATTAGGGCACTGAGTGACAATGCATTGACAAACATTCATGATCACCCTTACCGAGGAATGATCAGGAAGTGCTTATTTTGTTGAATGACTAGAAAAATGTAAAATACCCAAGAAAGATTTAAGAACATGATTCACTTTAAAAATATTCTTCTGACTATTACAAGAAAAGACAGGGCTGACTTTACCTACCCCTTCCCTTGTAGTTTGTTTCCTCCAAAATCTTCATGAGCTAGAGTTTTTGTTTTCCCCTCCTCTCTGGTCATCTGACTACAGCATTGTTTATCGACTCAGACATTGACTATTTTAATCATTAGAGATTTACAAACTGGGGATTTTTCTATTAGACCTTTCTTAGTAAACTGTCTGTAATTTTTCATGTATTACTTGTAAAGCACTTTGAATTATACTTGTGTATGAAAATGTGTTATATAATTAGATGTTGTTGTTTTGTTTTTAAAGCAAAAAGAAAACTTCACCACTCAATAATTCCACTTGAAAAAAAGGTGAAAATAATTGTTTAATTGGATTAAGTTGGTTTGAAAATATATGTATGAATTTAATGCATTTTTGTTTATCAAATAATTGTAAGGTCTAGGCACACTGAGCGTGTGTTGTAATAGTGTAAATATTTATTATTTATCTAGGTCACTAGGGGAATTTAATTAATTGCTCAGTCAATGTTACATCTTATTTTATTTATGAGTTCAATCGGTTCGATCTTCACTTTGATACCATAACATCTGAAATATATGAGAACATAATTGTAATAGAATTATACAAAAATATGGTTCTCCTCAGGCTTTAAAAATTGATCCACTCAAAGACTAATTTTGTTTTTGTTGCAAGTCCAAAGAAATATATAACAGTTTTCTTTTTTGAAGAATACTAGGTTTGTGTCTGTTCTAATTGAATAATTGTTGTTTACATAATCCTGACACTGCTGCATATTTTAATCACCTGATTCAATACAGATGTGTGTTTTACTTTAACTTTACGTATTGATCCATTTTATTAAGTCAGCCTAATGCAAATTTGCAGTACACTGTATTTGTAAATTTATATTTTCATGAATCTATGCTACATACTGCTTTATACTAGAAATTTGCAATTACAGCCATGACCATAAATAATTATTATATGAAGGGGTTGAATAATCTTAAGACTGCAGTTGTCATTAAAAGTAGCATTTTGTGATGAATGTGAAGAAACCACTTCTAGTATTAGTTGTGTTGAGCTACTTAAATTGTTCTTGTTTGAGTTTGTAACTGCCAATAGTTGAAAGATTGTACGTTTTGCCAATAAACCTAACTTGCAATAGGGGTTGAATAATTTTGAGGGCAACTGTGTTAATAAAAGGACATAACATTCAAAGAAATCCAAACCACCCACTCCCACCCTCTTGAGGTACAAAAAACCACGAGCATGATACAATGACAGCAGTGCTTCAGGTGTATAACTTGTATTTTACATACATAAAATTAGATCTATGCTGATTATTTTATTCGTGTGGAGATCACAATATTGGTCAACTGCGCATCATTGATAAATTTTTTAAGTACTGGCTGTGAAGTTAATGTATGAAAAACACAAGAAAGCTCCCCAGTAATTCCTGTGCATTTTGACCAAAGAAAGTTCCTCAGCACTTTGTAATTTAGTAAACACTGCTTGCACGTGTTTATTCTGTGCTTATGCATTAATTAATGGTATATTTGGTTAAACATAATTGAAACGACAAACATGCTAATATGAAAATGCTATCAGGCTAATAAACTTTGTGGATGTAAAATAAAACTCATTTTTATATTATACTCATAATTGCCAAATAAGTAGTTTATGAATGGCTGCTCATTAACAATGACTTCTAAAAATGTAATCTAGTGAATGAAACAAAGATATACTGGAGACGTGAGGTATCACACTCAGTTCTTTTAGCGCCACATAGGCAGCAATTTCTTTGCTTCAACAACTTTATTTAAAGCCAATTCTTAATATTAATGAAGTATGTTATTTAATAATATAGCTGGTTAAGGCATTCATTCTACAAAGTCAGACATTTATTATTACAGTTTTCCTTTTCTGAGTCTATCAGTAAAATGTGTTCAGACGACATCAGCTAAGTTATTCCTAGTTTTCCAGGTATATTTTCACATTTTTGGAGTTAGAAACCAACTCAAATGAAAATCTGAAGCCCTCTTTTGTAGACTGTAGGATATTTCTGTTTTAAGATTATTTGTACAGAACACAGCTGCACTGAAAAACTTTTCAGCTCTGTGCAAACAGACTGAACTACATCACTATAGCACACCTAAACAAATTTCAAAATATATTTTATCTGAAATAGCTCCCCTGATCTCTAACTTACTTTTTTATCTTCCTTTTTCAACCCTTTTTTATTATTCCCTGAGTGGAACAGTATGTGATATTTCTGCCTCATAAGAAAAAAAGAAATTTGACAAACGAGAGGAAACCATTCAGTCTATTAAGCTTATTTGTTTAGCTAATAGCTAAACTGTCTCAATATCTAATGCAGATTCTTCTTAATGGCTGTCTTGTTCCAGAGTCCCACAACTCTTTGCATAAAGAAGAGCTTCCAGGCTTCAGTTTTAAACGCACTTTCAACTAATTTCCACTGATGTCCTTGAGTATGTGATTTCCCCTTAAGATGAAAAAATGCTGGATCTAATTTATGAATGCCATTGAGGATTTGAAATACCTGGATTAGGTCCCCATGCAGTTTTCTCTGCTATACACTGCTCATGGATCCAGCAAGCAGGATTGAAATCCCATGCTCAGATTTTTGTTGGTCTGGAGTTTGCACACTCTAGTTTTGCCTGTGTGTGATTTTCTACGAGTGCACTGTTTTTTCTCCCATATCCCCAAAGACGTGCAGGCTAGATTATTTGGCAATTTCAAAATGGCCTACATGCACATAGGTGGCCATGTTGTATACATGTTACAAATTATTACAAAACTAAATAAAAACAATTAGTGGTTTTAAGGGATATAATTAACTTAATTTACTCAAAAGAATGAACATGAGAATGAAAAGAAAGATGATTCCCACTTTACCCTATTTAGTTATGTACTTTTTTTAACCCAGCCACAGATTATGTGTGTTTCTACATGCTGGTCCCAATCCCAGATAAATGGGGAGGATTATGTCAGGAAGGGCATCCAGCACAAAATTTTGCCAGCTCAATATGTGGACAATAGGGCTGGGCAGTACATCAACTTTTATTGTAAATCAATAAATTTTCAAATAAAGGTACAGCATTAAACAATGCCGTTAATATCGAGATACTTTATTATGCATTCGGGTGCATCATTTATTTCTAAAGAACAGACTGTAAAGCCCTGCCAGTGTTAGCATCACTCCTATACTCTCATTCCACTTACAATTCCCACCCCTGTTCACTCACAAATTCCTGCACTGAAACATGAAGGGAGATCCATCCTCAGTTGACACTGCTAAAGATGATTTGGTTTCTAAAAAGAAAAACAACGGTTCAGATATTTGGAGATGGTTTGGATTTAAAGGATCAGATGAGCAGCAGAACTGTGTAACTATGTAACTTGAAGAGAATGTCGTAAACAGGTTGCATCCAAAAGTGGAAGCACTTCAAATTTTTTTCATAATTTACAACAGCGACATAATCTGCAGTACGAAGAGTGTGTTAAACTTCCGCTGCTGCTACATCCATTCTGCCTCATTGTTCTACTCTGAAACAAAGCATGGTGCAAGCTTTGTTTAAATGGGGTGTGCCTTATGATAAGAAAAGCACCAAGTAGCGTGATATACTGTAACTGAGGCGGTGACCTACCACATCGCCAAAGGTATGCTTCCTGTTTCAACTGTAGAACAACCCGGCTTTAAAAAGCTACTAAAAACCAGTGAAGTACTGCCAAAAATGTATACCGAACTCATGCAGAATCTTACTGATTGGCTTGCAAAAGTGATGCACTTCACACTAACAACTGATATGTGGTCCAGCAGAACATGCAAGCCAAATATGAGTTTAACAGTGCATTTCATTGAAAAATGAGAGATGAAAGTGCATATCTAAAGACTAGGTATTTTCCCCAAGATCACACCAGAGAGCATATAGCTAAAGTCCTGCAGGATGCCCTTACAAACTGGAAGCTCAACATAAAGGAATAGTTGCAACAACAATTTATAAAGGGAGCAATATCGTCAAAGCGGTGCAACTGATGAAGCGGCAAAAGATGCAGTGCTTTAGTCACTGACTTCATCTGGCCATCAGTGAGTACAATATTGATGAAACAATTTTAATTAAAAAGGTAAAGAAATCACTAACAAACTTTTCTTACTTTATAAATTTTAAACAAATTGCCTTGTTTATGTTAAGTAATGTGAGTTAAATGCAGAATTTAAATACATTAAGTAAAATAAAGAATTAAAAAAAGATTTTATAATTTTGTATTGCAGGACATGGCATGGAAGATGACTGCATCACCTGGGCCATTTCTTTATGTAAGGCATTTGTCAGCAACTTCACTTATAGCTGGAGGAAAAGAAGAGAGCTGGCTAAAGTCCAGATTCAGCTTGGTTTGCCCACTCTCCAGCTAATCACAGAGATGGCCACATGCTGGGGAGCAAGGCAACAAATGATTGAGAGGGTCCTAGAACAGCAGTGAGCACTCACACAAGTTCTGTCCTCTGACAAAAAAATCCAGGCATCTTGTCCTTACATGGCAGAACATAGTGGTCCTGGATGGAGTCCAGAAGGCTCTGAAACCCCTTCAGGACTTCACAGATGCTTTGTCTGATGAGGACTATGTGACTCTCTCATATGTCAGACCTGTGCTTCACCTTTTCAATTCAAGTCTCTTGGGACATGATGAGGGAGATAGTGAGCTGAGCAAATCCATCAAGACTGCTATTGTGGGTTACCTCAACACAAAGTACGCTGACCCAGCCACTAATGACCTGTTGGACATGGCCTAACTTGTGGATCCAGGATTTAGTGCCAAATACTGTATATAGCAAGTGACAAGATTTATGCATTGAAGCACAAAGCTGTCTAGGAGGCAGAGTCTCTGCTGGCTGATCAGATTACTAACCAACAGTTAAGTCACTTGCAAACTTATTTAAGAAGAGCACAGGCATAGGCACCAGAACCACACTGACACAGGAGGCAATCAAAATGAACTTTTCAGCTACTTGCAGTCTGTTAGTGTAGAAAGTGATACAGATCCTCTCAAATGGTGGAAAGAACATGGGGTTGTCTTCCCAACAGTAAGCCAGTTGGCAAAAAAGTATCTTTGCATACCAGCCATCAGTTCCCCTTCTGAAAAATGTTTTCAACTGCAGTGGTAACGTAACTTGCCACAGGGCATCTCTCAAGCCTGAAACTGTTGATAGGCTAGTGTTCCTTGCACAAAACCAATAAGAAATAAACAGGGCTATATCTGTCTCAGAAGAAAACTTCATTTGTCAGAGCAAGTAGGTCTGTTATTTTTTTTGTTTACATTTTAACTGTTATTTTCACAGCTGTGTATTTTGTTAAGCCGGAGAGAAAATCCTGTAATTGTACAATATTTTAATAAGTGTTATTGTGTTAAACAAGTAGAAGAGCATTTTCAAAGATAGGTGTATTTGTTATTTAACATAGGCTATTTATTTTTCAAATAAATGCTGATATCTTGTACACCTCTATGTTTTCTAACCGGAAAGGAAACCCGGTCAGCCTATTTGAATTTTATTTTGATGTCAGTGTGTTTTGATAAAAGTGTTTGTGACATCTCACGTGTGGCTTTGATGTACAACTGAACATTTAGCCAGCTTCATAGAAGATACCAAAAATATATATATCATGTATCACCATTCAGCCTAAAAATACCAAGGTATAGTTCTTGGATTATATTGCCCAACCCTAGCGGACAACAATACAGACTTCCATACTAGATCAGTTGAGGCCCAGGTTAACAACGACCACCCCCCGTATCGTTAGCCAACAGGGTGCTGGGGGAAATTGGGCTACTGTTGGCCGAAAGAGAAGGTATAGATGGGAGTTAAAGGTTATCCTGAAGGAATAGTATGTCAAGAGTGTTTTGGAGGTGAAAAGTGTTAGACAGAATATTGATTATGAAGCTGGAAACTGAAAGTGTGATGAATGTTATTAGTGCATATGCCCTGCAAGTTTGGTGTGTAATAGATGAGAAAGAAGATTTCTGGAGTGAGTTGGATGAAGGGGTGGAGAGTGTACCCAATTGAGAGAGAGTGGTGATCGGAGTGCATTTCAATGAACATGCTGGTGAAGGGAACAGAGGGGATGAGGTGATGGGTAGGTATGGTGTCAAGGAGAGGAATGAAGAAGTTCGGATGGTAGTACATTTTGTGAAAAAGATGGGAGTGGAATGTGGAAGTACAGGAGAGCATACAGAGAAAGAATTTGGCGAAGAAGTGGAATAGTCAGAGAGATGAAGAAAGCAGAGAGGAGTACAAGGAGATAAGGCATAAGGTGAAGAGAGAGGTGGCGAAGGCTAAAGATAAGGTGTATGATGAGTTGTATGTTAAGAAGAGAGGTGATGATTACTGAGCAGCAACATGGTTTCATGACGGGAAACAGCATTACAGATTCGATGTTTGCTCTGAGGGTGTTGGTGGAGAAGTATAGAGAAGGCCAAAAACTATTGCATTGAATCTTTGTGGACTTAGAGAAAGCAAATGAAAGGATGCCTAGAGAGGAGTTGTGGCATTGTATGAGGAAGTCAGGAGCGACAAAGAAGTATATAAAAGTGGTACAGGATATGTATGAGAGAAGTGTGATAGTGGTGAGGTTTGCGGTTTAAGTGATGGTGCGTTGAAGATGGACAGGGGATTACATCAGGAATCAGCTCTGAGCCCTTTCATATTTGCAATGGTGATGGACAGGTCGACAGAGGAAATTAGACAGGAGTCCCTGTGAACTATTGATATATGTGGATGACATTGTAATCTGTAATGAGAGTAGGGAGCAGGTTGAAGACACCCTGGAGAGGTGAAGAATGAAGGTCAGTAGGAACAAGACAAAATGTGTGTGTGTGTGTGTGTGAATAAGGGGAAGGTCAGAGGAATGGTGAGGATGCAGGGAGTAGAGTTAACAGTACAGAGTAACACGGAATGTGGAAGAGAGGTGAAGAAGTGAGTGCAGGCAGGGTGGAGTGAGTGGAGAAGAGTGTCAGGTGTGACTTGTGACAGATGGTTACCAGCAAGAGTGAAAGGGAAGGTCTTACAAGATGGTAGTGAGACCGGCTTTGTTATATGGGTTGGAGATGGCGGCACTGATAAAAAGACAGGAGACAGAGCTGGAGGTGGCAGACCTAAAGATGTTAAGATTTGCATTGGGTGTGACGAGGAAGGACAGGATTATGAACAAGTGTATCAGAGGGTCAACTCAGGTTGGACAGTTTAGGGATAAAGTCAGAGAGGTGAAATGTTGTTGGTTTAGACATGTTGGGATATGTATATTGAGAGGGGAATGCTGGGGGTGGAGTTGCCAGGCAAAAGGAAAAGAGGAAGGCCTAAAAGAGGTTTATGGATTTGGTGAGAGATGACATGTAGGAGATGGGTGTGACAGAGCAAGATGCACAGGACAGCAAGATATGGAAAAGGATGATCCTCTGTGGCAACTCCTAAGGGGGGAAGACGAAAGAAGTAGAAGTTATGTGTTTTCTTTAAAAAGTGTATGGCGATCTGAAAAATACACTCAAGACTGAACAAATGGAGTGACCCTGATAAATCTTTCTAGAATGTTTATTTGTATTTTTAATTGACAGGACATTCCAGACAGTGATGTTTAAACCATAATTGTATGTTTTTTTCTGAGACAAAAAGGAAGTAAAAAGAATAGTTAGGTTTTGCAGAATAAGCATCTAATTTTTTTTAGGATAAATCTTAATTAACAGTTGTGTTACCTAATTCTTTAAACCAAGAGAAACATAAGAGTACTTAGTCATATATTGCAAACATTTCTATACAAATATCAAAAATATTAACTTTTGAAATGTTCCAGAATTTTACTAAAACATCACACACAAAAACAACCAAACATATTTGAGTCTTTACATAAACCAGATGTTTTAAGATCACAAAAAACAACTGCTTCCATATTAAATAAGCATACATGATCTGCCTTCAACACACAGATTAAAAATAATAATAATAATATATATAAGAAGCATCACAAACAGATTAAAAACAAGTTGAACTCTAGGGCTTGTTTTCACTTATGAGAAAAAACACTCAGTATTATGCAAACTTTATACCGATTGTCACATTACAACCTTGTAGTGCTAAATTTTTTTCTCATTAAATAAGGTTGCCTAACAGTGCTTGCTCAATCACACATAATTGCATTGAACTCTAATGAGACTGATCCCACAGACACTCTGTGCTTGAATTGATCGCTATACAAAGTTCATCTCAGTGTTCATCAACAACAAAAAACCTTCAGTATGCACCTTCTGCTTAGATATGGCTCATATACTGACAAGAGTATTTTGCTAGGATTTAAAGCAGGCTTAACGGACTACAATACCTAAAAGAGCTTCAAAAAAAACCCCAATATATATATATATTTATTTAAATATATAAATATTTATTTAAATATTTATACAGTACTGTGCAAAAGTTTTAGGTAGGTGTAAACAAAGAATGCTTTCAGAAAAAAAAAGTGTTAATCATTTATTTTCATCAATAAACAAAGTGCAGTGAATGAACAAAAGAGAAATCTAAATCAAATCAATATTTGGTGTGACCACCCTTTGCCTTCAAAACAGCATCAATTTCTTCTAGGTACACTTGCACACAGTTTTTGAAGGAACTCGGCTGGTAGGTTGTTCCAAACATCTTGGAGAACTAACCACAGATCTTTTGTGGATGTAGGCTTCCTCACATCCTTCTGTCTCTTCATGTAATCCCAGACACACTCAATGATGTTGAGATCAGGGCTCTGTGGGGGCCATACCATCACTTCCAGGACTTCTTGTTCTTCTTTACGCTGAAGATAGTTCTTAATGACTTTGGCTGTATGTTTGGGGTCGTTGTCCTGCTGCAGAATAAATTTGGGGCCAATCATACGCCTCCCTGATGGTATTGCATGATGGATATGTATCTGCCTGTATTTCTCAGCATTGAGAACACCATTAATCCTGACCAAATCTCCAACTCCATTTGCAGAAATGCAGCCACAAACGTTCAAGGAACCTCCACCATGCTTCACTGTTGCCTGCAGACACTCATTATTGTACCGCTCTCCAGCCCTTCGACGAACAAACTGCCTTCTGTTACAGCCAAATATTTCAAATTTTGACTCATCAGTCCAGAGCACCTGCTGCCATTTTTCTGCACCCCAGTTCCTATGTTTTCGTGCATACTTGAGTCGCTTGGCCTTGTTTCCACGTCGGAGGTACGGCTTTTTGGCTGCAACTCTTCCATGAAGACCACTTCTGGCCAGACTTCTCCGGACAGTAGATGGCTGTACCTGGGTCCCACTGGTTTCTGCCAGTTCTGAGCTGATGGCACTGCTGGACATCTTCCGATTTCGAAGGGTAATACGCTTGATGTGTCTTTCATCTGCTGCACTAAGTTTCCTTGGCCGACCACTGCGTCTACGATCCTCAACGTTGCCCGTTTCTTTGTGCTTCTTCAAAAGAGCTTGAACAGCACATCTTGAAACCCCAGTCTGCTTTGAAATCTTTGTCTGGGAGAGACCTTGCTGATGCAGTATAACTACCTTGTGTCTTGTTGCTGTGCTCAATCTTGCCATGGCATGAAACTGTCTTCCACAACCTCACCATGGTAGCAGAGTTTGGCTGTTCCTCACCCAGTTTTAAGCCTCCTACACAGCTGTTTCTGTTTCAGTTAATGACTGTGTTTCAACCTACGTGTGACATTGATGATCATTAGCACCTGTTTGGTATAATTGGTTGATCATACACCGGACTATAATCCTACAAAATCCCTGACTTTGTGCAAGTGTACCTATAAGAATTGATGCTGGTTTGAAGGCAAAAGGTAGTAACACCAAATATTGATTTGATTTAGATTTTTCTTTTGTTCACTCACATTGCATTTTGTAAATTGATAACAATAAACAATCATTATTTATATTTCTGAAAGCATTCTTTTTTTACAGCATTTTTTCACACCTGCCTAAAACTTTTGCACAGTACTGTATATATATACAATTCACCATCCTGGGGGGTATTTTTCGTACGTTGATTAGTCATTTAGCCGGATGTAATTGTTGACGATTTGGCCTGATCCTGGATCCGTCGGTTTTTCGAAACTCTTGCTGGAAGTGTTGTCATAGCAACACATCCTAATCCGCAAACCTGCTCGGAGCAGGTTTGTTCTACGTAAACAAGGATTAGTTTACACACGTGATCAGTGACGGTGCGTGGAAGTCATCCAGTCATGGCTTCGCTGTTCATGAATGAGCGACCAATTGATATTGGTGTGCAAATTATATGAAGAGAATTTCATATAGAGAGGGTTTTGCGCGATCGGCAAGATCCTTTATTGCTCCCGGAGGAAATTCTGTACGAAAGATACCGCTTTAGCCGAGGGGGAATATTGTACCTCAAAGATTTATTAGCTCCGTATATTCGAAGTCAAACTTGGCGAAGTCGGGCTCTCACAACCACACAGACAGTATGCATTGCTTTGAGGTTTCTTGCAAGCGGCACTTTTTTATATACTGTAGGCGATGCGGAACATCTAAATCGAAAAGCGCAGTTTGCCAGGCAATTCGTAAAGTCTGTTTGGCTCTGAAACATTCCTTCAGGTTTTCATTGTGTTTCCTGGACACCTGCGTGTGCAGACAATAAAAGAGGCGTATCATGCCATTACATGTAGGTAATACACAGGCTAAAACACCCACAGTTCCATAAAGAATTCCCACAATCAGCCTAACATTCTCATTACCAGGATTTCCAAATGTGATTGGGGCACATGGGACAGATCAGAGTGGAGTTTGATCAAACATTATTTGGAAAATGTACCTCTCCTCCTGATGAATAATCAGACGCAGTGTCTTAATCAAATATTTTACATTCATCAATATCTCGTTGGTCAGACACAGGTTCAATGGATATGACATTCCCTGCAACTGACCCAACAAAAAAAGAGGGCTATATGGAACATACCTATAGCACACATGGAGGACAAATATATGCAATGACCATCCTTTACCTGAAATGAAGTGACCACTGCATCCTGCCACTGGTTCTGAGGAGGAGCTTCCCCCTGGAATGCCCTCAGAAACAGGGCGATGGGCATTTTGCTGGAGAGCCAACTCTTCTGCAGGGGTTAGGTCTGGACCGCATGGACCTCCACCTGTTTTTTGCTTGTCTGCCTCCTTATTAGCTTTAAAATTAATGTTTTTTTATATTATATATGATTCTTTATGTCAACAATTCTTTAAATATTTATATACCAATATTTACCAGTTTGAAGTATATTCTTGTACTTCACTTTAACCTGTTTCCATGTTCTCCTTGTGCTCACGTTTGATCTGGAATTATGACATATTAAATAATAATTAATCTGACACATAGGAAATGAAACACTGCATTCAGTAAGTACAATGCACACTACTTAGCGTTTAATTTGACGGCCACTTTTTGCCAGCCGTCTTTTCTGGTCTGGGCTGCTTTTGCAGTGTTACCCCTTGTGCCTATTAAATCTTGAAATTCTTCATGTCCTTCGAATAAAAGGTCTTGCGCCGCGTGTGTGAAAAAAAAATGCGCCCGTTCTTTCGTCATTTTGTTACAGCCTATCAAAGACTTGCTGATCATGTTTTCTAGACTCAATATATATATATGGGCTTTTCACTTAGTGCGGGCGCGTGCATTCATCTCGTATGATTAGATCCAGCTCAACTAATCTAATACACGGCTGCATTTGAAAAACTGACCTATTCCGGATGAGTGTCACCGGTATTAACTTATCCTAGATGAGGCACCTGATCTCGGATGATTTAAGCGACGTACGGAAAATACCCCCCTGTTCCTTAATATGTGTCTTTGTTAATGTAAACATTATCAACATGCATCCTAACTCAAATTACTTTCATCTATCTAACATTACTTTTGCTAAAGATGCATCTTAAAGAGTACATTTTTTAGTATATTAGTAATTGATTTGTTTGAAAATGAAGTTATAAAATCACAGATACTGTTGGCTGGTAGGGGTAAGCAATTGACCTACAGAACACAGGGCTACCTGTTCAATGCTCTTGGATAGATCTCTGGATAACCCTCAGCACATTATTTATCTTTCTTTTAGTTGTGATTATTTATTCCTTTTTTTTTTTAAACAAACTTTCTGACAGTACTTACTGTGATTACATTCCCATTGCATGGTCTCTAAATAAAGTAAATGATATAGATACATATGCATTTTAAAAATGGCATTCATAATAATGCACAATAATACTTGCCCTCTTTTTTTCTCTTGTTTTTTCCTTTATGTTTGTTTTTCAAGCAAATAAAAATAACATGCTCTTAACATTATAATATTTTCTACGATTTCCCTCATTCACTTTTCCCCCCATGTTATTTAAACATAAATAGTTTAAAATTTCAGTGCTTGAGGGACACTGTCACTAAAAATGCTGCTAATTTCATTAAAGTACAATACAAACTTGATTTCTGCACTGGCAGGACTAATAGAAAGTTAAAAAATTATATAAAAATGTGAGGTTGGATGAGGGGCTGCATGTGACTAAACTAAAGTCTATTAAAGAGAAAACCAGCCAGCATATGCTTGCATTTACAAGGAAACTGAATTTGTGCAGTGAGAACTTTATAAAGGAAACATTGAAAAGGAAAATAAAATCTCTGTCCTAGTCAAACTTGATTATGGCACTACAGACCAGGTTACCCTTTCCCAAGCAACAGTATCCTGCTCTTTTTAGGAGATACCGGGTCATAACCATGAGACTTAATCCCCCCGGGGTGCTGCACATCAACAGATAGTTGGCAGGTACAGTAAATAGGATGTCATTGTAAGACTAGCAAGATAAAACCCAATAATGAAGCCACAAAGATCTGGTAAGTGGCTGAAGTAGTATTAAGGCGGCTGCCCAAGATTAAAATTTAAATGATAGTATATTGTGGCCAACTTTAGTCAGAATAGCATAAACCATAAACTGTATATACTATAAGTTAATGCAAGTTATGTTACTTTGTACTGTCTGTACAAAGTAAAACTGGCAAAAATACTTGCATGTCAGTTTAAGGCTTCACAGTTCCAAGAATTTGCTGGGTTGCATTATAGTGACAAAAACCATAAGACGCACTGGAAGATTTGTTTAAAAGAAGGGCTAGCAATTTCAAGGAAGTCTGATTTTTATTTTTGGAATGTATTATTTTAAAAAGTGACTATGAAAAGGCACAGTGAAAATTACAAATCAAATGAAATTGTGTTTTTATGACTGCTACAAAAAATGCTATTTACTAAGATCAAACTTGTACAGAAGGCACTATGACTACACATAGCTTCTGTATTGTGTTATTTTACTTTATTCTGTTTAGTTCTGAATTTACCCTCTGGCCTACATGTGCCCAGTATAATCTCATGGAGTTTTTAAAGCTTTTGTCTTTTGTACCTATAATTAGACACAGCCAATCAAGTCACGCAAATAACAATTGAGGAAATTGACTGTCCCTAGCCTTTGACAATATTTATTAGATTCATCCAAAAGATCAATGGTATAATAAAATACCTTTCCGATGGTTCATTACACTAAATTCTGAAACTCTTACTGAACTAATAAATCACAAAAGATAAATAAAAATCATTGCTACATTTAATTCTTCTAATTATCTTCCCAAGGTAGTTAGCATAAAAATATTAATCCAGCTCAGGGTCATGGGGTCAGACTTTACCTTGTTATATTGAGTGCAATGCAGGAGTCAACCAAGGACAGGTTGCCAAACCAATGTAGAATATTTGAGCATACCAATACTAACTTTAGACCCTGGTCAATTTAGAGTAGCCCAACCACTGACTTACAAACTTTATGCAAAAAATCAAAAGCAAATACTTATGAAATGTCACACAAAAACATTTGGGATATACAGCGTTCAACCAAATAAAAAGGAATGACAAAGTTCTTTCATGTTGTGTCTAAAAAGAATTCAGTTCACAAATGTAAATGATGAAATACCAGCAGTCTAGAAAACAAAAAAATGAAAGAGGAGAGTATTTCAAATCTTCCCACATAACAAAATGCAGAATGAGCTCAAAAGTTCTGAAGACAGAAACGGCTTTTCTGTTTGTGGTTTAGCACCACGGTTCTTAAAACCGAGTAGTGTTTTAGTAATCCCTTTTTAAAATCATTAAAATATAATCTTTTTATTCACAACATAATATGTATTAGTAATAGTAGTAGTAGTAGTAGCAGCAGCATTGTGAAAGTACAGAATAGGATGACAATCTTCTTTTCACATCCAACTATACACCATCTTCTCACTCTCTGGCATCATGCTTTAAAACATCAGAACAATCTAGACGAGAAAAGGTCATTTAGCCTATAAACAACGCTCGCCAGTCCTATCCACTTCTTTCTTCTAAAAACAGTCTAGTTTTGAAAGTCTCTAAATTCTTACTATCTACCATACTACTTGGTAGCTTATTCAAAGTGTCTGTGGTTCTCTGTGTAAACAAAAACTTCCTAACATTTGTGTATGAAATTTACCCTTAACAAGTTTCCAACTGTGTTCCATTGACTGTTATGAACTCATTTTCAAATAACAGTCTCGATCCATTGCACTAATTACCTTCGTAATTTTAAACACTTCAATCATGTCACATCATAATCTTCTTTTGCTTAAAATGAAAAGGCTCAACTCTTTTAATATTTCATCATAATTCATGCCCTGTAGCCCTGGAATGAGCTTAGTTGCTCTTCCCTAGACCTTTTCTAGCACTGCTATCTCCTTTTTGTAACCTGGAGACCAAAACTGCACACAGTACTCCAGATGAGGCTTCATCAGTGTGTTATAAAGCTTGAGCCTAACCTCTTTGGACTTGTACTCCACACATCATGGCACAATACTGTATAACCTATAAGTCTGTTAACCTTCTTAATGGCTTCTGAACACTTTCTGGAAGTTGACAGCGTAGAGTCCACTATGACTCCTAAATCCTTCTCATAAGGCGTACTCTCAATTTTCAGACCTCTCATTGTGTATCCAAACCTAACATTTTTACTTCCACATGCTTTACCCCATTTAAGAGGTCAAGAATATATAATTGATACTTCCTCCTTCATTCTGCCACTTTTTGTCTTTTTGTGTGCTTCACAATCCCTTTTTAAAGTTGTCATTCAACATAAATAACCAAACCAGGGCTATGATAGATATAGGAATGACACAAAGCACTGATTTTATAGAAACAAAAACTGAAAAAATGAATATAATTTAGAAAGATCATCAAATATTTTCCTGGAAATTTGCCATGTGCCCTGCTTAAACAAAAGACAAACATTTTTTCCCCAGCACCCATGATACTTGCAAGGCCAGTGTGACATCGTAGAGCTAAAGCAGCCAAAGTTGGATAGGACAATCCCCCGAGTACAAAACTCTGATCCTTGTAGTGGGTTAAGAATAGCAAAAAATTGTGATTTCATGTAAATACAAAATACACACATAAAAGGGAACTGGAAATGTGTTGGTGTATTTGTGTATTAAAGATAATGTCTTTTTGTATGGACTTGTATGTGAACTATATGCAAAACATAAGGCTATCCATTTAATATCATCCAGAGTGCTGGACAGTTGATGCCAACAGGAAGGAGTGAAGAATAAATGTGCTTCAGCGTTGCATTTATTTAGTAGTAGTTAACCAACAAAAGTGTCCGGGAAAAGAAAACTGTACTTTTTGATTCCACAGAGGTGAGTATCTGCTATCAAATCTGTAGGGTGCAAGCCTTAGTGAATTCATGCTTTATGTTTGCCACTGTCTGCAAGAAATTTTACTGTTCTTGTATTTAATTCTGTTAATTTTAATGAGTTTTTGTCCACTCTCAAGGTTATGTGAACCAGTAAGCAATGCCCAATTTTGTAACACTTCTTAGAATATAAATGCCTTGTTCAGCTACTTTGCAAGCAGTAATTCCATAAACTGAGCTTTTTATACATATGGTTTCTTTGTCCAAATCACACCCAAACATTACTTTTCCTTTTGCATTATTAGGTAGCTGGTTAGCCGTCTTTCATCAAATGAGCATAGATATGAAACACAGAGGGATGACTTTGATTGCACATAAGAAAGGAATACCTGTATTCATATAACAACCTATTATGATGCCTATCACACACATCACTATTCTGTACTCCATTTACTTCTTCATATAAACGGTGCAGCTATCCGTCTAGAGATCATTTTCTTTTATTACAACACTAAATAATATATTTCTTAATTGGTGTTAACTTAAAACCACAGAAACACAAACATAATACAATGTTCCAGTCTCTGAAGTTCTACTGCAACTGAATTTGTCGACAGCATAAGTAAACCTAGTGTGTATATACTGTGAATACAAAATATAAAGTTTTAGACCTGGCTAAACAAGCAATAAATCCACATGTGAATTCAAAGTAAACATAAATATTACAGTGGTTCAGAATCATTTTACAATAACAAATCAGCATTGTAAGACTTGCTTACTTTTAAAATCTCTGAAATCTTTCGTTTAGGGAGACTTGCAACAAAGCACATAGATTGTAATAATTGCCTGTTTTACTTTTGTTTAGAAAACACTTCCATTGTTGAATTAAAGAAGAAAGCAAAGCTTAATTAATATCTGCCAAGCTAACAACAGTATACAGTACATTAGACCAACTAGGGATGTTCTTCCAATGTATTGCAATATAAATGAGTTGTTCAAAAAACCTACTTTTTAGGACTGCAAAGCCTAGTTTTTTTCATTATAAAAGCTAGATTGTTTACATTTACCATTAAAATAAATTGTTATCTATATATCTATATTCTGTATATAGTTCCATATATTTTTTCTATAATCTATTTGGAACAGCATTCAAAAAGAATCTAGATTACTCACAAAACACTTTTTCATTTCACCACTTTGGGAAAATTGTCAATTTATATAACAAAGCACTGATCCATGCAGACACTTTTCATACTTGCTCATTCTATTTAAGGACACACAAATACTATCAAAACCTTATTTTTTGGTATGGTTTACATATGGTACATAAATGAGTACACATCCAATCTTGTTTATGTTTGTTCTTTCTTGGCAATATTGAAAATCAGACAGATATATCTATTTTTCCACTCAAATTGTAACATTTAATATTTGTTCTTAAGGAATGCAGCATTATGATGTGTATTTTTAGTTACTACTGTACAACTTTATTGTGCTTTATTTTATTTAATTCTAGGACTACTCAATAGACTGTTTTACTGGTGTATGAGATTTGTTATTAGTTTGATTTCAAAGATTAAGAAATGTTATTCCACTTCTGACATTGTTACATGCCAGTAAAGTGCTAATTTTAATCAATGTTGTTTATTTATCCTTTAAAAACTGAAAAAAAATATGAAAAAATACAAACAGGATAATTTCCAACTGTTTGATTATATAAACACATGACTGAATAAGGATTAGTAATTTAGGTCATATCACATTAAGTATAAATAATTCATTCTTTCATTTTCTAAACTTTATTATTCCAGTACAGTGATGCGAGGAAATTAGGTCAGTCCCAGAAATATTGGACACTTTGGGCACAAGGCAGGAACTAACTCGGGATGGGGTGCCTATTCATTGACGGCACACTTACCGACACATTCAAATTTATTTCATACATTGAAAATTTATGATCACTACTCCACTTCAAATCCGTCTTTGAGTATCTGGGGAAATCCATGCAAAGAAAAAAAAAATGTTTCTTTACATAATGATTGTGACTGGACAAGATTTTATATCATACACACATATTTTACAACATAACATAACACTGAAGCTGTGAACATGTTTATAGGTCATGGGTCACCTATTAAGCACTGTTCTACACTCTCCCTCTGTAACTCTCCTGAACTGGAGAGACATTAATCACAATCTTTCCCTAAAACACTGAAGTACGCAAGTACCAAATTAGGTCATCATGGCCAGTAACAAACATACACTTATCCATATTGATATGAATCAGCCAGTATTCAATGATTGACAAACTGGCATTGGTCCACAATGCAAAGTTCTTTACTTCAAGGGGAAATTTGTTTATTAATCAAAAGAAAGAACAACCACATCATTTTCAGTTAACATTATTAACTTGAACATGAAAAATAATAGTGTTATTAAATATTTGGTCAGACACTTAGCATGGCCTTGCGGCCCTAGAATGATGTCAGAAGAATCAAGCAGCTGTCCCCTTTGACACCCATGCCCCCGTAAATATTGATGAAGTGACTTATTTTGGCTGTAAAAAGTGTGAAATGAATATCCACTTGAAGAAAACTGCTAATACCCTTCTGCTGCCCACAAGTAGCACTGGATTCATCACATTTAGAGACAACATTTAAAATCCTAAAATAAACACAAAAGCAGATGGATTCATCTAGTTTAAGTATTATTCTGCCAGAACAGTACCAGTCATTACTAGAAAATATGGTAAACCCAGCTTTAACATCTTCCTATAAAACAAATTTGTTTTGGTACCATGTCCCCAAATAGAAATTCAGTCCAAATTGTATAATCAATAAAATGCACGAGTTCTTTCAGCAGAAAACTTATTCTTATGGTTAAATAAAAATACCCAAATCTAATTTTTCCTCCAAAAAAAAAAAAAAAAAGCACATCTTACTTATATTTTGCAGCAAACAGTTGTCATCACCATTTAACCCTTTATGCACTAAGGGGTTTTTGGCATCATTTAGCCTAAATTATACTCCCAAAAATAATCGTCTATTATTCTGCTTATATAATAAAACGGCAGAAAAGTAGTGAGTACAACATTACAAATTTTTAAAAGAAAGTATTTATAGAATAGAATAGATAGGGTGAAGACAAAACGTTAAGATGAGCTCTTCTGCACAGCGCTATACAGTACACGCTATCACAGCAGGAAGGTACCCGTCAACACGTCTGATGTACTGACAAGAGACTACTTCCTGCTATGTGCGTAACAGTACAAGCAGGCTTGCTATTGAGAATGACTGGGGGCGGCGAGGGGGGGTTCATCACCAGCCCACCTCACAGTCACCTCCACTACAGTATGCTACCTACAGCGTCAGCCCACCGAGAACAAACACGGTGTGGCCAAAGGCGAGTAGTGAATCGCCCGACCCCAATTCAACAGGCAGCCATCTGAGGCACACTACAATGCTACCCCTGCCGCCCCATTCAGCCACAACCAGGTCACCGCTTGCAGCCTTACCAGCCGTGTGTGTTGGGCGGGCAGTGAAACACCCCCCTCCGCTCCATCCAGCCTGCGTCCAGTCAGAAGCAGTAGCTGTGGCAGCATAGTGGGCGGGCAGCGAACCATCGTCCTGCCCACGAGCAATAGCTGTGGCCCCAGTGACTATGGACCACGGGTCACCGCTTGCCGCCAGGAGCCACCCGAGGGACACTACACCGCATGAGCAGCAGAATCGCCCCCCCTCCAGCCACCGCTTGCAGCATCCCCAGGCGGAAGATGACGGAGCGGCAGTTACTGAGGCGCATGCGTTGCAGCTGCGTCCTCGTTCGTAAGTCGTAGGTCGGATGTCCGTAACCTGGGGACTACCTGTACATACATTTTGATACCAGTTTCTCTGCCACTTTTGGTTCACAGGTGGTTGTCGCTGGATCCAGAGGTATATGATACTTGTTCATGGTATATCCCCCCACCACAGATGCTAATTGCACTTGCTTCATCAATGTGCTCCTTTCAACTTTCACCCTAAAAACCCTTAATTCTTGATTTTATTTCCTTTTGTTATCAAAATATTTTCTGCCTTCTATGGTGGCAGGGGGTTCATTCGACTACAATTAGAAACAAGATAAAAAAATATTGCATTCCACTGTGCAGTTCCTTCAGTGGAGGGGGAGCGGGGATTGAATATACAGCACCATGAACAAGACACTAGCTGAAACAGCTTTTTCTCCCTTGTATGCTCAAGACACATTGATGTGAGTGACGTGATAGTGACATTCAATCAAGGGAGTCTGGATCCTCAAATGAAACTGCAAGTGGCATGGCATGGCAAGATTCAGTGACTTTCAATCAAAAACCGTCTTTCCGTGAATGATCACGCAGGTACACAAAGAAATTGAAAATGGAAAACTACTGCTCAGAAAAATAATATAGGGAGAATGTGCAGCAAACAGAATCCAGATATGGCAATTGAACCTATGATGCTAGAACTGTAAAAGTATACTTCGAAGTTATACTAAGCAGTACTTACAAATCAAACATAGCGTTGAGTCCTTTAGCAAACATGACGTTCTCAACTGAATCAAAACTTTGACTTAAGGTCATCATTATCTGTATCACTAGTATTCTGTAACTTTTCTCTGGACTTTCTCCACTGTATGTTTCCCTGGTTCAAACTTCAATCTCCATATAGTCTCACAGAAACTTGTGTGTAACAATGCGTATAAATATCTAAAGATGAGCTTCGCATAAGCAATAAATATATTTCAGGTCTTTTCCACACAAATGTGACATGCAGTAAAACTGACAAATCACAGAAAACTACACATTATTGAAAAGGTCTGAAACTCAGCTATCCAATGGCATTGAGACTTTTACTGTATGTGGTGCAACACAGGCGAGATCTTTGATTAAAAGCAGATTCACTCTGCCGTGACGTGCTGCTCTCTGCTGCTCGTCACAGCATATACTGTACATGTACATATCACATATTTTACTAACGAAAGACAGCAGACAAAATCAAAATTTATGATTTATTTAAAAGAACGGTATTTAAAAATACCATTTTTGCTTTTGATTGAGTTGTGGGTTTATTACAGCATTAGATGAGATTAGATAAACTTTAATAACCCATCAATTTTCCAACCTGCTGAATCCGAACACAGGGTCACGGGGGTCTGCTGGAGCCAATCCCAGCCAACACAGGGCAGGAACCAATCCCAGGCAGGGCGCCAGCCCACCGCAGGACACACACACACACACACACACACACACACACACCACGGCCAATTTAGAATCGCCAATCGACCTAACCTGCATGTCTTTGGACTGTGGGAGGAAACCGATGCAGACACGGGGAGAACATGCAGACTCCACGCAGGGAGGAACTGGGAAGCGAACCCGGGTCCCCTTACTGTGAGGCAGCAGCGCTATCACTGTGCCACCGTGCCGTCCCACTTTAATAACCCCAAGGGAAAATATAGATGCACACAGAAGCAGCAGCAGAAACATAAAAAAATGAGATTATAGACACATAAGACAAATAACACACTTGTACATAAACAACTTCTAAGCATGGCAGTGTCCCACCAGCGAGACATGTCATGTATAAGTGGCTAAATCTTCAGATTTATATATGCACATATTTTACTTAACAACTCTTACTGTGAGATTTTCTCTCTTTTTTTGTTTGGTCTTTAAATGTGATTGATCTAAAACCTGATAAATAATACCAAATTATAATTATGCCTTAAATTCACCTCATTGCACCTTACAGTACCTTACAAAACATGCTATATAGTCCTTACTTTTTTGCTAAGCAATAAAATAAAATACTGACTGCATTCAAAGGTCAGGGTAATGCTCTTAAATAGAATAGATCATGCAAGCTGGAAAGAACAAACACATTTCTCTAGTCCAGCAGAAATAAGCTTTTTAAGCATTTAATTAAAGTATTCCATTACCAAGAATTAGTGACTACACTGGATTATAACGGTTACAAAGTACAGAGATCTGCACTTTGGTGGCATGGTTATTAAGGAAATGCAGCTTACTGATGTGCTAAAACCTTTGTAAAGTAATAACGGCATTCATGAACTTAACAATGGTTTATACCATATTGCTAAACCATGGAGGCCTCCAGTTAATAGACCTATAATGTCCAATAGCTAACGAGAGAATGGTGAAAAGAAATCATACCAAATTAACATCCACAGGTTGGGAATTAGTTTTAATGTGTATGATTTGTTAAGTAAACAACATAAGAATAAAAGTGTTTAAGAGTAAAACTGTCAAAGCTGTCATTCTGAGAACTTTTACTTTTTACAGTAAATGCAATTTCCTCTCCCTGTGTGGAACCTTTGGGATTGTGCCTTCATGTATCTTTCTGTGATTATGTATTTAATAAATAAACTATCTTTTCCTTGAACCTATGAGATATCAAACCATCTGTCATGGAGAAAACAACTGTGTGTGGATCAAACAACAATACTCTACATGACGATTGTTTAATTTACTAATCCAAATGTGTTTAGTTGTGATTAAATCACTGTTCTATTGCTGAGTACCATGGTGAAATATAATCAGTATATTGTCATTCAATCTCACTTTTGAAACTCTAAGTGCTGTCTATCAGGTGCACAGTAATAAAATATAATGTGATAATGTGTCAGCTAAAGATATGACTGTACACAGTACACTGAATCGCAGCAAGCTTAAAAAACAATGTTGGTGGATTAGCATGTTATTTATATATAAAATTAATCTAATATGAAAATTCACTAGTCATGACAGTGACGGAAGTAAATCAAATAATGATATGTCAACTGCGAAGTCTGAAAGAACAATATTCTACATTTGTGTGACCATCCATGAGTACAAAGAATAAGATATGACAAAACACCCTGCACCTCTTGTTAGTTACAGAAAATATATTTCAAGGGTATATTATAGAAAAAAGTAGTTTTAAGTTATTTAATAAAACAGCCTTAAGGAATATGAGCATCTATAATGACCAGCATTTCCATAAACAATCATGATTTTATTTTACCTGTTTAGCGACACAACAGTATGTTTACAGCGGATAATGATCTGAAAAAAAGTGAGAGTCTTAACAAAAATGAACTTTCATGTTTTCTAAATCTCCGAGTAATTCATGATGATCTCATAATCATTAAAATGCTTTGCTGGGGCAACATTATTGACTATTACTGTCAACATCTACACCTGTTGAATCTTTGGAACAAATATTTCAAGGAACCATTTTAAAACATTAAAGACTTTAATATAAAAATAAGTTACAAACACTATTTCAATATCTGCAAGCTTTTCTTTTGCACCTAAAATGCCTCAGAGTTGAATCAGTTCAAAAGTGTAGTATTATGGGTATCTAGTTTGCCTGTTTATGATGTGTGCTGATAATTTCAGAAGTAATTAATTAACAGTATTTTAGCAAACAAAGCATGCGTTTTGCACATTTTGAGCATACGACTGGATAACTGACATGGATTATGTAAATGTGACACGAGTAACAAGACTTTTTTTTTTTTTCTTTTTTCCATGGACATTTTCTACTTTGTTTGCTGTTATACAGCATTGATCACTATTGGGTTCTATTATATAATACTAGAGAAAGAGCCCGTTTCGACAACATAAGATGAAACGGGCACGAGTGGAATAGTAATAAGTATAAGCACCACAAACCTGATATAGGTGTATTGAATGAATGCGTAATTAGGCCTCGAGCTGTAGTCGAAATTGCCTTTCAGGCCTCTAGAGCTTTAATCGAAGTCGCCTTTCTCTTTGAATTTTTGTGGCCGTAAATCCGCCGCCTGCCGCAATATTGGGGTTGGATGTCGGTCGAAGTTGCCTTTCTCTTTGAATTTTCGCGGCCGTAAATCCGCCGCCTGCCGCGATGTCGGTCTTGTAAGGTTTTTCGGGCAGCTGTGCAGAAGGCGACTGCGCATTCGGCTACGGACATGCGCAGAAGGCGACTGCGCATTTGGCTTCGGACAGACGTGAGTGAGTGAGTGAGTGAGTGAGTGAGTGAGTAGGCTGGCAAATTATATATAAGATGTTTTTTTCCTAAATTCTGTTTGAAAGCATGAGATTAAATATTTTTCTCAACCATCACTACAAACTGCATGGGGTAACATAAAAAAAATTAGGGTGGGGTATTCATTTAAAAGAGGAACTAGTTCAATATGAATATAGAATAGACAGAAAAGGAAAATGCTATCCTACGTTGCAAACTAAAGTTTTTTTACAAAGTTGCCAAAACATTGTGTAACATTTTCAATTTTAGGTTATCTGCACTCTTGTATTTGCATAATTAAGTTTTCTGATTTATGGTTTTGTGGTAATTATTGTGCTTTTTTAATATTAGCATTAAACATACTGTAACAGCAAGAAATGTTGTCACTAATGCAACCATGAAGAACATTTGAACTCTTTCACTGTTTGAGAATCACATGAAAAAGCATCTAACCATTATCTTGTTCTCTCTTATTCTGGTTCATAGGAGGCTGTAGCCCATTCCCGCTACACAGAGTAGGAAATTAACCCACTTGAGATGGCCTGCTAGTCTATCACAACACACACACACACATACGTACTCCCTTCCAACCTCAGCTGCACTAGGCCAGTTCAGAGCTGCCAATTAACCTAACCTGCATGCCTTTGGGATACAAGATTTAAAATGCAGTACATAGAGAAAATTCCCACCCAGACATAAGAAAAGTACATATAAAAAATACTGTGTCCAGACCAGAATTTGGACCCTGGAGTTTTGATGTGCATCACTAAACATTTTGTCACTGTGCTGCACCATATGAAAAAGCACTTCAGCAAATTAATTACTGTAAAATGCAAGAACTAATGTATGCATGTGTCTGACAAGGATCATCAAATAAAATGTTCTATTTCTGAAATGTAAAAAAAAAGTTAGTTTTAGCAACAGACCCAAGCATCATGTGCCCTTGTTTCCGGGGCTCCAATGGGCATATTTTCTCAAATCTCAAGAGCACAGAAACAAGACTCCTAGATTCTGAGGCTCCCAAGTGGCAGGCTAACAAATTAGCCTTAATCATGGTATCTTCCCAAGGAGAGTTACTTTTTTGGCCTCCAAAGTGTTTGAAAGGTGTGAATAGCTCAAAATGGGTAAGAAAGAGATGCCGAAGTTCATAAAGAGTAACAGAGCACTAAAAGCTACAAAATTCTCTAGTGAACTTGTTAATCAATGAGAAGCCTTAATAAATCAATTGTTTTAACATAAAGCAGAACATGGTGGCACAAAAGAACAAGACAAGATTATCAAAGTACAAAACTACCAATCCAAATTAAGCCAAGACATTCATAGAACTCTTTTCACTTTTGCAGTTTGAAAGAAAATTTACTATAAGGCTATGTAGTACCCATTAACATCTGTAGTCCTTTCAAAACTATTTAATAAACATTCATATTGACAAATAAGTGTAATACTCAAGATGACCGGCTTCATATCACAAGATGCAGCATAGGACATCAAAGAAGTTGACCTATTTCAGAATCAATTTTGCACCACAGACATAGTTTACGGAACTTATTCAGCCACGGAAGTATGGAAACTCTATAGAATGATAGAATGTACAAAATTCATTAAGTTAATTAGCTCTCAGAAATACATTATAAATAAAACACTACAAACAGAAAAAATATGGCAACTCTCTGCTAAGATATCATACAAATCCTGAGTGAACAAATGAATAGTATATAATGGGAAAAAATTATGCAGAACCACAGATGTATAAATACACAAAAAATATAGTATAAAATCCACCTTATGCATGCACTTGCACTCCAGAGGACTGTAGTCACAAGCCCTCCAACACAGATCCTCAAAAAATAAATGCTTTCACTGAGGCTTTATGAATATATGAAAAGAATGATAAAACTCTTTTCAAAATACCCTGAAGTAAGCATTTTAATTTCCCTAGTCATCACTGCAAGCAAAGCTGCAACACAGTAAGTTATAATTCATCTATCCATTTTCTGAAACATTCTCTGTTCTCTGTTGTGGAGACCTGGACTCTATCCAGGCAGTACTGGATACAAGACAGAAATCAGACCTGGATGGGATGTCGTGACCCACACACACACACTCAACTCATAACCCTGCTGATTTACCCAGCCACCCATCCATTTTTTTAACTAACTTATTCATTTATGGTCTTGGGAAACCCAGTCTATACCGGCGGAGGGGGCCAACCCATCACAAGGTACACTAACTCACACAGGGACAATTAAGAATTTTTTTTTGTTCTTTATTTTGCCTTATACAATTTCTTCTATTAGGAATTTGTTAGTTTTCGCATTCCCCTTGGGGTCAGAGCACAAGGTCAGCCATTGTACAGCGCCCCTGGAGCAATTGAAGGTTAAGGGCCTTGCTCAAGGGCCCAGCAGAGTAGGATCTCTTTTGGCAGTGATGGGGATTCGAACCGGCAACCTTCGGGATACCAGCACAGATCCTTAGCTTCAGAGCTAACTAGTACTAGTAGTACTGTCACCAATTAACCTAAAATGTATGTCTTTCAGAAGTGGAAAGAAAACTAAAGCACTCTGGGCAAAAAAAAAAAAAAACACACAGACAAGAGTATGTAAACATCACTGAGCTAGTATTCAGGCTGTGATTTGAACCCAAGCCTATGGGGCTGTGAGGCTGCAGCGTTAACCACAATGTCAATGTGTTGCCTAACTAACTTCATGCAGTTGATTTTCCAATCTTCTGTACCATAACTATTTTTGAAATTTGTGAGAGATCAACACAAATTCAGGGAGGACACGAAAAACTAAATAAACATACTGATTGACTAACCCTCTAGTTATGATGAACTTCTTAAACCTAATGTATGTTTTGAAATAACTGTACAAATGTCTGTGAGTTGTTTAAGACAAATATTGTACATTTACATCACTGGATAAATGAGTCTGCTAAATAAAATATTCTAAAATGGCTAAAGAATCACAGACAGCCCAAAAAAATTTCAATACAAAACAGTTTGTTATATGATGCAAAGACTGTCAGCATCTTTATGGTAGGCACTGGCAGGATATGGAGCAATCTACTCAACACTATGCCAGGAATCAGCAGGAAAACAAAAGGAGCATTTCTTTAAAGTGTTGTGCAGGGTCATGGCAAAGAAGACAAAGTCACTAACATACAGCACGATGATCTGCAATGAAGTGGAACAGTGCCAAACAAAGACACAATGGGTAAATTGGAGTAAACGGGTAAATTGGAGTAAACGGATAATATGCACTATAGTACAAAAATTCTCCTTATTATTTAAATAAAATTTTTAAAAAAGCAGGTGATAGATCAAAACAGAATTGTTTTAAAATAAAATTATTTTGGGTCACCTACTTACTTAAAGCTGTTAGTATGACATGCTTAAAGTATGTTTACAAGATACTGTGTATCGACGTTAGACAAGTGCAGCATCTTAAAACAGTATTTAAAAGTTTAACTAAAGCCATTTATATAAAGCAATTATTTTTGCCTGCTAGCCTCAGCCTTTTAAATACATTCAGTCTGTAAACATTCTCGATTATCCTAAACAAAATAAAGAAAACCTTCAAGTGTAGCCATACATCCCATAAATATACCACATACAGTATGTACTCTACACAAAGTAGAGCAGCATAAAGTGTTATAATTGCACTACAGCATTGAAAAGTTTCTTTACAGCATTTAATTGACTGCTGCTTTTAGTCTGTGGATAAAGAGTACAATGCAACAAAACATATTCTAAGAAATTATTTTACAGCCTGTAAAGAATCTCACTTTTTAACATTTTAAATGCAGCTAGCTTTGTAGAACAAGTATACAGAAGTAAAAAGACACTTATGATGCTTGTCTTCTTCTGTTAATGGCCACTTTGATTGCCTTTGTTCAAACAGCAGCGAGCAGCTGCTTTTAAATAAGCTACCGTCCCTAGATGGTGCCCCATTATTCTACATTTTTTGTTGACAAGGTCACTTGCTGTGGGGATTTAGGGGTGAAAGGAAAGAGGAGCCTATAGAGCAGAGCTAGAGCCATAGGAAACTCAGCTTGAGTTCTCAGATTTTTTTGGCATCTCCAGTAGATGAAGTAAAGCAAAAGCAGAAAGACCTGCTTCTCCCTACAGTGTTGATTCCATAATCCACCAATATCCTTTAAAGGAACATGTAGTATTAAGAAGTCAGATTTACAGTGAGGTGAGGAAGGGCAAATAAGAGCAAACATCTGAATGCTTACATTTCTTCACTTTGGGAATGCTACAAATTAATGAATCGAGTAAGACCTAAATCCTTGCAGGAAAAAGGCTGCACATATAAAAAGCCACTAAAGAATCATTGTATGCACATCCAGCAAAGGTTTTAGTAATAAAATGAGAAGGTCTGTACTGTGTAATTCCTGCATCTAATAATATACATTTTTACATAAACATACATCTGTTAAGCTACTGGAACAGAGAACATAACACATTAATCAAGAAAACTGCAAGGATAGATTGCTTACAAAATTCTTTCCCTTCTGGCATCTCCAGGCAAAACATGCTAAAGCCTTTTAAAAAACATTAACATTACTGCAGTAATGATTAGATTCATTAGTGACTAATACATTACCATAACTTTTAGTTTGCAATTTTCTCTTTTTTATCCAGTATAGAATAGTACAGAATATGGCAATAAACATGGACAAGGTGTGTTACTGTAATGCAACATCAAGATTGTAAAAGATGATTAGCAACACAACTATTTCCACACAGGTTAAAATCAGGAAGTTAAAACCAGGTGCTACTCTTTCCCTCTGAGCCTCAGTGCCCCTCTTTGTCTTCCCTCAGCCCCAGCTCACCCATCAGGTATCCTCAGCCAGGAGCTGAGACACCAGTATGCATAGTCAACCTTTAAAAATGTCTTGCACCACAGACCCCTCAGTAAGTCACTGCTGGGTCGTCCCAAGCCTGATTCCACCATCCCATCCCCCTTAGACACCCGTAGGATGATCAACAAATCCCTTTTGTCACTAATGCTCAGCAAGAGACTCTACCCCATGAGCGCTGTTCGCTTGCATCCTGTGGGGCCTACTCCTAACCACTATACCTCCTCCGCACCAGCTACAGGCTTCTGATCTACCCACTCTACTCCATTAACCTTCACAGGTAATCAGCTTGCCTCCACAACAAATACCCTGTAGCTGCCCAGCCCCACAACCACGTGCACCCATAGAGCCCAAGATGCCCGGTTTTTTCCTTTCAAAAACCCCAATGCCACAGACCACCACCGTGCTGTACCACAGACCTGCGTAATATTCTCATACATTTCAAACCAAGATGAAATATATCACAGCTATCTGTCATGATCAAAATTGTTGGAAAGGATTTCAACTGTGATTTAGTGATGAACAAGGACTTTTCTGAAATATACAGTTAGTTACATTGATAGTGGATGAAAAACTGAAGCCAGCACTGAAGTAACCTTAGGGACTCATTTTTGATTTAGGTATTTTAAAGAAATATATCTCTCTTTTACCTCTGGGTGCAATGGTCAAAGGTTTCTTTGACACTGACAAATTACATGATAACAATTTTAGAAAAGAAATCTACTGTGGGTGAGCAATAAGATTGTCTTATATTGGCCCATCAATAGAAATTCGGATGAGGGGTCAGCATTCAAGGTGAATGATTCTAGGAAGTGTGAATTTGTTCTAGCCATTTTTTCATGGCATATTTTATATAAAAAAGCAAAGTGTTTTAAGCTTATGTGAAGAAAGGAAAAAATGTGCCTGAAATGTTAAGGTCAAAAAAAGAATACAATATTAAAAAAGTTACTGTTTTCTATACCCCTTCTTCTGTGAAGCATATTGCTAGTACTGCTGTTTTCAGAAAGTTATCTGAATAAGGGCAGAAAATCCATTTCTGGCTACAACAGAAATATATGAATGCTGAAGATTTCCTCTTATTTGCCTTATATTAAAAGGGCAAATTGTAAGAGTTTAGTTTCATATATAGCTCTATATGAAGATATCATAAGGTTATATCTGAATAATTGTCTTAAACAGCAAAGATTAATGTTTTTTACTATAGATTTTTCCAGAAGACAGTTAATGAGCAATTAGTAGAAAGGCACATTATCTGGATTATTTGTTCATTCTATATAAGAATTAAAAGGTAGACCTGAAAAAATATATAAATAAAACTAGCAAGTGGGGTTAAATCAAACTGTACGGAAAAGCTGTATAAGCAATGAAGCGGCAGCAGCAGTGTGAGCAAATTAAATGATTATCTAATCAGCAGTGTTGCTTGCTTCTTCGGAATAAAAGAGGATTGAACACAGAGTAATTTTAAAACCTGTACACAGTTCACTATGTTAATTCTAGGTGTCTCAGAATGTAGGCATTCTACAGCCCTAGGTTCATAGACTGTTACAATTAGAACTGTCCCCATTAATGACTCTTCCTTTGTCAAAATGGGAAAAAACAAACACTAATATATTGTTAGCTTTGAGTGCATTTGGAAACAAGCATATTTGTGAAAAACTGTAATAATATATACATATATGGAATAATACTATATGGCACGAGAACAGAAGTAAAGCAAGCAATTCTATTGTCAAGTAAAGTTAATCACTCTGCTGACATGTGAAGTCGAGTCAGTTACACCTTGTAGTGTAAACTTATTATATGCTTGCAACCTACTTTTTTAACTTTTACGGCTTTTTTTATCTTGTATTTTATTTTATGGGAAGTACCATATAATGGTTTTCAGTATGATCTCAGCTGCCTTGGCTTTCAAGTGCACCACCCCTGATCTACACACGCATTCGAACGCAGTATGTGTAACATCTGACTGACAGGCTGCAGTCCTCTTCTTTTTCACTGCACTAATGTGTGCATCTTAGTAAAGCAGAGGGGCAGGCTCTAATCCTTATTTGAATTCTGGTCTACGCAATTGCCTCAGCTCATTTACATCTTTTTCTTCCATAGTAACAGCAGGTGAGCTATCAATACCATCTTTAATATAGGTGTATGCTTCAACAGAAGATATTAGCTTTGGATAGGAATAATAAAAAGACCCCGCTGTTTGCTGTTGGCTTTCAGATGGCTTCCTTTAAATAAAAAGTTGGCATGCTACAAAAATATTTGTGATTTAGTCACTAACCTAACTTTTTTGACACATTATTAAATTTCATGTTCTTTGTAGTGTACAGAATTAACACAGACAAATAAATAGAACATAATTTTTTTTTTTTGTTTCACAATATTTGTCAGATCCATGGAGTGAATTTCATTTAAGTAAATGCAATTTAAAAACATCTTTTAAAAGGTTTATACTAAAAAATAAACCAAACTAGTTTTCTAATCCAAAGCTTCCAGAATACACAAACCTGGAATCATTTTATTGGGAACATTTTAAAGCTAGACTTGCAAAATACTGTGCACTGTATTATTTCACCATAAACTTGCTCAACTTCTTATTAACAAAAATATAATTATTCACTTATTGATACAAAAAGTGTCAGGTCAGATATATTTAAAGCACTAGAACTGCTTTCTAAGACAGAATGCAGAGATATTCAATTCAGGTAATAAAAAAGGGTTACGTTGATCACAGATTTTTATTGTAACAAATCGCTTCATCAGAAGCCAATTTGTGTGTCTAACTGGAAAACTTGCTTGATTAGACCTCTAGGTTATCATGAGCTTGAAGTGATCATAATCAAAATCACGCTGCAGAATGTGTTTTCCTATCTCCTAAACCCAAGTAGTTTCCAGTTGTTTTCAGAATTGCATTCTTTTTCTTTGATGTATTGTTATGAGCCATCTCCATAAAACAGTCATACTGTCTTCACATCTTATGAACAGAGGGGCAGGCAAACACCCTGTTTTTCTGAAAATGTAGCAATTTCACTTATAAGCCTTTTCATTACAATCTCTAATTCATAGATCAATTTTCTGAATCTGTGTTTCCACTACTTTTTCACAGGGAGCTTATTCAAGTGAAATGAAAAATCTTAATAAGATCTGGAAAACATAATGTTCATTAATTGTTTTGATAAAACAGGGATAGTAACTCTGAAATGACAGTATGTTTCAACATACAAACTCAATTAAGGGCAGATCTGGTTGAAAACATAACCAATATTCTCTTCAGTCATACACAACTAAAATAAACAAAAAAAGAAATAAAGAATGTGGTAAATGTGCTTTGTTTATTCCTGTGGATATACATGTAGTATTCTGTCTACTTACTATGTTTTACGAATAAGATTTTTAAATACCTAATGTATTTAGATTTGTAAATCTTCCTAGCATGGTGGATCTAGCAATTCATTATGTTTTCACTAGATCTTGGTCCTTTCATCTGCAAGAATCAGGATCATCCCCACTAATCAGAACAGACAACATTATTACACAACGTCACTATTATCTAGTGTCTGTGTACCTCACTATTACAGGAGTGTTACAATGTACTGTATGACATATGGTATATACGGATATATTTCTCTGTACACCTTTCTTGTACTTGGGTATGAACTGATTTACTGTAGCCAATTACTCTATTAAGTCATGTTAGCCTTCATGAAGCCCTTTAGTCTTTGGCCTTTTTTCTAACTTCAATACTGTTTTTGGTTGCATGTTTCTTGACAGGTGGCCCATTCTTTAAATACTAGTGACATGAGAAAATCCTAAAAGTAGTTTGCTGTTCATGATACTCTAGGACATGTTGCTTCCTAAGTTACACAAATCTTTGTATCGCCCATTCACACTCTTAGTTGCACAAACTCAAATAATCCTCCCCATTTGTCAGTATATGTAATGCTGTTAGGAACTATGCATTCAATTGTGATGGTGTAGATCCATCTAAAAAATCAGCCACTCTTTAAACTGTAGTTTTTTTTTTGTTTTTTTCAAATAAGCATTGAATATATAATGACAGTATAAATAAAAAAGAATAAGCTATTAAGCCTATTATGCTAAAAAACATCTACCTCACATAAAATATTGTAAATTTCTGATTACCATCAGCACAATAACTGAAATTACTCTAACAGTGAACTAACAGTGAATGCAAACTTTTAATTTTTTTTAAATATCCTGCAAATTTGCATAATTCTGAAAACCACAACATGTGCATTACTAACATGACTATTATCTACATGTTCATAAAAGATTTAGCTCCAGAATCTGCAGATAATTTTCCAAATTATACATGCAATTCCTAGCCTGAATTTTGAAAATAAAACAGAGCAAGTTTTGACACAAAACAATATATTTTTATATATGATGATATGAAGACATAGGTTTCAAATTTTCATTTTATACAACAAAAAATAACATAAGATTTTAAGCACAACAAAATTAATTTGGGTGATCCTCACAGATCAGTTACTCCTTATCAACCCTGCAGGATAAGAAATACTTATGACAATTAAAAAAGAACTTAAACCAACCAAAAGAGATGAATGGGTTGGTTCCCTAAGAAAAGAAAAAAAAAAGAAAAGAAAACACCTGTTTAGTCTTTGGACACGTACTCCCAAATTTAAAACTTGATAGTATTGTATCAATTTAACACTGTAGATGCCACAAGAACCAATTCAATGCTATCCACTACAAACATTCATCTTTGGATCAGTCTGTTAGCTCATTTAAGTGACTGCTCCACAAGCCTGTGAGTGAGCCATCATTGGTGCTATGGCAATAATAAACTCCCTGGCAAAATATTGTCCAAAAAGGTAAACTTAAGAAATTACTTTTTGTGATGAATGCATTAAAATTTATGATACAAAACCACTATAAGTTTGAGAGTGAATGTATGTTTTACTAGCTGACAGCTTACTAAATCTAGATATAAAAAGTTCAGAAAAGGAATTTAGTCTAAAAATGACAGCAAATACAGTTCCATGCATTGAAAATCTAAAAAAAACACCACACTAAAAAAAGAAAAGGCACATCTCTCACTGCCAACTAAACTACTTGGGGAAAAAACAGGTAATCAGTCATTCTGCTTAAGTAAGAAATATGCTTGCAGGCATGAATTAGCATCTGATTAAGAGATTTGTTGCACCAAAAACCTGCAGCAAATAGTGCCCTCAGGAATTATTTTTCCTTCTGTGCTTCACCAAAACATTGGTTTAAATTCCACACCATCATCTGTCACTGCAAAATAAAACTGTTTTTCAAAATCTCTAAGTTTAGTCTAAGCTACATGAAAAGTCATAGTGTGAGCTGAAATGTGCTTTGAACCTCTATCTTTAAATCAACAGGGCCACACAGATATTTCACATAATATACATATATTTTACATCTGAAACCTGTATCCTTCCAGATAAACAAAGTTATAATAAAAATTTTCCTGGACTTGTGCTCGCAAAAACATCCCAACAGACTATGATTTTATTACTCATTAAGAGCTATGCATCACTCCCAGCCTTGTTGCAGGTACAGGATCCTCCTGGCCCCATGATGACATCACCCAGTTCCCTACTCATCACGGCTGCATTACCCTCTTGAATGCAGTATGTACCTTCAGTTTAACAGACCAATTAATCACAGAGATGTGTCTGCAACAAAAAATGACAAGTTCTCTGGATAATGAACTAGAAATTAGAAGATGTCAGATTAAGAGTTGTGCTGTGTGAGCATAAAAGATACATATATTATGAAAATGGTAAAAGCATAGCATAAACACAAAAACGAAGGCTTTGAAGGCACATCACTAACTGTTATTGAACATGTCAAAAAAGTCATTCATATTTCTAATAACACATTTAGAATTGCAAATGAATAATCAAATTCAGTAACAAACCTGACTGTCTCTGCTATCAAACAAATAATAAAAATAATGTAAAATCTGAAGTTCACAGAATATCTAACCTAATTAATAAAGCACAACTGTTTAAAAAATCATTACCGGATGCATACCTATAGCTAACTAAAAAAGTAAAATGTTAGAGAAGAACTTCCTTCCATTTATTTTTTCTATGGGTAGAGAGTTTATATGAATTATCTGTACTATTTGTCAGATTACAGAGTTAAGAAAAGAAGTGAAAATACATAGTGGTCATTGTAATTAAAAAGTAACAGATTTCTTTTATAAAATGATATTATCATATACTATTTACTGTATATGGCTTTTAGTTTTGTATTTTTCAATATATATTGTGATCCATGACAGTTTCAATATGATATCTCTAAACAAGCTATTATTTTTTCATTTGATTGACTTAGTTGCTGACCTTGCTGTTCTATGACCCTTTTCCTCTGAAATCTGGCACGCCAGTCAATGAAAAAACAGGTCTAGTGATAAAACAGAGCTGGAGACCTTGGAAACAGAAGACTTCCTTTTTTGCCCTCAATAAACCATTGTACAATTCATTCAATAATGGAATATTCTACATGGGTCAATGATGGTAGTTCAGGCAAACAAAAGTAGTCTTTATGCCCCATCTAGGCTTCGTAAGGCACTTATTCAATTTTTTCTGCATCAGGAGCAGTGCTCTTTACCTAATATGTATATATTTGCTGAGTGTTATTCAGCCTTTGTTGTATCTGACCCACGCTTGGCATTTAATTCCCAGTCCAATGGGGTATTCATGCTTGATGGCACTGATGCACATTCTGAATGGTTTATTAATGTATAATTGTACACAGAATGAAGCTATAAACTGAGCTGGCCAATGCCCTGGTTAGAGCTTCTGATAGTCTGTATCACAGCGCTGTTGACCTCAGCCTACTGTGTTGAACATATTGACTGTCCACTGCTAATATACAGTAACAGAGGAACAATAAAATACATATGGTTTTGGGCCACTGCCATAAAGCTGCAGCACTATTTCCGGCATTTTCTAGACAGAGATTTCGATTTTGCACAGCTGTGCCTAGTGATTGGTATAATTTTTCCTAAAGAAATAAGAAGATGCACTAGGAAAAGTTCTTGCAGGTCACTTCCATCATTTGAAGTGGCAAAAGGCAAAAAGACATAGAATAAAAGGCAAGTGTACTAATAAAACATTCCTAGTGTAAATAAAATATATCAGTTATCCCTGCACAAAGGCACTAATGTAGAGGCTGTTCAAATAAGGCATTAAAAGTTTCACATGGTGGTCAGTCTTACAACATATTTCATCCTGAACAGACAGAATGACACCTATGCTAACCTTGCAATTTGAAGACAATATACTGTTCCTGAAAAATGTGTAACTTTGCATATTGTCTATATAAAAAAGAAAAAATCTATCAAAATGTCTACAAGTCTTTTCATGGGAATGAATTAAAATATAACAGAAAATCTGTTTAAAATTTCATCCTATATGATTTGTAATTCGGCATGAATTTAAGCCTCTAAGAGTACTTTAACATTTTTTGCTAGTAGTAAACCATTCCACCAGGTTTGCAATGCTACCTTCTAAAAATTTTACATTTTAGAAAAAATACAACCACCAAACTCACGCCAAAGCCCCCCAGATGTAGAACAGGAACAAATCTAAATTTAGAGCTTTACAACCTTTACACTGTCATTATAAAATTATAAAGAATTTTAATAACAAATATGTGTGATTTTATTACAGTTGTTTGATTTTGTTTTTAGTTTTAATAATATTTACTATTATGAGCCATGCCATGCAAATGAATGAACAATAGGAGTTTTTTTTAAACGTGGCTTGGTAAAATTGGGAAACCCAGTTTAAGAATTACTGTATGTGAGTTTTTAGGACAGAATAAACCACTTTTTTTTTTAAAGCTATTTCAAAAAATAGGTTATATGCAGTTTTAAGTGATGTGCAAAAACCTACAGCATATCCATTTGTGAATGTTATACAGGAGGTTCTCAAAATTTCGCTTCCAAGATTTTTGAGAAAGTAATAAATACAGATCAATAATTCATTCATATCAAATTACATTCAATAAACAATTATGCCCCAAATATTTGCTTGGTATTTTAAGTTCCAATCTAAATTGCAAACTCCCACAAAATTTCACTACACTGTGGTCAATCTACGCAGTCTCAAAAATTATTCCGAAACAAACACAGAACCATTAATTATTTACAAGCAAATTTTCCTAAACTCAGACAGCACTATAACACATTCTCTAAAACAATAGTTTACTATAGCAAAAACTCGTTCAATCACTAAGTCTATGTACAAACATGTTTAAATTGATGCTTCAAAAAGCTATACATGAAGAAAAAGTCATTGTGATGAATATCACAAAAAACATAAGTTCTTTTTGGAGAATCATCTACATAATTTAACATCACCACAAGGTAAATTTCACTCTTTAAATGTAACAAAGCACAATTATAAATGTAAAAAGACAGCCCCGCAAAACTGTTTTTATGACCTTTTATCTGACAAAAAATGCTTCTGAATATTCTACAATAAGGTGAAATCATTATTAATTTTTCCCAACCCATCTATCCAGTTTTTAACCCATTTACTAAAATATAAAGTTGCAGCGGGGCACAGCCTATTGTCTAGTGTCCGTTTATCACACGGTATGCTCATACATAAGGACAATTTAGAGTTGCCAGTCAATCTGTCCTCTATGTGATTGGAATGTGGAAGGAAGCCACCTGGAGAAAGCCCACACAAACACAAGGAGAATGTGTAAACTCCATAAAGGGTAGCACCTAGTCAAGGTTTTAAACCCAGATCTCTAGAGCTGTGAGACAGCCACTATTCTGCCCCTAGGGTAAAATGTCTTTTATTTTTACTTCAGTGATAATCTTGCTTTACGATATCTTTGAATATTTTAGCATGACAAAATCGAAAGAAGCAACATCAGACACTTGGCTATTAAGGAGAAAATGTTTTCACTAGCTAAAATGGAACTGTGTGTTCTTTGCCTCTAATAAAATAATGTGAACTGCAAATGTTTTTGTCTAAGAATTAAAAAAAATATATCCTAGTACAACAAAACATTTTAACAATATGTAATAAAAAAGCAAAAGGCTGAACCTAAATACTCTTCACAAAGTATCCTTTGTTAGACGAGTTGCTTAACTAGCAAAATATTTTAAATGAGATGGGCACTGTGTTGGTGACATCACTGTCTACAACATTTTTTTGATGTTATGAAGTGCTGAAAGAACAGATGCTTTGTTGGATTAGCTCAACAAAACCCTTTAGTAAAAACGCCTTCTGCTTTGATGTAAATTCTGTTTTATCAGAATTTCAGTCTTCAAATTTCTCTTACTTTCTCTGTTCCCCGGCAAAATAACCTTTACATCATTTGAATCTTAAGTTTACAAATGTGACGATATTAATTTTTAAAAAAATGTTTAAATACTATAACAACCATGTCATAAATAAAAAAACATAATACACCTTTTATCATTGTCTAGGCTTCTTAGAAGATACACATTTATTATATTTACTTTACCTTTCTGGTTTATCTATTTTTTCTTGACCAATAAATGGTGACAGAAAGATGAAGCCTATCCCAGCAGCATCAATTACAAGGCAGGGATCAGTCCTGGATAGCATACCAGCCATATCACAGGGGCACACTTATGTAAACACCAACGCAATTTCAAACAAAGCTAAATTACCATTCCCTATTAAACTAAACTGTTGGGAGGAAGCCAGAGCACCAGTATAAATTGCACACAGTCACAGGGTGACCATACAACTTCCACAAAGACAATAACTAGGTCCAATACTGAGCACAAGCCTCTTATGCTGTAAGAGCAAATTGCTAACCAGTGCACTACCAGGTCACTCTTATATAGTTTAATTAAAACCTTTTGACATATGTCTGGGGTTATCAAAGAAATCACTAGTTTTTTTTTTAAATCGCTTTTAACCTTTGATGGTCACATACAGCAATGTTATTACATCAGAAAGTAAAACTGTTATATTAATGCACTTAACTATATGCTTTTCTCAGATTTTCATAACGCAAGAGAAATATACCCTTTTAAAAACCTAGAAAAGCACCTGCTCTCCATTCCAGCTGGCATAGCAGTTTATGGGCCAGGTAAGCAGTTCCTAAGCAGATGATTCCTTATGTGAACAGTAAATGGTACTTGTTACCAAGGACATGTTAGGCAGATAAAAAGGAGGAATTCCCATTTCTGTGCTTAGAGAGTGAGAGAGAGAGAGAGAGAAGTCTTGGATAAACAAGAGCAAGAGCACCTGCAAAAATCCTGTTGTCCAAAATAATGCTCTCCCCAAAAACACCTGGGTAAGGATTTTGTTCTCCGTCTGTAGAAAGAGGTAATTAGCTAATGAAGTTCTGCGAAAATTACACAAGCAACCTAGGAGCATATGGAAACTTTTTGAAAAGGCCTTCCAAATTGTCACCTGCTGAAACACTATTAAAGATTATTTTTATTCATGATTTTTTCATTTAGAGCTTAGGTTTCATTCAATGGTATGAAATATTATTGTTGTTATTATATTTTTTATTAGACAATTCCAAGGTATATTATATGATCAGTATGCACTATACCTGTTTACATTCTGCATATATTAATATACAATTTATATATCAGGAAAATACACTGAGTGGAATTAGGACCACAAACCTAGTGGTTTATTGGTCACTTTCCAACACTGCATAACTTGCTTTTAATTTTGTGAAATAAGAAAGCTCAAAAGGTAGTGCTTTGACGAAATCCCAATGTGCACATTCTCTGTATAGCAAAGTGTACATCCATTGTTTTCTGACCCATTAAAACTTCACTTGATCAGAAAACCAAGATGTAAATACAAGTTAAGAGACATTAACTTGGCTAACAACCTTGTGTCGGCACAATCCTGCAGAAAAAGCTATGCTGCAGTATTCTTATATAGCATACCTTATATAACTCCATCTTTCCATTCTAAAGTCAACTCGGTTTCAAAATGCATGTCACAAAGTAAATTATTTTTGGTAAGATAAAAGAACCATCTATCACATATCATAATGGTATAACAGCACATATCTACACACATTCAGGAATTGTGTATGTGACTCATGCCTGTAGAGTCTTTCACATACATTCCCGCATGCAGGCTTTAATCTATGGCATTCCTGTCATGGTCAGATTACATCCAAATAGGGTATTCTCCGATTTCACTCTGCAAAATGCACTGTGTGGTAAGTGGCACCAAAGCGAGATAGAAGGAAAGCAAAAAAAAAAAAAAAAAAGTCTTACATATCAGTTCTGCTAGCCTTTTAAAGCCACCTGCATATACATGGCAGTTTACATACACTGCAGTATTCAAGTCTACATTCTAATCAGTCATGCTGTATCGGTCTAAAGGTATATTTGATAAAACTATAAGAGATTTTAGGATATAAAAAAACTAAGAAAATGTACACAAACACATTATAGGTGGTAACAGTCTTTTCCGTTATCTGTAATTCAAATTTAATTGAAGCATTTCATTTAAAAAATATCCACACCATTTTTTTTTTTAAGATACAGATATCTTAATTCTTACGATATGAAAGACAAAGCCATACTAGCCATTTTGTATCAAGCACAAAAATTATGCCTTTTCATCTCTCAAAACCTTGTAAAGTTGTATATTTAATTTGAGCTGCAAACTGCAGTTTAAAATATTCAAATGCCATGACCCATTTTCTGCAGTCTGCAATCAAATGTCAAGGTGTTAGAATTTTTTCCGTTTACAACATACCTGTTTAAATACTGCTCAGGTTTTGCATTGCTAAAAAAAATACATATAAAGCACTGGTCGTCCTGTTATAAATGACACTGGCTGAAACACTTGAATTGCATTTTTGAAGGGGGTTTTGTTTATTTTCTTTAAAGGAATGCAAGATTGTTTTTGGTCTATTCATAAACTGGCTTATAAATGAAATCTGCCTTAGCTCAGCTACCAGAGTGATATGCAAGAAGATACTTGTGGATAAGTAAAAACTTGCTCCCAGCCTAATTCTGATGAGGATTAAAAGTCTGCAGATGGGTTGGGACCATTCACACCAGGTCGCTAAAGGCTTGCTATCTATTGTTACCTTATCTCTAAATCTGCTGATTGACAGCTGATGATGGCAGGAATGATGGCCTCCCAGGCCTGGCTCCATGGGAAGTCACTTTGCATCCGTAAGTAAGCTATGAATGTCAGTAGGACATCAGCAGTTGCTGGAAACTGAAAGCCAATACTAGCTCAAATTGTTTAGAATAGGCCCAAAAACAAAAGGTTTTAGAAATTTCCTGTCATTAACTGGCATATTAGAGACAAGTACTTTGAAAAATACTTTGGCAATCAAATAGTAGCTTTGTCAACCAAAATAAGGGGAGTCTGGACATTGTAATGAACCAGTGAATTTCCCACAACAAATATTGGAACTTTTTTGAAGATACCATTACTCTGAATGACAAAATGAAAGTGCTTTATTTTGGTTGAGTGTTAGTGGCAATATAATTAATCATTTCTAATCAATCATAATTAATCACAATCATAATTAATCACATTAAAAACACAAAAATACAATTTTTTTCCAAATATCTTGAAAAAAAACCCAGAAAAATACAACATCGCTTGTAGAACGTATTGCCGTAATTAAAGACCAAAGACAAACTTACAGATTAAATTTATATATTTTTTCTTATAATCACACTATAACATTTTGTAAGAGGTGTCTACTTTTTAAAAATAATCATATATTGGTATAGCTTTAAGGGTTGGTGATTCATACAATCACTCTGTGCGACATGGCCCCCATCTTTATGTTCTTTCTATATGTGTGCAGATTTTCTTCAAGTACTGCAGTTTCCTTTACACATTCAAATGGCATGGATGTGAAGTTATTTAGCAACTCTTATTTGTGATAGTGTGAATGAGTTTTTGGGTGTGTGTGTGAATGTACTGCTACCCGATCAAGAGTTGGTTCATGGCTTGCGCTGTTGGGATAAGCATCACTTCATTGAAAGATTTAAAATATACACACCAGGTACAAAAAAATGGATGTATTAGCGCAGTGGGGCAAGAAAATCTAGATGCAATTTAACATGTATTTACTTGAAATAGAACCAAGTACCACTTAAAGTGATTTAACTAAACAAGATAATTTAGTACTCTTTAAAAACATATTGAGTGAACTTAATTTTTGTAATGCAGAAGTATGAATCAAACAACAGCATGATATTTAAGAATTTTTATGACCAAAAAAAAAAAAACCACCACACACAACAGACACAATTGTCAGTTCAATTAATTTCATTCTACAGCACTGTGGCACTGTGGGTAGTGCTTCTGTTTCACAGATTCAGTGTCCTGGGTTTGAATCCGATATCCAATGTTATCTGTAGGAAGTTTGGGCATTATTTCTGGGTCCGAGTGCGTTTTCCTTTGGGGAAACCAGTTTTCTTTCCATCTCTGCAAAGATGTGCATGATAGGATAACTGGCAATTTGAAGCTGGCCCCTGCAAAGGTGTGTGCATCAGTGAGCCCAGCAGTAACCAGCATCCTGCTTCAGGGCTGTTTCCTGTTGCTAGAACAGGCTATAGCACCCTGCAACCATGAACTGGATTAAGCGGTTTCATGAATGTTATTTTATGTATGTTTCATTCGCATGGAATTTTTAATAACTTGAAATCAGTTCTGTACTAGTTGTAAAAACTATAAAAAAGTGTCAAATTACTTAATTTACACATACACCTAAAGAAGAAATGCTGTAAGTTTGCATGGTATTTTTAATGCTTTCTAAAATGTCAATAAAATAAAATTTTCTTTCTCACTTTTTAATTAACATTTTTCTCACAAATAATGTTGTTGTGTAGATTTTAATGCGCAAAACCTAAAAAAAATACTTAAAATAGTAAGCAAAAACAACACTAAACTTCAATATAATATTTGATATTGATGTTCTAAAATCCTTTTGAATTTATCATTTTGTACGTTTGAACAAATTATGACATGCATAAATATGGTTCAATTGTATTTTATTTTGTAAGGACATGAATTTTTGCACACTATAAATTAAGTGCACCCAAACATGATATTTGTTTGAGAGATATATTTCAAATGTCGGACATATTACTGTCTTGCATTTTAAAAAGAAACAGATTCATTTGAATATTCTTTTACAGAAGTTGCAGAAGATACATGTTTCATGAAGTACTTTTAATCACCCTGTAAAATGTTAAATATGTTGACAGACATTATTCATTACATTTTAGAATACCTTGTAAACTGCAACAGAGATAGAAGGAAATGACAAATTGCATCCCTGATGTTATTCTGTGTCCTTATTTTATAAAAGCATTATGCCTTGATTGCAAATCTTCTGTGCCTTTTAATATGAACTGTCAAAATCATCTATTACTTTGCTAAGAATATTAACACAATGCAAAAAGATTATTGCAATATAGCTGTAATAAAATTCAACACCCCACCCCCAGCCTAGAAATGAGATTGAGAAAAAGGGTAGGACGCCTGTACTGCTGCACAGTCATTTCAATTTTCTTCCATCATTTTATTTTACGGCAGACACAGTCCACTGAAAAATATGCAGACACTGCAGAGTTTTGCATTAATAATTTTTGATGTAAGGTCTCCATCTCTCATTTCAATCAATTTTTTCCTTCCTCGATAAAATCATAAACATTTGAGATAATGAAAGAAATTTTAAAACCAATAACATCTACACAATAAAAAAAGAGAGGAGCTTTTAGAGTTATTCTGGAAAATGTGTGGATATTCTTGGTGCATACGAGGGTGAGGAAGGGGAGGGTAGTGCAAGAGATATTGCTGCACCTCTACAACACTCTACTATAAATGATACTCTAAATAAACCTCTGCAATATGTAAGGGAGTTCAATTGTCCGTTTAAAAGATATGTAAAGCTTTTACTGCTACTGATTTTCCTGAAACTCTAGATCAGTTGATTCTGACCTATACCTAAAATGTTTTCATAAAAATGTAATACATTCAGGAAAAATTTTGGAAAAAAAAATTTCTTAACAGATGCAGTTTTTTTCATTAGTGTGTAATTTTTTTGTACAATAACTTAATTACATACAAGGTGATGGGGTGTATTGTTTAGTGAATTGGGGTAATACTAAAGCAACCTTGTAGTACTGAAGAAAGTATTTTTTTCAGAAAATGGGTATAAATTGATTTTCCATTATGAACAAATATACTTCTTCTTAGTTTAGAAAATACATGCATCTTTTAAGCATTTTTAGGACACTAAATTTTATATTGTAGAAGCAAGTTCATTCAAGGGGTAAGTACAATTAGCAAAGTGCAAATTACCAAGACCTCAATTGATCTTAGAAAATCTGCAAGGCTATGCTCCTAGACCTTACTCTCTTCCAAACTGCAGCCAGTGCTTTTAGGAAATGCATGAGGATTAACACTCGAACAAGAAGAATGGTTTATATAGAAAGAATGACAACACATCAACAAAATTATAAAACAAAAATAACCCCTTTTCTTCTTTTATTTTCAAATAGAAAAAGTGACTATGTAGTACTTTTATTCATTCATTCATTCATTTCCTTAACTATGCTATTGCTAACCTATTTGCATTTTTACAACAAATGTAGTACCCAAAGTTATGCAGCTGAATTAGAACTCAAACTGATAAATATACAAATTTCCATAAATACAAGGACATATTAAACAGTAATAATTTCCAAACATTACTCTTCTTATTTAACATCAACATTTTACTTTAGATTTACCAATAAATATTAAACTAATAAATTCAAAACATCCAAAGCAAATGTAATCCAAAACATAACAGTACTAATAAAGAAAATAAAAAAATGAGGAACTTACCCTCCACATGCCATAAATGACCCACTGCAAAAACCAGCAACCAGAAAGCCAGAAGTTTCCAAACTGAAGAAGCCATTATATTATGTTTGGACAATTTCCACAGTTTTTTTTTACAGTAACGAATAGTTATAGAAGTCCAGTCTTGATGATAATAATGATCTTCATGATGAACTTTATTGCCTGAAAAACAACCAACAGCTTTGGTCACCACATTAGCTTCATTCGCCTTAAGGATTTATCAGTTATTTTGATGCATTTCCTCTTTCACATATTGCAGTCTGGTGAGCCACCTCTTTTGGATTTTGCTCAGCAAGATTTAAACCCATTGCATTGCTCAAAATACTTTAGTCAGATGCATGGCAATCTTGTTAACGGGGCATTCCTTGATGGAGGAAAGGCTAACAATTTGCAGATTTTTCCATGAGTCACGTGCATACCTCCCATTTGCTTAGAGCTCAGCCCACTGACTAAAATGTGGAGTGGCAATACAAAAAACACTACTTGCTTCAAACAAACAAACCAACAGCTGAACAGTATAAATGACTGCTTAAGCAAGCCAAAGGGGTATTTTGTAAATGTGTTCCTTCTTTGTAACTTTACCTAAGGCAGGATTTAAGCCCTTCTAAAACTGTCAGCATGTTGAGAAGGTACAGCACAAGAGACTAGAAGCCTTTAACTGAAATCTGATCCCCACCATTATATTTCAACAGATTTGGTTCCTTCTCCAAGTGTTTGTTTTCTTTAGTGCTTTAAAGGAAGGACTATCTTCATCATACCATATCACCTGATATAGACGGGGGCCACAGATACCCAAATTATTTTGGGAATATGAAACGCATAATAGCAAAATCTTTACCCAATGCAACACTAAACTAATTTTGTTTTCTTTTTCAAAATATGAAAGGTTGCACATAAAGTGAATCCATGCTGCTTTATTTTCCCCTTTACTGACTTTTAACAAATGAACATTCTCTTTTCGCCAAAATAAGCAACACAAAGAAAATGCTCTATGGTAGGGAATTAAGACAGCTAGATAACAACAGCATACTTCCTATACTAATGAAAGCAAGATGCCTCTTGAGTCTTATAAATTGCCATCAAGACTGCAAATGTGTGATATTCAAAAAGGACTCTCAGAAATTCTTAAGTAGCAAGCCAACTTTAAGGATCCTTACACATTACATTTGCGCCAAAGAAATAGTGTAAGATGGGATTGTTGAAGTAGACTAGCACAATGAAATTCCACAGTTACTTAAAAAAATCATTGAAATCTCAGGATAACCAGGTAAGAAAAAAAAAATCAAGCACGAAAGAAATGAGAGGGGGCTGAATAAAACTATTTCAACAGCCACTCCTTTAAGCAAAAGTACTTTGTATGCATTTATCAGCCAATGTGTACCATAATAATACACTAGTGCGCCAGCAAAGTCTAAAACAATGTGTTAAATGTATCTGTGCTACATTTTAATAGCAAACTAAGAACAAAAACTCATTGTTAGGTTATCCGATCTCTGTTACTTTCTATTATACACCATAAGCACAAGAAAAACACAAAATGTAAAACAGCTAGAAATAGGATTATTATTTATTCACCAGCAAACTGGTTAGAACGCTGTAACTAAGTGACTTGCAGTTTGCGGGGGTCTGAATACTATAACGCAGAAAGAATGTTTTTGGTTAATTACATTTTTATTACAGCCCTCTTATTTTCATTTATTATTATATTCTAAATCTGATTATAGCCCTTTTTTTTTAGATGTGGTTAATTTGCAGAAGGCAAAAAAAAAATTGCACAATGAATAACAAGAAGTCCATAGGCTAAAAAGCAGATGCATTAGTGAATGGAGGCATGAAAGAGCAAAAGATTGACTGAAACTTCCATGGGATTTCCTCCCTCCTGTTTTAACTTTTTTTTTTGTGCCCTTGTTAAAGTATCAAAACTATCTGGTCATTTACCTCTGGCTATGTTAGTCCTTGTTTTCATTTAAATCAATGCAGTAGCTCCAATTCCCTCTCATGCAAGTGATGAACAGTAAGAAAAACTAACTACAGCGTCATTATCTGCAACTGTGGCAGAAAATTCTGCTGCCTTAATAAAGAAATCCCTTTACAGATAGACGGGTGTTCTGTAAATCAATGATAACAGTTATAAGCTGTAATATCTTTGTATCATGCTGAGAATGTTTAACATGCTGATCGTTCTAGCCACCAAAGGCAAAGTCTTATGCAGCCTGCTGGATTCTGACATACTCCTCCCTAAACAATGCTGGGTCTCCCTGCTCAGTAGGATATATTTCTTTCTGTAAGCCAACACAGAAGCTGCTGATGATCTCCTAAACGTTTTCCTTTTATGGCACACAGCGTTATTGATTAACGCAATTATAAAAGGGTTTGAGTAGGAATATACATTTTAATAGATTTGGCAAACTAGATTTATACTATATTTATGAATGCATTGTTGAGCTAATCATCTTAAAGTCTCAATGATCAATCAGTATTTTAAGGTTATGGCCATGAAGCTGGCTCACATTATACACAGCTACTGAATCTATAATGGAAAAAAATAATCTAAATCTCTTATTTCTTTGAATAAAAAATGTTGCTCCACTATTACATAGAGTCAAGACCCTCACCTACTCCTGTTAATCTCACCAGGACTTCCCAAGAGTACTTCACTCCAATATCAAATTGCAGGCTCCCTTGTCTTGCAGCTGAGCCATGCTATATCATGACAGCCCTGACAAGGTTTTAAGAAGTGCCATTTTCCTGCAGGATGTTATGTCATTTCCTTCACTTTTCCCTGATTTAAAGTTAGTGAGTAGCTTCCAGAGAATTCATTTCTAGTACCGATAGACAAATCGCAGCCACTGTGATCAGATGTGCCTGTACCAAGGGGATAGATATGACGCTCAACTGCCTACAGCTGACTCGCTGCAGTTTTTACTGCTGACATGTCGCCTGACCTTTTCTTTCTTGGCACAGACAAAAAGAATCACAGAGAACAGTGAGGGTGGAAATGGATGATGACACTTACAGCAAATGAACTGATCTACCTTCAGACTTCAGCAGAACGTGTGACCTAAAGAACTAGCTATTCCCAAAGAACAGTACAGTCCTATTAGAGCTTGCAGCATACATTCTATTATCAGTTATTGAAAGAGTTAAAACTACCTGTGCCACGGACAGGCAACTTTTCCCTTCAACTATTAAACTGTTTAAGAAATAAATGTGCACATAACCAAAATTATTATCAATAAATGACAGAGCATACTATGAAGGTAGTATACAGAAATGAAGCAAAAATATTTTAATGAAATACAGCATCTGTTATCTTTAAGGACTGAAATGCTATGTTGCTGTATATATTTCAAAGTTAACAATTCAAGTAAAACTCACATTACAGTATATACTATAAAAAGAATTAGAATTCTAAACCTGTAATCTTCATCAACATTTGTTTTTATTGGTTTAAATGTAATTCACATAAATCATGGTTACTAGCCATTCAATTAAATCAATATCTACATTTCCCTGTGGTTTATACATATGGCAAGTAAATGAAATAATAATGACTTAAGATTGGCCATACATTAGGTCATCAATAAAAGGATAACGAAAGGTTAAGAGAGAGAATTTTGGGAACACTTTAGTTAATCATTTAGGAAGAAAAATAGAAGACAATAATTCACAGATTTATACATATGTAATGCTAGATCTTCTAGAAAGGGGTTAACTGCGAAAGAGTAGAAATTAAGGGAGCAAGTTTAACCAGAAAATATGATTTAGGTCAACAGCATAGGTTCTAATATAACATCTAAATTATATAAATAATAGTATATATATATTAATATATAAGAATATATGGATAGCCCAGGATCAGGAAAAAAATCATTTTACATTTGAAAGATGACTACTGTAGCTTCTGTCATGTCACATAAGAACCGATAAGGTAAACCTGCATACATATTATGGTTTTAATACTACAAAAGCGGAATAATCAGACAACAAGAAAGAAGATACTTTTTAGTCCCACCTGAAATTTTTACTATTGTTCCTGTTGAAAGTCTTAACCTTACTCTTGAACTCATTAGAATTTTTTTGTGCTATAAATCAGCTTAGGGTAATCAAAAGGTTAAAAAGTCAAAGAAATCAAACATTAAAAATGAATAGAGAGTAAATCAGAGTCTTTTCCAAGTACCTGACATTCTGTATATCTTTTAATGCAAGCAATGGTTATGTATATAAATTATTAATGAGATGAGAAATAGCTGAAGTGTGGTAAAAATGTCATTTTATAGGCAGAGAGGAATACTTTGCTTAATACCTGGCAGCAGGTTGTGCCATATTTTATAAGTCCTTTTAAACTATACTAACACTACACCACTATCAGTACTATTAAAAAATGAGTTAATAAAGGTTGCAATAGCAACGCATTTATTACTGTAAGAAACAATACTGATATGTTTTAGTGAATGAGACTATAACATAAGGACCTTTAAAAAGTCATCCTCATTTAAAAGTAAATCAGAATGATATTCTGATTCTAATCAATAAGGATGCCTTTTTAATAGGTACTAAGTGTTTTCATACCTTTCAGTTTTTTTTTAGCATTTGGTACACTATAGCTAATAAATTAAATGCACACAGACTTGACAATAAAAGTAAAAAAAGGTTCAGTGAAATTATCAATTATATTGCTCAAGGAGTTTTAGCTTTGTAAAACGTGAAGTAAAAACAATACAGTATTGTATTTATAGCCTTCCATCATATTCTCAGGTAATACCTCACTTGATCTCCCTCTACTGGTTGCCATTTGTGAAGTGCATCACATATGAAAAGAATATTGAACTTGCTAGGCTTCCAGTAGATCTGACATAGTCTAACTCCAAATCACTGGTGCGGTGTACTGTAGGTACCAGCCTGGTCTCAGTTGTTTAGCTCCTTCTATACCTGCCATTAACATTCATTTTTGGTAATTCAATCAAGTTCAGGTAGTACTTCTCAACATTAAAAGCCAGATCTGAAATGCATTTGAGATAGAATCCAGCAAAGTGTAAGTGCAAAGTAGGTTTTTATCTGTGCAACAAACTAATAATTAGAAGCTGATTTGAATTTTTCATGGAAAATGTAACATCAGATTTCAACCTGGGCAAGATGTGCACAGTGAAGACTCATTTTAATGGCAGGTGTAAATGTAATAAACCTATTAATTAAATTCAGACACAGAACGTATGCTAATGTCAGGTGTAAAGGGGAGCAAAATTTGTTTTGATCGCCAGGTAAAGACATTTCTGAGGGGCAACAGTTTAACTGCTCACTGTTTATTATCCACATTTTGACACAACCCAGATATAGTTTTGGAAAAGGTTGAAAATATAATTGATTCAACCACATTCACTTACACTATTAAGCCGGACATCCTAATGCCTCAAACCTAGACTTTTATGGTTATGTTATTTTACTTTTGAGCTTTTTGGAACTTATCATATAATTTTCAGAATGAGATATCACAAGGGCTCCCATGAATGTAACACTTTGTTCAGCTATAACTTTTAACATCTAATATGAACTGTTAAGTATAGTTCCTTCAATAATATCTTCATGCACAAATAATTTCAAAGTAACAATGGATAAAAGAACAAACTAAATAAACAAATGAAAATGTATATTTGTATCATACTTACTGGCAAATTTTGAATAATTACAGTATGTCAGTTCATATCTTTGAATTGTTTAAGATGGAAAAAAATCAATTTGCCGAAAGCACGCTCAGATGCACCCATGCAGACATAAAATGAAGGCAAAAGAAATTGTCAAAATTGTCTGCGTATCATTCAAAAAGTTACATCAAAACCTGTAAATACTATGTGTGCACACACAAACAGGAATGTCACCCACCCATCCATGTACTGAATGCATGTACAGTATTCAATTACAGGTTTGGACAGAAAGTCTATTTCAGTACCATCAGGACACAAGAAGGCAGGAACCAATCTTTGTTTAGACGCAAGTATGTGAATAGTCTATCTTTTGAAGAACATGTCTCAATGATGGTAAAATCTTCCTGGACGTTTTAAAATCAAATATACAATGACAGATGCAGGAAAAAGCACTGATAGGAATTAATATGACACCCAAATCAGATACCAAAAAAGTATTTGAAAATATTCTCTAATGCCCAACTTTTTGGAAACAACTGGAAAACATTTATATATTTGATACATTGGACAAGTGGTTCTAGTACCATAAAATACTATAATCTATCTCAGACATTAAGAAAAATATTTTTATTGACAAGGTTTAAATTTTATACACTCCTATAATTTGGTTATGTATATACATAGTGAGAATTAACAGTAATGTTTCCATGATGACAAAGAAGGTGTTGAGCTACTCCAAGTGTATGCCTGAACAGAAGAAAGACTTTGTGTTTCCATGACAAAAGAGTATACTTATCCAATAAATGATTTATTGCACTGGATTTTAAGGCATTGAATATAGCAGAACATGTCTACACTGTTAGTTAAAAAAAAATCCAGTAAACATAATTATTAAGAATCTATCATTACATAAACTGAAAGCTTCTTTGGTCTTGAATGTTCTTCATTGAATAGGTCTTAAATATAAATTTATAACCTAAAACAATTTTCATGCGATTTTCTTCCAAACTTTTCCCCATAAGCAACCAATGCCAATGTTGTCTTTTTTAAAAGTTCAATAATACCGTACATAGCAATTCAGAAAAAAACTACATAAATAGAAATCTAATTGAACATATTTGACTTCAACAGATTTCAGGAAGACACCAACTGTGGTTCGTTTTCTTATGTATAAACACCAGAATATTAATTATGAGCTTCAACAGGGCATTCTAATTAGATTCTATAAACATGTTACTAGTAATATATCTGTCACACCTAATTTAATTTGATTCCTTATTCTAATTATTTTTTTATTAAAACCCAATACATAATGTGTATGGCATTTTGATAAAACAGGGTAATGAACCTCAGACACAACAATTTGTAAATCAGAAGTCTTAATACAGCTTAAACACATATTTTTCTAACTTGTTTAGCTGATTTATGCAAAAATAGTTGACTGTAGGTGCTTTAAATGGCAAAAGTCGTACAAAGACACACACATTCTTCTATCATATCTTAGCACAGGTCCATTCAGGAAATGTAAAAAAAACAAAATCACCTAAACATAACTGAAACTATTCATCTATGATACAGTAAAACTTCAATTGTTTAAAAACATACATCACTATATTATAAAATACATAAATCGTTAGAACTAAATGACTCCAAAGTCATTACTGTCAGTAAAACACAGTATACCTCATCATCTCAGTTGCATTCATTCAATGGAAGCCCAGTACAACAGAAAATAAACATTTTAAGCGGACAAGGGGACTTTTTTTATATATGTTCTGTAAATAAAGTGTAGTCTATAAAAGAATAAAAAATGACATTTTGAATATTTCAGAGAAAATTATTTTATGGGGTAGCTATGTAATGTGCCTCATTAAAACAAGATAAAACTTGCAGCTGTAAGAATAAAGAACCCACACTGGCCCTCTACCGAGAACCAAAACATCAATAATTCACTATGATTGGAAAGCATTATTCAACAGGATGATTAATTTTTAAGATAGCGGGTGGAAGAATAACCCAAGATGCAGACACCACACTACAGTAAGTGTAACAACAGAATCTGTGACAGATCGACGGCAAAAAATAAATACTGGAATTGGGCATTTCAGGAATATTTCTACTAATATTTTAACCTGTGACATAAAGCCCCACTGAACAATTTTATGATTCCTGTTGCTAACTGCGCATTATGACTTAATTCAAAACATAATGCAAATACATTTTAACAGTTTTAAAGTACTGATTATATAATGCATTGTAATGTCAAAAATAATTAAAAATAAATTAATAGGATCCTTTGCAAGTTTCAAAGAATGTCCAATGAAGATGTCACTGTAATGAGAATACAGAAGTTACACTACAGGTAATGAAGTAGGAAGCCCTTTTGTTTTGCTGAAGGATATCTTTCCTGTTGTACTCGATAGACTAAAGGTTTAGAAGAAAATTGTATATATGCCACAAAAACAAGGAGATATATAACTGAAATACGATAGCCATAGCAGTATGAAAACAAATAAAACAAATAATCTTAATAGGAGGACAGCAATAAAGTCTAAATTAAAACATTGAACAAAATAATTTTAAGGAAGTTGTCACTTGAAATATTCTGTAAGTGAAACACCATTGTCTTTGACTTATCCTAACACCAGATTAAAGATTTTTCTCAATTGCAAATTTTTTTTGAAATGGATATAAATACAACTCTTAATTGAAATTTTATATTTAAAAATTATTCATTCTTAGAATTTTCACAAATAAAAAATGGTTTAATGACCTGTGATTGTTTGCATGATTGCTTTGGGCAAGTTAATGAAATCAAAAATGGTAATACTTTGTGGTTTGTATATATACATATATATATATCTAAATAAAATTACATATATATTCATTCTACTGCACAGCATATCCAGTTTTAAAGAGTTATTCTGAAAGCAGAAAGCTTAGAAATCACATAAGCAAATAAAAATTCTGCAAAAATCCCTACTTTGTTTATTCTTCTATTTTAACAAAACCACAAGAAAGGCATATAAAAACATGTCTTAATATGTACACTTGCATTCTCACCGCTACAAATCTCTTCAAGGATCAGACACTTGTAATGATAAAGTAGGCTAATGCAAATTGATTACTTGCAGTGCTATTTCTTGCCTCCCACAGCAGGGCAGCTGACGCTAAAACTGCTATCATTGAGCCCTGTACTTCTCGCAACATTTACTTCTGTAGTACCTACTAAAACAATTACAATTATTTTCACCCAAAGTTTATATATTTGCTCACACTGATTGTAAAAGCAGTCATAGATTGCTCTTACTTTGCTTACCATTCAGGGCGATGTATTCATATCCTTGGGAAAACAACAATATAATTTACTTTGTCTATTAATGCAAAAAACAAGGGACTAAAAAAAAACCAAATAATTCCAAGGCTTAAATAAAAGGTAGACTCTGCACATTACAAACAACAGTCCATTAATTCATAATGTCTTTTTAATAAACTATCTTTTTAAAAGCTTCCTTAAGTTTAATAATTATACTGAAAATGATACATTTATTTATATGAACTAGAATCTGTCTCATGTCCTTTCCAGGCCATTTATTAAAATTATAAAAAGCATAATATAGAAAAGTAAAACTATCTATATTTAGAAACAGACAGCACAATAAAAGAACTTAAAAACTGTCCAACTTAAACTGCACTTCAGAAGTACTTGACCATTCTCTTGTGCTGCAAACCCACACAAAAATAGTGCCGGTGAAGAAATACTAAAAATGTTACTTCACAGGCTCCCCCTACAGGTTTTTCCTCTTCCAAAAAAAAAAAAGAAAAAAAGAAATGGGAAGTATGAAAATTGCAATTGTGAAAATTAAAAGTAAAATTCACTTACTGAACCAATTCTGCGATATCTAAATTAGACTCTAAAACTTGCATCATCTTAAATTTGGAAAGCCATATACTGTATAGAGTAGATAAAATTATTAATCTTCTTAGATCAAAAAAAAAATGCAAAAGCAAAAACATTCCTACACAGATAAAAGACAGGGTTTCCCCTCAGGCAACGTAACACTGTAAAATCTTCTAAAAATAGCTATTAGCACATAGATTTATTTTTGCTTCCAAAGAAAACTGAAATAAAAAACAAAAAAAAGAAGAAATCGCACACCTGATGAAGACTATTTAGTAGAAACGGTGTCTCCAATCTTGTTTTCTTGTACAGTTTCAGCATGGAAATTACCTTTACCCTTGTATCTATTTTAAATACAAACTGGGAGTATTTCACTAACTACATATAATTCTCACTATGTATTTATTATATATAAAAATATATACACACATGTATACATACACTCATATATATATAAGCTCTAAATAAACTATGAACTGTGCTGCAGAATTTACTGCAAGTAGACTGCTAGAGTGTAAAAAATAGGCAGACCCACCTTATCAAATATAAACTAAAAATTCTGAAGAATTCAGTACATCCGTAACAAATCCCATTCATTAATTTATTTTCTGAACCTACTTACAAAATGGGGCCATTGAGATATGCTTTCTTTATGCTTTGTTCCTTACGTTCGGTGTCCAGAATGTGGTGAAAGACCACAACTCTAATCAAACATCTCTGATCTATAGTACATAAACATTGTAAGTATACTGTTTTTTGAAGCACTGTAAGAGTGAGCAGACTAAGTAGTTTCCGTTGATTTTAAGAAAAAGAAGGGACCAAATGCTTTAGCACAAAATGATTTGAAAAACTATGAATAAATGATGTGTCCAGTCTAAAGTAAGTGCAAAATGTTAAAATGTGGTTGATCATAAGCAGTAATGGGTACAGAAAGCAGCCTGCTGACTCAAGAGCCTACCTTAACACAGTTCTCCACCCATTTACAGGTCTCTTGTGATGTCTTGTCCTTATCTGTTTCTATGCACAGAATATAGGACTTCATGTACCTGCTCTCAGGGACACAATGTCAAATTGGTTGCTATCACTACAGTATAAAGTATATGGCATATGCGAATAGAAGAAAATACTCCACAATGCATTGTAATTAATATAATTTTGCTATGCAATTGAGCCAAAGCAATGGGCTAACAGTATCACTTGTTAAGTTATAAAATAAATAAAATCAGCAACATTACAAAATGCAAACAAAAGTATTTTATCAGCCATAAACAAGCGGCTGGAAGCTTCGAATCAAAAAAGTAAGTAAATATGATGACTATCTACATGTGTAATAGCTGTGTTTTACAACTAAAACCAAATTAAAGCATTTGATAATGAAAGTAAAGTTTTACTAATTAAAACATAACTTAAAAACTGAAATACTAAACTACTTGAGCCATTTTTATGTCATTTACATACTTTACGTATGTTTCTTCAGCATGGTTTAGGCTTACAGTGTAAAGGGAAAAAAAAGGATTAAGACTGCTTCATTAAAGGTAACAAAATTTCTTTTTTTTTTTTTTATTTATGCTGTCTGAGGCATTTTAATTATTATTAATTCTCCTTAAATAAATTCTTTTAAATAAGGTGAAAGTTATAATTTATGCCTTGTAGTTTTATGATAACATACTGATTTAGCTATGTTTGTAGTGGTAATAACAAATTCACTAATTCACTGATACCATATGGTAGATATATAATACCCTAAGTTGTATTATAAAATGAAAAAAAAGCTAACAGCATTAGATCTGTTAGTGCATCTTCAAAGAGTGTGATTAATTTGTTTTAAAAGAAATTATACAAATGCACATAAAAACTAACGGTAGATGAATATTTTTCTCTGAAAATATGAAACAAGAAGATCCTATACTGTTGGACATTGCAGATGAGTAATGAAAAGTTGTAGGTGTTTAATTATTGATTTACAAAATGTCACATGTAAAAAGGCAGCCAGAAAAGCAATGCAATCTTTCACACAGAGAAGTAAGGCTGCATTTCACAGGTACCCTTCAGACTCTTCAGATTAAATAGACAGGTTCTGAGATTTTTGCTCCCCACTTTCAAATAAAGAGGGTAAGTCTTAGTCCCCAAGTGTGAATTTTAATGTTAATAATGCACTCCTAACAGATTGTGAAAATCAATGACACGACCAACAGGGGCCCGTTTTGCTCTGTACACGTTCACTTGTCAACGCGTGATTAATGCTGTGCTCTGTAGAGGGAGACATTACATCCGGGCTCAAATTGAACTAAACTTCACCCCAAGGGCAAGAATCTGATTTACACATCTCTATTTGGAATGACATTTGTCCTCCGTTTTCAAGCAGTTTCCCCAGAAATTCCTGTAAGACGACTCTGTGACCCACGAGCAGTCCATTGCTTCTAGGCTGTCATATTTCAGATCCCCACGGCTGAATCAGCAAGGCTGACTGAACAAAGTGTGATGCTGCTGCTTCTATAAGAACAGAGATGATACTGTCACAGAGACAGCAGCAGGTGTGGAGTTGCCAGTTGTTATGTTATAAATGCCCATCACAGTAGTCATGATTAAAATCACAGATGTAGTAATTCCATTTAATGGTTAAGTAGGGGGTATATAACAATTCCGCTTTTGATAACCTCCTAATCCCTTACTGGCACATTACAGATTTGCCATATATAAAACAATGCTCACTTAGGTGCAGGTTATTCACTATAGCTCAGTTACTGCAGATTGAACAAGATAGCTAACAATTCATTAGTAAAATATTAGGCACTCATGCACATTTTAAGACTGCAACTTATTTCTCCCTTGCTCTTTAAAAAGAGATATTAGTGGTTAACAAGCAGTGCTGTTTTGGCTTATTTTACATGTTAAAAGACAAACTTTCCCTTTTCAGAAACCTTTATAATTGAAGAAATCTGTACAAACCTATAGGGACTCTGATAATCACTACATTTCACATTAAACCAGCTACAAACGCAGAGTACATTAGTTTGCCTAACCACATCTTTTGTAATTATAAGCAAATTGTATTTAAGTTTGCTATGTGCCTCCTAAGAAATCAATGGTGTTCTGCTGTAGGCTGCACTTTACCTGCAGGTGGTAGTCATTGTGTGCACTTCTAATAGTGCATAGCCTTCTTTATTATTATGAGTTGGAAATAATTCTTTGGTAAATAACAGGCTTGTGTGGATAGACTGCTTCCAGGCTTATTGCAATAAATGTTGATGAAAAAATAAAGTCGTGGTATGTGCGCATTCTGCATTCTTTGCAAGGGTCTCAAGGTCCCAATTTGTTTAAAGCCCAAGAGAAAGTACACTATTTTAGGTAACATAGTAAAACTATTGTTGACCTGGCAAAAAAGGCCCAGTTATTGTGGCTACTGAATTACTTCAAAACAAATGTTATTGAAATACCATTAATAACAAAACTGCTTATTCAAAATGGCATAAAACATAATTTAAGCTATTCTTTATTTTATATTATAGTATTGTCTGTAAACTGTTTTGAATTTCAATTAAACTTCAAAACAGAAATAAAGGGACTTGCAATTAGTTAATGATCACTTAGCAAAACAACTTGCAGAAACAAATATATATTACTGTAATTAAATCAGAGATGTTAACAATAAGCTTTCTGGAATCACTAAAGTTATAATAAAATGTATTGTGTATACAGTTTATCACTCAGTGCGCTTTTTCCCCATATCAATAGGTTTCCCTTGACGCTCTATTCTTTACACTAGCAAAGCTTTTCACTCCAGTTTTTCTTCCTACCCACCCATGATAAACTGCCAGTTTTGTGGTCTAAAGTACTCTGACAAAATAAAAGAGACAATATCCATCCCACCCACCCCCATTCTTCTTTTTCCTTGTGCTAATACAAGGGTGCTGTGCCCTTCTCCGGCCAAGGACAATGACCTCTCTTGGTGTGACCAATCAAGAAACAAAACACATTCTCTTGTCTCTAATTTATACTCCAGCTTTTATAAAAATAGAAACAACTAAGCAAGTCATAAGAGCAGAAATCTGAAGATTTTTAGTTCTACAGAGATACAATATTTTCTTGGCAGACTAGAAAACTGCGAAAGAGAGGGAACAAGAGACAGACAGAGAGAGAGAGAGAGACCACTGCTTCACCAGCCATGAACGGGGTGTGTGAAAGCCAAGCATTTATTTTAAGCTCAGCCTAGCAGTCTTACTTATGTGACACTTCACTGGAAATTTTTCCACAACATTGATGCTAAATATTAAGAAGCCATATGTGGTTAAAAAATAAAGAAAATAAGAACAAATATTTAAATCTTTACAGCACTTTGAGCCTATCTAGAGGAGCACAATATAAGAATAAACTAAATATTACAAATGCATAAGCACTTCAAGCATTCTTACAAGCATTTCTTCATTAATAGTACTTTTTCTCTATAGGTAGAAACATGGAAAAACTGAACTCCCATTCAGAGTCTGAGTCTGATATATATATCACATATATAACAATTGTAACTGTTACAGAGCACTGCATTTCCTTCACCAACCATCATCTGGAATTTTTGTTGCAGAATGCAGTATTTGTTTATTTCAAGTTTGTTTAAAAGCATTAACTTTAGAAAGCACTCATACATCTTTTTGTATTTTATTTTTATTTTCTCAAAAATACTTGAAAAACAGTCTTTAATGCTACATTTGGCTTAAATTACACATGGTAATACATTATAATAAAAATTTGAATCCATTCATTTTTCAAAAAATGTGTTAATCGTTGGGCTTCTTGGCACATTTTACTTTTTTTTTAGATATTGAAAAAACACAGCTTTGACAGTGATAAAAATAAAATTCAATGGCCACAAAAAATTACACTAGATACAGCACAGCATCTTTGATATATAATCAGACGTTGACTCACATAGGCAAGATGATAAAACTATTTATATATATATATATATATATATATATATATTATATATTAATATATATTGCAATATATATTTCCATTTTTAGGTGTAACTTCACATCAACACTTGCTTTCTACTGCTTAAGATTCCAAAAATAATTCCAAATCTTTAAAAAAAAAAAAAAAAAAGAAACCAGAAGAAAAAATATTTGAAGCACTAATGCCTATAAGAAATCTGGCCTTTTCTTATACAATAGTTTTCAGTTTATAATAACATTCATAAAACATAAGCTGGGAAAATAAATGTACATCTCTTCTATAAATTAAAATATATTTATATATTCATATAAAAAATAACACGTATATTCATATATAATACTCAGTCACCATATACTACTATGCTTAAAAGTGTGTAAATAAATACAGTTAAATAGTTCAAAATGGTCTCTTAGAATAAATTGGTAAAACTATTTAAGTGTATTATCTAAGACACATCTGGTAGCTTTCAGTAATAACTGCAATTTCTCTCTAAAAGCGTTGTTGTACGATAATACAGATAATACACAGAAACAACTTAAGTTGAAACATTTTGAAGGCTTGGTACTTCTCCAATAAAATGTAAATCATCTAAAACATGCAAATATGATGTACTGCTCCTTATTACTTCTTCCAACTCCATAATAAAATACTATCACATGATCCTGTCCAATTACATTTACAATCATCCAATAGTAAAAGTGTAAAGCAGCAGGAAGAAGCCATCCGTGTAACACCTTTTCTCTCTCAAAATGGTAAAAAAGGAATTCTCATTATTTTAAAGTTTATAAAGGAATAACATCAAATTAACTACACACTTAAATTGCAACAAAATGATTAAGAGTTGCGCGTGGATATAAAAAGAAAAAATCGTAAATCATATACACTGTATATACATATACACATTATATAAACCAGACTTTAAAATATTTTTTGACGATCTGTACCAACTCCATTTCTTGATTTAAACACTTGACAGAGTAGTCATGGTACTAAAATCCTTGAATCAAGTACACTGTATTAAAAGGTATTCACAATACAGAATTGTTTTAGCCAGGATTCTCATGCCGCCTATTTCTGCTTCCCACATGACCCTAACAGTAACCTTTTTAATCCAGATCTCGGGGCATTAATGCTGCAATGGGGGATTAATAAAGTCTACAGGAAGTTTAAGCAGTGTTTCAGTGAGGTGGGGATGGGAGTAATGCAGTCACTTATGAGTGTTTGGCACATAATAATAAAGAAATTTCCATTTTTTTTAATCAAGAATATTATAGGTGAACAATTATATAAGCTATTCTTGCACTGTCACTGATATATAAAAAGGTAACCATTTCCTTTAATGTGTCACAACAAAGGGCTTGCCTGCTTTCTCTAAAGGAGGAATTTAGGAAAACATCTGCACAGTGTGGCTGTGAAAACTTGGAAATGAGAAAAATCTCTATTTCATCTTCTCAGTGGAACAAAAACCATTGATTTGCATTCCCTATACTAAACCACAACAGCCTCCTGTCTCTATCCAGACCTATCTGCACTTCTCAGTTTGTTTCCTGTTGTTAAAAAAAGACAGCTGACAAATTAACCTGCCATGATTGAAAATGTCAGGTGAAGTACTGGCTGTAACACTTTAATTTTTCTTTAAGTGGTCCAATTTTGTCACATCTACAAGCAGAAAATATTCAACTCACCTCATTATATACCTTCCAGGGTTTTGTCAAATTCATGTCCTGCGTGGTGTGAATGTAAGTGCTACACTTGCAAGGCAATCTGCAGATTATCCCTAATAGCACAATGGCTAATGTGCTTTCTTTACAGCACTCTGAATTCAGAGCAGCCTAGTTAACAGCGACCTAAGTGTGATAATGGCAATTACGTCGATATGTGGTCCTTTGGCACCACAAAAAAGCTTCTTCTATAGACTACTGATGACATTGGTAAAAGAAATTGCTTAAAGCCGCAGGATTCAAAAATGTGTAAATGACCCCAAGAATACCTAAATATCACGTACAGTATATATGACATAAAGTTCCTCAACACAAAGTAAATTATGTTTTATTGATCTTAACGCACTATTTAGATGCAAACACGCCATCTGCAAAAAGTAAAAAAAGTCAGTTATGTTATGAAGAAAAACATTTGTGCAATAAGACATAGTACGTGGAACAGCCACTATTATTATGTTTTTTACATTGCACCCCTCCAGACAGGAAAGCAGACTGAAGCATGAACCATCTGCTTTCTGAAAAAGAGCCACATTATCACAGGATATCTGCATTTTCGTAAATCCTTTGCAAGGCCAGATTGGAATATTGATTTTTAAGTAGAATGAAAAGAGGAGCGGAGAGATGCATCTTACCTAAAGATAAACAACAGCTGCAATTCAAAGAGCAGTGCGTGTTATCAATCTCCAGGCAGAAGAGCAATATACTTATCTGAATCACATAACAAAAAAAGCAAATACATGAACATTGCCAAAATTGAACAATTCTGACACACAGATAGAAGGTCACTGTACAGGTACAGTTTAAAATTCAAATGAATCTGAATTTGATAAAAGTAGAAAAAAAAACCAAACTGAAAATCAGGACAAATTGTTGCTGTTTTTAAAAGGACTAATGGAAACACTCAGTGTTCATTCTCGTGTGAAAATTTCAAGGGCTTTGTCTGTGAAAGCTTTACTACTCAATCACAAAGAGACTTTTTAAAAAAAAGATGATCAATTAAGCCATTTAATCTTTCTTTTTAAAGGAAAACAACCACGACACACACACACCCTTGGCTTCTATTGTACTATCTGCTACTGCAGGAAAGGTTTTGCGATCAAGTGAAGGGTCTTGTTTTTAAATACTAAAAGTGCTCATCTTAAACTAAGCTAACAGACATACCAAGGTTTTGAAAAAGTTGTATTAACTTTATGTTGCATTTGTGTGTAAATATGCCACAAAACAAGAATGTCAGCATTTAGTAAAGTACATTCACTTCCAATAATTAGTCATAAAAGAAAGAATACATGCTAAAAACATTTGGAAATCCTTAAATGCCTTTAATTAAAGGAAGTGTTGAATGCATGCCAGATATAAACAACACTACAAATGTACGACTGACAAACATTCAAACATATCTAAATTTGCAAAACTGCAAAAACATAGAGCCAGTCCATTTTCCTGGCTTACTCTTTTCTTATTCCCCCTTGCCCTTGTGGCCTAGGCATCTGAGCAAATGGGAGACAGACTGAAGTTTTCTCAATTGAGCTGGAGCTGTGACCACTTTGATATGCTAATCTATGCCTTCAAACACTAAGAATTTGCACTTGCATTAATTCAAACAATTTGCGCAGAATGATGTGAAATGGCACCTCTTTTTAAGGGAAACAGAACAAAAGGGAGTGAATCACAGGGTGTCCAAAGAAATCAAACAACAAAACATTTGTTCTGTTGAATTCCTCCCTTCACTCAAACGCTTCAGTCTGTTCCACTTTGCTACTGGGTTTATAGCTCAAAATTTAAAAACATTATGAAAAATAGAAAAAAAAACAAAGATATGAAAAAATATGTTGCTACTACAGTATAAGGCAACATATTTGTTTATCGTGTGTCTATGATTGCTTTATATAAGCTAAACTTACAAATATTGTACAGACGTACAATCAACTATAAAAACAGGTCCACCTCAAATTTCTCCCTGAAGAAGCTAAGTAAGCCTTTTATGTATACATTAAAATTGAAGAATAGAAGTTTAGGCAACTGTAGGAAAAGCCACATCTTTAATTAAACACAAATGACAAAAGAGTTTATTATGGGAATCACGCATGCACTATTTTACAGAGCTCACTCAACAACTAAAATGTTGTCGAATGTATTGAATGCAGTGTTTACTTGAGAAAAAGCAAGTTAAAGTCCTAAATCTCAGAATGTAGTTTACAACATGCAAGTGTTAAAAACAATTATAAAAACACAACTAGGCATATTTTTGTTTCCATTTTAGAGGAAGCATATGTCTTTTCAGATGATCCTTAGAATATAAGATTTTCATTTGAACTGCTCTAAGTAACAGCTAGCCGAGACTCATCTGATGCAGCAAGGTTTTCCGAAGGCCTAACAAGAGTCACTCCAAGTATCTATTTACATCAAGTGGTGCTAGCATTTAGCAGAAGGTCCACATTTACGACTCGCTCTATAAAATATGTTCCCTCTTTACATTGTTGTTATTGATATCCACCTTATGTGGTTATCAATAAATACACAGACATGAAACCTGTCACAGAACACATTCATCTTTTAGGGGTAACACATATGAACTCACGCCCATGCATGTTCACATATAATAAAACTGCAGTGCAAAAATCAATTTTTTGTTACTCCGACGTGTATATATATATTTTAAATTACACCCAGCTCAGCCCCATCTTTATGACATACACAATGTACTTAAAGGTAGACATCCAATCACCCAGAAACAGACATAAATAAACTGAGCCTATGAAAATAAAAAACCGCTCCATTTGCTCAGTCTCACGGCATATGATCATAGATCTGTCTCCCAGATTGCTCTTACCTTTTAAAGATAGTGGGAGACGTAGGCCTTGACTGTTCAGTAAAGCTCACATGTCTAGCATTTTTAAGCCACTTTGCTCTTTTTCAAATGCAGACCCACAGACACATCACACACACTACTCGCAGACAGCTGCATCCACCTTCGGCAAAGCATAATGTTTAGAAAACCAACAATTATTCCTTAGACTCAATTCCAGCTCCCAACTTTTTAAAGCATGAATTCCAATTAAATGGTGCTTTACATGTTCTGGTTCATATGAAAGCTATCCCCGCTCCTTCTAATTGTTTCCATTCATTCAACCTTTGAGAAAGAGGGCTGCCTACCAAATCAGTCCACATCTGGTTGTGTTTTGATTAACCATTTTTCAATTAGCCATGGCACCCCTTGGATCATTTTAATTACTTCGAACACAGCAGTTCTGTTCTGTTTAAAAAATAATTTAGATTGAATCAACGTATTGATTGTTGGGGGGGCTGTACAGAAGAATACAAAAGTGTTTACAAGTACTGCTACCTGCCTAAACACTAATAATGCATAATCAATGACATGAAGCGTACAAACTGTATACATTTCGGAAAGAAAGGAAATCACCACCGACTCAAATGTCACAAGTCGCTTGATAGTTGTGTTTAGAAGTTTTCCGAAAAGTTAACTCGAACGCCCCTCACCGCCTCCCCACCCCTCCTCCCGTTTCGTTACTCGGGGGTAACGGTAGGGTGGAGGGCTGAGGGGGAAGCAGATATTGGAAAGATGGATCAAACGAAGAACTGATAAGCACGTAGACAATCGTGAACTTGCTCGAATGCTTACCTCTCAGAGAGGAGTAACACGGCACATTGTTGTTTTCTTTTTTGAAAGAGTAATTCGTTCAGACGATCAAGCTATGCAGGATTCAGACACGCTTGTAACAAGAACTCCACCGCATCTCAGCGCACAGCAGGAAGTATGAAAGAAACGCTTGGTAGCTCTGATGCATGCTCCACTTATCTGGGACAGACGGGGCTCTTTTAGGCAGCAGGTTCCTGTCTAAGTCCACACATTCCCGCAGTTCTGAATACAGCGCTCCATGGCATGATACTGTCAAATCGGGTTCATAGATCAGTCCATTGCTTCTGGTTTTATTTGTTCAGTGCTTTTTTGTTGTTGTTTGCCTTCGCTCTCTCTTTCTCTCAATGCATAGGAATCAACACGGGCGCCGACGAGAGAGAGGGAGAGGGAGAGAGAGAGAGAGTGAGTGAGTGAGTGAGTGAGAGAGAGAGAGAGAGAGAGAGAGCCAGCAGCAAAGGAGCTATGATGAGCTCAAATCTGAAATGAAAACCTTTCCTCTGCCTTTCGCACTGCTGATGTCAATCCAATCTGCATCTCCCTGGATGGCAATGAGGCCTCAAGCGTGATACAGTTTCAGCTCCTAACATTTGAAAAGATCCTCCTCACAAGGCTCTTAGAATGGCTTGCGATGAGGAAACAAGCAGCCAGTAAACAGTGCCAGTGAGGAACAAAAAAAGAAAAAGAAAAAGAAAAAAAAAACCTCAGTGAATTGTGTGCAGTCTCCCTTCTGCATGAGCTGGCTTTGAATGGGTTGCGCTTAAGTCCTGAGATAGATTTTATATCACCACTGAACTGGAGTCTCTGTTCACTAGCTGCACACCAACTAATCATATAAACATATTAGCATGTAGTGCAAGCTTAAACCAGAACTGCTTTTTTGCTCCGGCTGTCGCTAAAGAAGATTACAGACAACTGAGCACAAACGTGAAGCAGATTATCTAGAAATATATGCCACTATTGGCCATTTTCCACTCCATTTAAACTGCTACATGCCTGCCTTGGTTTTGGGCTTCAGTAGATCAGTCCTTTTCACAGTAGGCAGTCCAATCTGCTCAACCAATGATTGAAGACCTATTCTTACAGTAACACTAGAGAGCAACAAGAAAAAAAGCACAAGGAAAGAAAGAAAAGCTAACTAAACCCCTTTTCTCCAGCTGGACTCAATAAATACTGAAAGGGCATTGCAGTAAGGCTGGGAGGAAAACAGAGCTGCCACATAGGACTTGCAGCTCAGACAATCACTGACTGATGAATTTGTCATCACTCATTCCAAATGCACATCATCATTTATTTTTGTGCCCTCTGAAAGGTGGCAGAAAAGTACAGAAGCTCTACAACGTCTCCTAAGGAGGCATGCATGCAGAATGTGCCTTTTAAATTAGTTTACTTACGTAAAAGAAAAGTTTCACAAAGTTTCAGGCTAGTAATTAAAGTGGGCAATGTGGAGGTTTTTTTTTTCCTTTGCAATTAGCTTTGGCCTAACACTGAAATAAAATTAAAGGCTGTGGCTCCAAAACAAATAAATATGGGTACTTTGTTTGTTCTTCTTTTGTCTTTGTCTTCAGAATATTTATACACTTTGTAGAGCACTAAATTATGCAGCTGTTTTTCTTGCGGTGCTATATTTTATACTTAGCTGACATACAGTATGTATTTCTGAATTTTGTTTAAACCCTGATCAACGTAATCCTTTACTTTTGCTAATTGCCTTTTAAAAAGTTTTTGCAACTTACCATCTGATCTGAATATTTTCACTTAAACTATAAAAAGAAATGCAGAACTCTTAATCTGCTAGATTATGTCACTTAACAGTGCTTCATGACCAAGAAAGTATGAGGGTAAAAAACCTGTTTGCACCTGGCTTCAATAAAAGGATACCCATTCTTAAAACGATGGAGGGGAAATGTGAATTTAAGTAAAATTACCCAGGTGAAGGTGAAGAGACGAATGGGGCACACTTATGTTTTCATAAGCATAATTTTACATAATAATAGATCTTTTTTTCTATACAATAAGAGAAAACAGATGTAACAAAGGTCACTCAATGGCAGAAATTCATATTTTGAGAAATAATGTTTATGCATAAGTATTGCTGGAAGTAAAAACACATGTGGTTTCTTAAAACTAACCTTTAAGGGATAAAACCTTTATATGTTTAATTCATCCACGCTTTCATCCCTACCTAGTATCATAAAAAGTGCATACCGTTTATACTTTTTTTTTTTTTTTGCAAGCATGTACAGAAAACTAGATGACATTTTGATTGGCTGTGAAATTCAACTTGATACTTCAGGATTCAGGTAATGCTGTAATAAATTAGGAAAAAGCAAAACAAATACGTAGAATTCTAGAACAGCAAATATGGCTGTCAATGACACATGCAGCCTTTGAAGTTTTCTGTGCTGTATAATGCAGGTTCATTTTACTGAAACAATCACTGAAGGTTTAGTTTTACAGAAAAGGTACTACAAAACCTGCTCACAGTGTTCTTGTAAATCAAATAAAGTATATATATATATATATATATATATATATATATATATATATATATATATATATATATATATATATATATATATTTCATGCAGTGCCATGAAAACAAAAGTTCCATTTGTTTTATGTTAGATCACTTTCTAACCGGTCATGACAATTTCACTTCAAATAAACAGAAGGAATGCATTACCTCAGCGCCCAGTAAAGACTGATGTGCTTCAAACGTTTTAAACAGACTTATTCTCCAACTTTTGCAGCCACCAATGTTTTCAATTTATATTTATTCTTGTATTTGTTTTAAATAAAATCACCAAAAATCTTTTCCTTTTTCATCTTGGTTATTGTTACTATATGAAAATGTATTTTATGTGTTTGTGCTGCTATATAATATGAATAATGTTATCAGACCTTTATGTGCTGAATGTTTTTTCAAACACAATAAAGAGCTTAGCTACATAGAATTACTTAAGCTACTGTTTTATTGCATAGATGCTGGGGTTGTTATAGGAAGATTCAACACAGCAATTTAAAAGCAACACAGAACAAGGATACAAATAATACAATGCTTTAATTCAGCTTAAAAACACTCTTCAATACTTCAGAGGGTTTTTGTTTAATTTTTGATACATTAATGAACACAGCAAATGCAGCCTGCTTTTTGTCACTCTGTTTACTCCAGCATTGAATGCAAGAAGTTTATGGCTTATCTGAAGCGGTTTCTAAACTCTAAAAGCCACATATTAATGAAGATGATTTCTACTTTAATTTATACAGCTTTTCACTTTCAGTTTAATTAAAGAGTTAAGTACAACCACTTGAGAATAATTTATTGTTCTATTATAAGCTAGCAGGACTAACAGCCTAACAATGCTGGAAAGCTGTTAATAGCTTTATATAATTTGGTAAAATGAAACTCACTCTCTAGACAGAAAGCAACAAGAAAAATTTGTTACAAGAGCGACCTTATGAGCCATCATAAAACATTATAAACAGTGAAGCACATTTTTCCGAATGCAGTCATAGTATATGCAAAAATAATCGACCATTGATTGCCTATGTGCTAATACTGCATAGAAAATGCAGTATATATATATATATATATATATATATATATATATATATATATATATATATATATATATATATACACACACACACACACACATATATATATATTTATACTGTATGTATACATACATACTATGCAGACACTCAGTGCTGTGAGTGATGTTTTGCAGCTGTTCTCATTCTGTTCAAGAATATTAATAATAGACTCTTTTATTGAACTTCTTACTTTAGTGCTGGATTAATATTTATATGGTTTATTTTACAAACTAAACAACACTTTGTTTAAGACTTTGGAATGACCCCTTCAGACAAGTTATTCCCAAAAGGGAAAAGATAATCAGGCTACCAATTGTAGCACTTAGAGCTGGCTAGTTTATATTTATGTAGTCATGGGCAACAGCTCAACTTGGAATTTGGACTTCCACTAAACTGTTGATGACTTTAAAAACACACTCTCGCACCACCAATTTCACAGAGACATTTCGAAACGCAAACGTTTTGCTTCAACTTCTGTATTTAATAACCCTGTTTAATCTCTTCATTCTGAGATAGCATTGCTGGACCTGTCACGTTCATACAAACACATTTAAATCCTGCTTTGGGTGGAACTGAAGTGCAGTAACATCCTGCTATAAAAATGCAACAGGTTTCATTTGGAATGAAAGGGTTAGCTAAACAGATGACTGCTTTAAAGGAAAACCTTTTTCAGGAGCCTACCATTGCAAAATGGTCATAAAGATTTTATCATGAGAACCTGATTGTTCTGAATACCCACCCGACCTCCATTGAGTCATTTTACTTAACTGTCTACATATCTGACTCGTCTCCAGCTTTTCACCTTTCTTTGTTGCATGTGAAAAATCAAAGTAAACTGGACAATTTTATCAGTAAAATTAAATTGATTTGTTAGTTTACGCTTATTGTATGTCTTGTTCATAATTACGTCTATCACTTCAAATAAAAAAAAAAAAACTATTACTTGTGAGAAATGCAATACAGAACCCATAAACATAAAATAGAAACAAAAAATTTATAGATTACTCTTTGCTATTCTGTGTATTGTGCATGGAAGCAAAATTAATATAGCCATTAATAACTTCCCACTATTCTTAGGCTTGCACAGTGTTATAGTGGGTAGTAGTGCTGCCTCATGGGTCTAACATCCTGGGTTTGATTCCTGCACCTGATGTTGTTTGTATGGAGTTTGAATGCTCTCCCTGTGTCTGTGTGGTTTTTCCACCAAGTCTTTCAGTATTCCTTCTAAATCCCCAGAAATGTGCATGTTAGATTACTTGGTGATTCCAAATTGGTTCTTGTGTCAGTGTAAGTGTATATGGAGGGAACCTGTGATGAACTGATGCCCAGTGTTTCCCAGAAAGACTTCTACCTTTCATAGCACTGGTTTGGATTAAGTGAGTTTGATAATGTAATGTTGTGTTACATTATTCCTAATAGTACAAATATTACAACTTTTTTGGTTTGTTTCAACAATGTTGTAGCGGTGGGCTGTTCAAATAGGTATAATAAGAATGAGATTGTTAAAAGGTTTTAGTATAAAAAACAAACTAGCGACAGCTATATTAAGAAATGTTGACTACATACTTATATATGATAAGGGATATTGTGTAAATATAAAATGAATGAGAAACATTTTAATTTAATAAAAGGAACATAAGCTATTACCATCAGTCCTTTAAATATAAGAGCTTTTAATTTTGTTTTTTTGCCATTATCAAAAACTGTGATGAATAACATATTATTTATCAAATAAAACATTTATTGTTACTGATTTAATTCTGATCAACTATTGAAAGATACAAGAGCCCATGAAACAAAAGATTTTTGCAAATTATTTGCATGTTGAATGCAAAGCAGATTTTTCAAAGTTTACAAAAGTTTTCCATACTGACAGACATGACTCTCTGCAGACCCCCTAATTGCTTCTGCGAGTCACACAATGAAATGGCCTAAACCTGTTTTTTTTTAAAATTCCAACTGCATGTGTGTCATTTTTAATTTAATTACTGCTATTTAACTTGCTGATTTCCACATGCAATATTCATTTATAAAATTCAATTAAAATGCCAGAACACAAAAATATACTTAAGCTTATTATGATAGGAAAAATTGGACAGCAGATATATGTTTCCCACATTTGTTTGGCAATTTATTTGTTTAAGAGTTCCATTTTGAGTTTTGCTGCTAAACATCTTACTTTTGAGTCTGTTATTGAACAATATTCTATTAAATTTAAGCATTGCACTACCTTAGGTATATAATAAAAGTGTATTCTATTGAAATGATGGATGACATTTTACAAGATTTAAACTTGATTGCTATGTATGTCAGAACAAAAAAAAATCAGTTTCTTGTTATGAATCAATCAATCTTTATTTTATATAGCACCACTATAACAAAGAGTCACAGATACATAATAATAAAAGAAACAAAAAATAAAATAAAAATTAGATTAATCAAGAAAGTGATACTTTTAGTCATACCAATATTGAAGATCTTTTTGACATTTTAATTTTATTTCATCTACAGTAGTTTATTTTCTATACTCCCTCCACTTATTTTCCAATTACAAGAATGATGCCAAGTTTAGATGACATGAAATAAGATGACTGCAAAGAAAGAAAGAAAGAAAGAAAGAAAGAAAGAAAGAAAGAAAGAAAGAAAGAAAGAAAGAAAGAAAGAAAATCTTGAAATATGTTATTCTTTGCAGTAAGACTTCCTTTTGAAAACCCACATGACACCATTGGGCGACTGGCAAAGGTCAGCATTTAATATGAATGGGATGGCAGCCTGCTGCAGGGTTACATACACACAGATACCAGCCTATCATCTTTAGGTTTTTGCAGAATGAACCAGCAGATCACACTGAATTACATGTTTATTAGTTATTTATTTAAGTTCAAGATACAAATGTGTTTGCATATGCATGCACGGAGTGACTTAAATACTTCTGTACAGTTTAAAAGAGATTGCAGTATTGCATGCAAAATACTGAGTGTCTTTATTAAAAGCAATACTAACAGACACAGAGCATTGCATAATATGTTATATGCATGAAAACTAACTTTTATTTGTTTCTTAGAGGAGCTACCTTTATAATACTCAAAATGAAAAGAATGTTAGCTACACAATAGTCTGCTGTTAACTTTAACCACTGATCAATAGGCAAATATGCAGAGCATTTTAAGCTATCCTAAAACAATAGATAGACAAAGAAACTTTTGCCTTCTTCTTACATCTTAATAGCTCTGTTTCAAGCTGCATAACAATGGATAAATACCTAGACCTTGACATATAAAAAGGTTTATTTTGCTTAATAAAAGACCTACATTTAAGTAAATTACAACTGCTTTTGCCACAATTAATGCATTTTCTTTATAAATTATTCTTGAAGGACATGTTGTCTCCAGTTACTCTCACTATACTTCCAAATGCCTATTTTTAATTGCTTCTTGCATCTCTTTAGGATCATGTACTTAAAGTATTTTTGGTTTACAGGAAGCAAAGGGGTCTGGCTGGGGAGGATGAGTTGAGGATGAAATCAAATGCTCAGAGACTTACATCAGAATGGATCTGTTGAAAGAAGTACAAGGAGCCCTGACTGGTTTCTGGCTTGCAAAACTGTCACATAACTGTACTTTTAAAAGAACTATGTAAACAAGTCATTCCTACAAATGTCTCAAGATGTAAACAGAGAAGTACACCATTTCAGTTACCTAAACAGTGTACTTTACATCTGATGTGATATAAAATAGAACATTCCCGTAAATCTGGAGTTTCTTCTTCATGGCTTGTTTGCTTTCTTTATAACTTGTTTATATGAAAGAAAATTTGCCTTACCGCCTTTTTCCCAGGAGGGAAATAGAAGTAGCGATTGATCTGTTTAAGTAAGTCTACTAGGCCCGGATGTTTTAAATTAATTTTTTTTTTAAGTAAAGGTAATATTTAATTCTGCAATAAATACCTAATGCTTGTTTTATTGCAAAAGTTAATTTCTGGGCTATTAAAAATGACATTTGCCCTTTTGTAAACAAATGTAATTATGAGCTAAACAGGCCAGTTTACAATATCTGGCATATTTAGATGTATTGCTGTATAAACTGATGTAATGCTCTCATTTAAATACTGTTTAAGCTTTAATATTAACATGTGCAAATTAAAAGAGATGTGAATCTTGGATGTCCCATCAGAACTATGATATATCTTGGCCAATAAGAACGCTAAGCAGAGGCCACTGGTTCTAATTTGCTTTACTTTATAAAAATGTACCAGTGGTTAGCATAAACACTGACACTTTTTTTTTTTTTTTAAACAGATGAGAAGCACAGCAAAGCTTTGAGAAGCAAATTGAAATAAGTCATCCTATTTATAAGCTAAATGTTTACTTAAATGAGACAACTGAAAAACTACTAAATACTCTTTAAAACCATGTATTTCCTCACCTCTGTCCACCAGTAAAGACAGAATCTCCAGGGAGGTTGTGCTCTTAAGAGTTTGCCAGCTGCAAAGAACACTTTCTGGACATGTTATTCAACTTCTAAAAAACTGGTCCCTTTGTTTAAACATTTGCTTTCTAGCACTCATGCTATTTTTACATGCAGCAGGGGGCATTGCATGTAACAGGGTGAACCATCCAGTATGTTGTTCAGAATATATACTAGTTTCTTTCTCCATTTCTTCTGTCTTGCTCACTCTGCCATTACTGTAGATTGTGTTTGTGTTGTAAGGAGGGCAGGTCTTTGACAGGCCCTGTTAATGGGCCAGTACCCACAGTTGAGATATGAGTCTCTATAGTTCTGCTCTTGGCACCTTTTTTGCACTCAGAGCAGACAGAAGCAAAAGGCCTGTCTTTGTTACAGCAATTTGTTGAAAAGCGAGAAATAAATAGTTCTTATTCACTGGAAAGTTTGACTGCTGTCATCACTTTGATGATCACATCAATGATTACTGTATTTTGTCATTACACATTATTTTCTTTCCTATTATTTATGCAAAACATTTTGTTCTGATTTTAATGATAATCTGTGATTTTTATATTATGTACAAGAATATTTCTGATGAACTATAAAGTCACTTGATTTTCATTTCACTGGCTTGAAGCTGAATGGAGTGCACAAAGAAGCCTTCATTAACTGTGCCAACATGCAATAGTAATTACCTTGTGAAAGAACTGGAAAGTGTCACATAAAAGCTCAGAAGTTTACTGAATGTTTAGCAATTAATTCTTTTTTATTCCAGCAGATTGAATAAAGTTCAAATATAACAAATGAACACTTTAAAAATTTTAAAACTGCTTGAAACTACTTTCATGATACTGTAGAGTATTCATTTGTTTTAATTTGTCTGAGTATAGCTTACACAAACATAAGCAACACAAAGGTACTATGCGATCATTTTAATTTGCCTACAATAGAACTTGGTATAGTGTATAAAAACATAAACAACACAGAGGTAAATGAATTAGTCATACAAAAAAATAATAATAATCCCCACCTCCACCATAATTGGAATGAAGATAACAGCTTTTTTTGTGTATAAGCTTAACCAAGCCTGTATTCTGGAACCTATACAGTACATACAAAGTCTTGACCTTGTAAGCTATGCAGTTTTCTGGAAAACAAATGAGTGCTGTCGTCCTCTGAATGGATGAGATTTGCATTGCTGAACCTCAAGTGGATGATCATAAATAGAAGTAGGGTATCCAGATTGGCAAAAAGCCAAGCAACATTCTTGTGCCAGACAAAAAGGGATGGCCAGCCATCAAGTACGCATTACCTAGTCTCAACAAGGAGGTAGCTAACAATTGAGTAACAGCACTAAAGACAGGAAACATATTCTGCTACCTGAAAAAAGAATTCGAAGTTTCCATTTATCAGGATAATCTAGTGCTTATAATTAGCGCTCTGAGTGAACTCCCTCTTGTAAATGAAGAAAAACCCATCAATTGTTTTTGCTAATTAAGATGAATATTATACCCATGAAGTGAACCAAAAACTTGTATGACATCAGAAATCCCCTAAGAGATCAGTAATCTTCAAGAATAATTGCATGAATTTTTAATTGAGGGAAAAATAATTCCTCCTCTGCCACACATAATTGTAAATGCACTATCCCCGTCTAATTGTGCATTTCTATTAATTTTACTAATTTAAAAGTAACTTCCATATTGTTGTATAAAAGACTCCAATTATAAAACTTTTTTAATACATATTGCTTATTTCCATTAAACATTATTGCTTTAAATATATTATACTTACTGTTCACTAATGCATAAAAAAGAGCAGGAAATTGAATCAGTATTATTACCAACTCAAAACTAATTTTAACAAACTGACAATTACTGCTCCTCAGGAGACTGCTTTGGATCTTTCTCAGGACCTGTGTTTGGTCTAAATTCTCAACTATGACATTTTACAGATCTCTATAAATTATAGTTCTGTGGATAATAGCTTTGCTTCTTGTCCAGAATGGCATGCAGCACACGTCTGTATGATGTACTAAAATGAATTATGCTTCTGTTGAAAAAGAAGTTGACTGAAAAAAAAAATCAGTTTTAAAATGTTTTTGGCATTAAGAGGTTAAAAGCAATCCATTAAAACTTTACTATTAAAGATTCTGTTTGATTAGCAATGTATACTTTCTAGTGTACAGGAATGTAAAAGAAGTAAAAAGGGCTCTTTTCTCTGACTGCAAGAATAAACAGATTTTTTTCTTGGAGACAGGCACTCACACACCTTTGAGTCCTTTTCATGTGAGAAGAGAAGGGCAAAATGACAAGTAAGACAGATTGATATGCTCCATTTCCAAATTTTGCAGAAAGCAAAACCTAATGATAAGAATCTAGTCTGGCTGCCCCTAATTAAAATGTCTGCTTGTTTTTCTTCTGATTATTGCCTTTCTTTCCTCACCAAGATCGTTAAGCGAGACATAAACAGACTGTTGTACTTACAGCACATTATACCCTCCAAATAATGGTCACATCTTCTTTTAAAATATTCTCAATGTCAGCTGTGGCCTAATCTAGAAATAAAATGGCCTTGCAATATTCATACTTATAATTTCAGGCATCTGATAGATACTGTGGCAGACAAAAATCATGATTACAGCTTGTTAAGTGTAAATACATTTAGCCCAATCCATTTAGTGTTGTTCTAAGCTAATATGGCACAAGTGAAAAATGCCACAAACAAAGATCACCTACTTGCTAAGTCAGCAGCTACTGGCAGTTACAGTAGTCTAACTGTAAAAGGTATTGAAAAAAAAAAACACATTTCACTGACTGAGTGAATACTGAAGAGGACTATTTCACACCATGTAGGAGATACTAGAAAAGCAATAAATAAGCTGATGACATTAATGATTTGAAAAGGTTAGAGTTTATCTGGAATTAACCCAGGCTTGATGTATCTCCATGGCCTTAGCCTCTATCATAACTTAAACCAATTTCACCATCAGAAATGTGAAAAATTTAGAGAAGGAATAGCCAGGACTAATTTTATAATGGATTTTGATTGATAACAACATAAATTGTTCATGGAATTTGTACAGATTTGACCACATTTGCTTCCTTTTTCCAAGAATTCCCACATTTCTGTAAGAAAAGTTAAAATGTATTAACTTCAGAAATGCTAATGTTAGCTATCAATTTAGCATTGCTTATAATTTACTGTTGAGCTGCTTGTCAATAAAAAGGCTGCTCTGAATGTATAAGTTCAGCAAAAGGTTGACTGAAATATCAGCTATTATCACTTAGGCTTTTTTGGAGCCAGTAACAGAAAGTGTATTCTCAATCAATGTAATAACTTAGCATTCAAAAAAAAAAATACTGGCTTGTCAAAATATATTTTGTGACATTTTATTATAATTAATAAAACAACTATCCATTGATCTGCTTTCTCAAGTGTCTTATACTGGCCAGGGTCACCCAAAGCTGAAACCTAATCCAGCAGCAACATGCAGGAGGCAGGAAGCCACATGTCCATGCCAGTGCACACAAGTAAAGTAGGTTTATTATATTAACAATGTGAATTATTCCAACTATTCTACAAGTTTACTTGTACATTTCCTAATATAATAATTTTGTAAAATATAAAAATGCAGAAGAGACGAGGTCAAGGTTCCACATATAATGATTGTTACAAGTTTTCCTATAACAAAGATCAAAATGTATACATTTTTTAAATGAGGAAAATACTTTTTCAGCAATTTAATGTATTAATGACTGAATGATTGAATGAGTATATATGTATACATACACATGTTTATATAAACGTATACTCAGTGGCATTTCTGCATTAAGGACCAGTGAGGCACAGCCCCACCAGATGTTGTGGGAACTAAGTAATAAACTTCCCTCAATAATTTGATTTATAATTAAAAATGTTTTAAAGAAATCTCCACTTTGTTTTATGAAGTGCTTTCTTTTACCATGTTCTATCATATGCTCAAAGTAATTACTAATCTTTATTTTAAGTAGTTTGTTTGCAATTCCTGTTCCAGATTTTTCCAGTCAAAACCATACAGTGCATGACAGTGAAGGAGTATGAACACTTTGCTCCATTAAAGTTAGTCACAGTAACCTGAAAAAAAGAAAAATGAGATAAAAAATCAGGAATTCATTGTTCACAAGGCATTATGCTGGATCTTGATTTTTACCAGCTGATGAGGAGTACCGCGCTATGTTTGAAAAAGCCACCAAGGAAACTTACTTGTGTCCCTTCACTTTACTCTTCATAAAAAAGAAGCTGGCAATATGATGCCCTTGTTTCAAAGAAGCACAGAATCTTTATGAACAGGTATGTTTACAGAAAGTCTTTTTTCAATTGTTGGTTGGCCTCTGCTAACAAGCAAACACCTGGCAACATAGCAGTTAATGCTACTGGGCGTGTAGTGTGCAGTTTGAGATGTGCAGTGTGTGTAGTCTGTGTTATTATGACTTATCCTTTTTCACCTCAGAGCCATTCAACTCTAAACCTGAGGTGTTACCATTTCAATTTAGGTCATTCAAAGCCAATATATTTTCCTGAGCAGGAGGTGGTTGTGAGGCTCTCACAATATGTAGTGTTCAAATCTCTATGGATGCATTTTGTCAGATGATGACAATGTCACAATGATCTGATGCCAATCAAGACAGACCAGATACCAGCATCCCATTGCTTGATTGATTTTTTGTGATGTGAAAGGTTCTTGAACTTGCATGTTTCTATGGTCATTACAAAAGCATATATGATTAGTGAGGTAAGTCAATGTCTATGTCAGAGAAGTCTAAAAATATTAAGGAAAATTCTGTTATACTCCAGAATATTCATGCCAAAAATGCCACTGCGTACTGTATAAACACTGCACATATATAATTATACATATACAAGCAGTATATTTATACTATGCCAAAATCAAGTTTACATTAGTTTAAAACAATAAAATTTAAAGTTGCCTCTTCCAAGATTGGCTACTGCCATTTTCCCCATGCTAGCCCCTATGATTCTGAAAATAAATAATGAATTTTGATAACAGATGGACGATTAAGTGCATCTAAGTTAATTTTATTTCCTTCAGAAATCGCATATTGTAAATTGAAGGCCACATATGGCATCATTTACATATTCACTAGTCTTCACCTTTGACAAATGAATGTAAAATAAAATTAGACGATAAAATGTTGTGACTTTCACTGCAGGATATTCCAATATAAAGGCTCTCTTTGGAAAGAAATGAGCTTTGAATTAAATGACAAATGGCAAGGTCCTAATAAATCTGAACGTATTAAGTTTCTTCATACATTGAACTAAATGAGGTGGTAAAAAGGCACTATTGTTGACTTAAGATTTAATCAGTTTTCTGTTATAAAGTCAGTTACCATATCATTAGCAAACAAACAAACATGTTATCTGGTTGTCAAAACAAGACTGGTAAGCCTTCATTTGGCACCGCCTCAAACAGTGCCTGAGAAGGATAAACGGTACCATATTCTTTTACAGATTTCCAAAAGTCACAGAAACAATGTGGAAAGAATGTATATTTTTAATTATTTCTGCATATGGATTTCTTCAATTTACTTTACAGTTGTTGGGTTTTTTTTTTGACTCTTGAAATTTTGCACAATTACTTCAACACAAGCGGTGACACGATAAGAAAAGACATGACTTACAGAACACACCTTTAACCTCTTCTGTGATTTCATTCCATAACCTCAGAGGGGAATAATTAGTAATGAGGTAATACTTTTACATGTAAATATGTTTTTTTATGTAGACTTAACTGAAGTTATCAGCATTTGAATGCATTAGAATATGTTTGAAGTTCACCCAGCTTGATTTTGTGCAGAATCGTTGCAAACATGTGTAAATAATCTTTAAATCATCATTCCTCCTTTTCCGTTTCTAAAATGAAGTGTAAAATATTTCTCAGGAGCGTACCTTTGTCAGCTATACCATTGCTACATATTTTGATGATTAGAAAACTGTAAATGCTCATATTCAATATAATTGCCACTTATATTTTTTTAAACAAGCAGACATTTTTCAGAAAGTTTCACTAAAAGAAAGTAGAGGTAATTACATCATAGACAATGATAAATTATTGTCAGAGAACACTTAAATGGGCCAGAATCCTTTGCATCTAAATAATTTGCATAAGGGAAATGACTCATAAAGTAGTGCAAACAGACTGTTGTAAAACTGAACCACTGCTTTTGCTGTGTTCAAACCTGGCAGCTTTATTTTGAATAATGTCTCCTTTCTGGGATACTTAAAGATTCATTAGCCCCTTTGGTGTGCAAGAAATTGAGAAATAATCACTCAACAATGGTATTAGCGTGTGATGCAAATTCTGCCACACACTGTTGTCCAAAAACAAATAAATGGTGAGAGACATGGAAAGCAGATCAGCTGTGCCGTTTAACTCACAAACTCTCCTGCTGTGCCATAATCCTTTAGGTGCCTGTTCTAAGCAGTATTTTTTGTTTTGATCACAGGAGCAACAAATGATATTAGGTTTAATGATTAATTTCCAAGACCTCTGTGCTGTTAAGAGATCAAAAGTACAGCATAAATGCAGACACAAAGTAGCAACTGTGTTTATAAAAAGTTGGAGGCGTGCTTGCTAGTTTAGCTGGTATCAGCTTACCTTTGGAAAAACTCAGAATATGCTACACTGTTCACTTGCCAGAATTAGTGAGAACAGAGAAGACAAAAAGCTTCCTAGAAATGAATCATTTAAAAAGTATTTGGTATTCAACCAATATCAGAATGAATAAAAGTTCATTGTGTTTTGAAAGAGGATTGATGGATAACTGTTTTATGCTTTTCTTTTTATGTATTCTCAGTTTTAGCTCCTGTAGAGGGCAGCTCTTTCTTTAACTTACCATATCTGATTTCTCAGATAACCTGCATTTGGTATTTATAGCATTTTATCACTGATATGAACATGATTTGCCTTAATAAAATTTCGTAATTGAAATTTCTAAACAAAGTTTTTGGCCTAATCTATTCCTATACTATATTTTCAGGTTTCTTACTTAGGTGCCTGTCATTGAATAGAGAAAAGACACAGAAGAAGAAGACTAGTCTTCACAAATGACAGTGTAAATTTACAATTTTATATATTTTTTTCTCATTGAACATCCATTAACTGTCAAAACTATAAGCTCACTAATGGAAGATTTCAACTCAATTGCTATGGCAACACTAAATTTTTTAGCTACAATCAGATATTCCCTCACTTGCCTTTTCAAAGATGCACATGTCTTCTTCTTGTGCATGCATAAGCATACATACACACTCACAGGCTGAGAAGGAGGGAGAGGGAGAGAGCGTTGGGGTTTAAATTTATAGCCAGCCTCAGATTGCTCTGATAATAACTCCTTCTGATTTAGTGCTTACTTTTTTATCCACACACAAGCAAAAGGGATGGGACCCTGTTGACAGTGGATCCAAGCCTTTTCAAAACCTCTTGGTTAACTGAATATTTTAATACATTATTCTTCTGATATCCTAAGAAGTGTCAAGCTCTATTGAAGATAATGAAGCTTGCTGATGCTGAGTATCACAATCTTTATTATCTTCAGTTTATCCTTCACCTTAGATCTACTGAGATGCCCCTGATTTATATCTAGCACTGGGTGTTGCTTGGAAGGTACGTAACCTGTTACTTTTGCTTTTGTGAGATAATAACTTGGAGATGCAATTCCTAAATAATGAAAGCAGCCTCCAAGAAAGAGCTTCTGTATAAGCAAAGAAAAGGTTTCTGCATTCTTTACTAGTCACCCAAAGACCTCTAGGATGTGTTAGCCCCTCTGATAATATGTTCAATAAGATGGGCAAGAGTATGCAGCTTAGCAACAAACAAAAGCTCCCTTGCTAGAATGACCTTGTTAGACCATGTCTATTTGGAAAGAGTTAAACACAAATGAAGGCTAGCCTTCACTCAAGACCAAAATTCTGATTTCAGAATGGAGGTGGGGGGGAGTCCTAAAGCTAGGTTGACAAAAAGGGATTGTATTTCCAAAATGAAGCACATGTGGTGCACATGAATAATCTTAGGAAATTATCTCAAAGCTGTCATGGAACACTTTGAGATATGGAGAACTGAATCTGTGTATTGAGTGACAGGCAGACAGATACCGGTGGGTTTATTGGGAATGATGCATCCATAATATTTCAGTAAAGGTTTTATTTTTTTTTTTTGTTCATGTTTATCTTGAACAGACATTTGCTTGATGAAAAAAGTGGTTTCCAAGGGTTAAATCGGGGGTGATGCAGAGACCAAAGATACCCCACAGACAATCCATAATGAAAATTCAAATTTTCATTTTTATAAGCCCTTTTGAGTCAGTTTCCATAGCTAAACCGAGATAATTGGTTTTTCGCCTAATTTTGAAACCATTTAATAATACCTCCTACCAGACTCCTCATGTAAACACAGCTAGAGGAAGATCCTGAGTAATGGAAAATGACCTCTGCTCAGTTTTGAGCTCAAAATTGTACAAATCATACTTTTCTTAACAAAAAAGATCCCTGCTGTTTGAGTTTTACAACTGCCATGCCAGCCCCATTGGAGAAGATTGGATTAGGAGGGGCAGCTGACTGTGCAGCAGAGTCCCTGCTCTCCAGTAGGATTTTTATGTAAATTCCATTACAGTTCATGGTTCCTGAGATAATGAAATGGATACAAAACACTCAGAGGTTTCCATGTCAGCAAAATAATAGAAGGACCAGCAGTTGGCGGATCTGAATGCATTTTTAAACATTTGGCCAATTATATGAATCAGCTCAGCAGTGTCACCCTGTTTCTTTCTGAATGGCTTTTGCCTAGTTAAACGTATTCTGGCCCAAGTCACTTTGCCCTCAGTTCTTGCAGAAAGGCTCTTTTTCCTCCTCTTTTTTTGCTTTGAAATAAACACACGTTGTTAGCAAAAACAGTCATTGGTAAAGTGCAGATTTGACAAGAAGTAGCCACACACACACACAAAGGGATAAAATGTGAAACTGTGTTGCAGTGAAAGTAGCAATAGGCGTAAGTGTGCTGCAGAATATCACATTAGCGTATGGGTTTTTACATCTGATTAAATATTCATCAAATCTCTTTTGCATATTATTATTCATGCAGTCAGGGGTGTTTTATTCAAAATCAAATCTCTTTAATGATTTTTAGGCTTTGCTCCAGCATTTCAGAAGGACTGGTTCCTTAGAAGCTACCCTTAATCGAATATACCATTTGTAATGTTTCAGCACAAGAATAACAACTAAATATACAGACGATGTATAAAACATGAAACAAAAAAAAAAAGAAAACTTAGGCACAACAGAACGTCAGAAAAACAGTGCTTGCAGTGTTTAACAATGATGATACAAAATTTAAGCTTTTTTTAAATGCATTCTAAATCATGGTCATCATGGTGATGATTGATGCTACTTCATAGCTTCAATGTTTTAAGTTCAAATACTGTACTCGTCACAACATGGTGTGTGTGTGTATTTATGGAGATTGCTTGTTCTCCCGGTGTTGTCACTAGAAGCAAACTGTTTATGTCATAGGCGGGCAACTTATTTTTCAGTTGTGCCACAAGTAAAAATTGAAAAATTCTGCTGCTCAACTGAAAATTAGAAATCTACACATTTTCTGAACAATTTTATTTAAAACATGCATTTTGACAACTCTGTTTCAACTGACATAGGTGCAAATGGTAAATAAATTGCTAAAAATAAAAAAATAAAACAAAAAAGTTGTGAGAAATTCGATGATCCTTTCAAGTTGCAAAAATATCAGTTCCATCTCTAACTTGACATCAACAAACTGAGATCAGTATTTTGGCTTGATGAATTTAATCACAGAAAATTTCATTTCATACAGTAATTCCCAAACACCTAGTTTCAAGAACAATTCAATTACTTATCTCTATCAGAGAAAAGTGATAAATGTTAACAAACGTTTTTGTTAGTAACTGATTGCACAATCAAAACAGACCAAAGTGCTCAATTAAAATATGTCACATTGTGGCTCATTCAAGGCCAGGTCTGGAATTAAATCGAAGACACAGAAGCTGCTGAGTGTGGCCAGAAGAAGCAATAGGGAATACTGGATGGGAGTGTTGCACCAATGAGTCATTGAGAGCCGTGGACAAGAAATGTCTAATTGTAACCAGCACAGTTCATCAAAAAAATTTTTTTTTTATATTTATTAGCTGAAGTCAAACTCATGAAACTTTCATGGCCACTTCATTATTTGTGGATGGCCCACCCCAATCAATGTTTCAATCTATGTACTTAGCAAAGAGATCCTAATTTGGTTTAGTTTCATTTAGTGTCAGTCAGAGCTTTTAATTTTCATTTCATTAATATTTATTTAGAAAAAAAGGACATGAAAATCATATACTCTGTATAGACAACATGGTGGCACAGAAGGTAGAGTTGCTGCCTCGCAGCTCTAGGCTTCTAGGTAAATGGGTTTCATATTTACCCAAGCAGTTATGGGTGAAATCTGCATATTCTTTCGACTTCATAAGGGTTTTCCCTAGGTATTCCAGTTTAGTTTATTACAGCACTATGCAAACTGCAGATATGTGTGTGAACACTGAATTTTGCCCAAAAAAAAAAATAACAAAGCAAACATCACTGTCAAAGTAATTATAGTATTATAAAGTTTATTAAAATAAATACAAGAGTGGAGTAAAGACTGGGAGAATACACAGTAACAAACAAAGAGGAAACCCCTGCCTTCCAGTTTCCCACTGATAGGTTCTGGAGCCTGTCTTCCAGGTGGAGTCGCGTTCCACAACCTAACACACACACACAAACACGACATTATCTGCAAATCACCTTCAAGCTTTTGCTTTTCTATATTTCTGTCCACATTATTTCCTTACCAGCTTATGCTTTTTCCCAACTCACCTCCAAACTGTAAGCTCAACTGACCTATTGTGAAAGAGTGATTTTATACTTTGCTTGGAGGCCACTTCCTGGAGAATGCCACGAACCACTCTGTTTATCAGAAATGGCCCCAGAGAAGCTTCAGAATCTTCTGGGACTTCCTACCCCAGATCCCCCTCTACCTGCCCTTCATAAATTGTGCACTCCTAAGCCTCAAAGATTACTTTGAAACCAGCACTAGGCCCCATCTATTTCATATATGGGTGTATTCAAGGAATTTTCCTTGCCTCCTGCTCATCCTCCAGAACTTTCCTGTTAAAGGAGTGCCCAGTGGGCACTGCCCACAGAGCAATTATTTACAGAACACTTTATAGGATGACAGAACACATTATTCTCTGAAGGCTTCCATTTCTTAGATGTTGGATTTAGCATTCTTTAAGCAGGCGCTGTCCTCCTTTGCCAATAGTATACATCCTAATTTTACATAAAAGGGTAAGACATCCCTCTAATGTCTGTTACCCTTTCCTGATATTAACTTGAATCTTCAAATTGGAATATTTTGTCACCTCTTTTTCAGGTCTCTTAGGAGTCTGGCAGATAACTCCATGTTTTCCCTCCAGACATGTATGCATATAGTTTAACATTCTTTTTAACAGTGTAAGCAAAATACAGAGACATGCAATCTGTGTTATTGTGTGCATGTTTGTGCAAGCAATGTCTATGTGACTAATACCTGAGAATCAAAATTTTTTTGGGGATTTCAAAATGTAATTTCTATTAAAACTGAAGATTGGATCTAACTCAAAAACTTTTTTGAAAATGGAGACCAAGTCACAAAATGTAATGTCATACCACATAAATGAAAGATGTGAGTTCAGTTTTCAGATTTACAAGTAGCTGTATAATTAGAACTGTGATTTGGAGGGGGCTGAATCATAATAAGTGCAACATGTGTCACTTTTCTGTATAGTGTGATAACATATTCACATTCCTAAGTTACATTATTTCTTCATTTAGATATAATCTTGAAAAGTCATATACAGTATTGTTAATATTGGCATTTGTTTTAGCACTCACATTTTTGTACATATATTATCATGGCATTAAAAATTTGGTAACCTGTTTATCTATATCTCCTCTAATTTGAAAGTGTACATTTGGTTAAAAAAGATCATTCTTTTTGGTTTGAACCAGTTTTCCACTTTAGGGTTATGAGGAGACACACCTTCTCTGGGGATCTATTGAAACAAAGTAGTAAAAAAAATCCTGTTCAGCTCATGGAACACAGATACAGATACATTCTCATTAACTCATATTAAGCCAGTTTAGACGTGGCTATCAACCTGACACCAAATATCTGAAACATGTGTAAAATATACAAGCAGTAATTAGTAAGGAAATCCAAGTGCAAGGCCCCGTGAAACTGTTATAGAACAATGGCAGAAAAAAACATGATTCTTGCATGTTACAATTACATGTTGTGAATATATAAATATAAAAATAATAATAAGTAGAACAAATGTTTTTTGCCTTTCAAAGATTTTTCTAAACCTTCACAAATTAACTTTGAATCTTCTTTTTTGATAAAACAACTGAAAAGTATTTTCATTTTCCATGCAATAACCAATAAATTAAATACTTGCAGTTGTGTTACTTGGTTATTATCTAAAATAACAATGTAAATAAATTAATGGAATTGATTTCCTGCCTACACAGCTGTCTAAATATAGGCCACAAAACAATATGTGAGCTCCAATTAAGCAAACCACACACATGAATAAGAGGAAAATCTAAATATATACATTGTTTGTGTATACAGTTGTATGTTTTGTATAACTTAGATGTTAATTATTTAATTTTCTGCATATGTCAATGCAGGAATTTTTCTAAAGTGGGAGAGCTGTAAGAGCACAGAGCTGGTAATAAACTGAATACAGATCATTTGTTGACATCAAATTTATTATGATACATTTCATTTTATGAACCTTCTTTAAATATTGACAGGTTTGCTTCAAAATAAAATATAGTTTGATAGGAATTACTGTGCATGTGAATGATTTATTGATGTCATCACATAATGTGGTTAACAAGATCCACTGCAGCTCTGTCCAGCATGGCCAGACAGTGTTATATGACTTCCTAACTTCTATAAATGGTACAAACATTACCATAAACCTATACAATGATTAAGTGACTTGTTCATAACAGAATCTGAGCTGTAAAAAATTTTAAAGCATCGTGGATGCATGGGCTATGTATATTTAAAGTTTCATTGTATCAAAAATCTGCTAACAAGAACATTCAAATTATGAAAAGAGTTTAATAAAATAGCACTTTTTATTAAATGAATATACCCATATGCCATTTTAAAAATATATTTTCAATGTTGACCCAGTGCAGCAAAGTTAAAAACACAAGTATGATTATGGAATGTAACATTTCTTGATTTTCTGAAATTTTCCCCTTGTAGAAATTTATCACATACAACACAAAGAAATAAATGAACATCCACCAGCCAGTAAATATTCAATAATCAGTTATGAACAGAACTATACTAACTATTGCATTCCCTGCAGGTGACATAATTATTAAAAAAATAAAATAAAAAGTTATGCTTAATAAAGTGTAAAGACATGCTATGTAAAATCTATATGCAGTGTTTTAACTTTATGTTTAAGTTGTTTTTCTATTTTCATTTCTTTTTCCAATGATATTTTCGTAATGCTTAACTGTTTTGTCATGTATTCCTTTCTTTATAAGTAGAGAAAAGAACCATATTAAGGGACTTTTAAAAGTGAATGTCAGAAAACTCTTATTGCAGTATGAGATTATTTGAACACTGAGAGTTTTTGTATTTTTTATGTATTCAATATGAGATTAGTTTTTCAATAAAAAAACAAATGTCCTAATCCCATGTTAAATTAATATAATGTTCAGCATTTATGAGAAATATATGCTATGTATTCTGCTAATATTTTAGCAATTGAATGAGTACTTCCAATATATGTGAAATAAGATGTGCAGAAATCTCAATCTGCTAATTTCTGAAATAATTTTCAATTAAAAATCATGTTTTTGGATGTGTGTGAAGTTTTTAAAAGTAACTTTTAATTAGAAATAACAAACTTGCTGTACTTTGTCAAATTAATATTACACTCAGTAATTATTACACTTCATATTTTTATATCAATACTAATCCAAAAGAAAGAAAGAAAGAAAAAAGTTGGAATAATGTTGTTTGTTCAATTCCAATAATTTATTTCGTAGTCTTTATGGCAAGTTAAGTACATAGGAAATGGATACCACTAATTAACCCCACAACATCAATATGGCATAAAGTAAACAATTAAAATGCAACTAACAAAATATGGGATGGAGTTAATTATACATTTCATGCAAAGAGTTGTGCAAATTTATTATAAACACAATAGATGTAGCCAAAAAACTTCTGCTGCTGAAGTGTTCCTTCAGTGACTGTGCGATTCATTTCAGCAGAGTCCTTTCTATTTTAGAAGATGTTCCACAATCAGCTATTTTATACTGCATCCCTCAGGGTATAGAGTGTTCTTTCATATTGCGTTTTTTTTTTCTTGTAAAGTTCCATCCATCCATCCAAACGAGTGTGGAATCTGAATCACTTCTTAGCCAGGCTTCCATGCTTAATCTCTTATAGCCGTGAGTGACGTTAAGTTGCAAAAGATGAAAGGCAGCCCAAGTTAGAAAGTATGAGTTAATATCACTCATAAAGTCTTCTCCCAAGTTTGCTTAGTTTCAGAGTTGGGCAATAAAAGAGTTCATTTTATGAATGAATTCCTTTGACCTCAGAACATTCATCTCTGTGCTTTAAAAATGTGGAAGAATCATGTCTTTTTAACTGTAATCTATAATAAATTGTCAGCCAAATAAATGGTAAGAAATCAGCAGTAGACATTTTATGTGAAGGCTGCAAATTCATATAAAATACCTGTTGTTTTACTTAATTGTTTATTAATATTACAAAGGTTGAATTCCTTCTGAACTGTTTTAAGTCAGGCTGACATAAAGCAGAAATAAAGTAGAGAAAAAAAGCTTGTGTAGTTTAAAGTACCAAATGCTTTCTAATTATCTGATTTAGATGGCAATAACTGCAACTATTATTATTCTCAACTACACAGTACAGTCACTTTAATTAATACATGTAAAGGAAAGTCCCCCTACAACCAACATGAATAATTCAGCCGGTATTCTGGTGTCAGCTTAATTTGCCCTTAACTTGGGTTGAGTAGAAAAACATGCCTCAGTGTGTAAATAAGACTCCAGTAACCTCACTGCAACAACCTAATTTGTATTTATGCCCCAAAGAAAAATACAAGATAAGGTAAGATAGCATGTTCTAGTGTACTGTAGGCTGATTCATATCATAGAGCTAGTGTGATTCAGTGCAACATTTCCAGAAAATAAGTATAACAGGGATCAGAACAAATCTATTTTAAGGGGAATAAAAAAATGACCCTTTTAACATTATTTTTGCCAACTGAAATATTACGCTGGTGACAGTATTGCATAATTCCTAGAAAATTCTTGATAAAAAGTAGAGCAGTTTATTACCAGCCAATCTGTTATAATTACGTGGTTTAGAAAAGCTTCCAGTCATTGAGGTCTTAAAAATCAATTTCTTGTTTATAGAAATCTGTCTGTGTGAACAGAAGGAAAAAAAAGACATTATAGATCTGCAATACAGGAAATAATGGCTGCTGCTGACCTAATTATAACAGAGACTGACTACAGCATGTGCTAAACATCATGAAGGATATATTAGCTGCAAAGTGAAAAAGAATGTGCCTGCAGGCAGTATGTACCTGGACACTGATTACAATATAAATAATACAGAGAAAATAAACAAGCTAATAAAGCTTTAGTCCTATGCCTGTGGAAAATCATTTGAAACAGAAGAAAGTAGTTTTTGTCTTGTTGTCCAGTACTTCTTTAGGGAAATATCATAGTCACTCACTTTCCATTTCAGCAGGAACAGCTGTAAATATATTTACCTTTTCTAACTTGACCGTCAGTATTCCCCAACACTAAAATGCAAGAAATGGCAAAAGCATTACTAATATTTCTCTTAAGCAAATACATTGTATAGTAAATGAGGTGATAAATGAATAAGCATCAAGTGCAAAACGCTATGTTTACTCAATTCAGATAACAGGATGAGTGTGAGAGATACAGGCAGTGCAATTTTAGCTCATATTCTGCATATTGACATGAGTTGTTTAGTGTGATTTGCACCCCCCAGCCAATTATTATTGTACTTATATTGTAAAGTTTATACAATGTGGACCTTTAAATTACAATAATTAGACAAATGTCTGCTATCTCATGGGAAGGATAAGCATAATTTTTCTTCAGACATAAAACTGGTTCATGCATGAAATATATGTAAGGCAGAATAATACAGCAGAAAGATAAAGCAAATAGCACCTTAAAAAGTAACTGGACTAATTTTTGGATGCATTTGAAAAGATAAAAACTTTTTTTTTTAAATTCAGACAGAGCTGTAAATTTCTTTTTTCACTATTTATTCTTTTTAAATAAAATCAAATCAAAATATCTGCTTTAAAATATCTAACGAAAGTGCAACTGTGTTTTTATCTATGAATGTTGGCAGTCCATTAGAGTGCCAAAATGGAAGCGAACAAAAACAAAATACAAATTCCAGATCAATACGTTTACAGTAATCGTATTTTAAAAAGCTGCTTTGTGAGAAACCTGATTGCAAATTTAAGAAAAACCTGTCACTTTAAAAAGATGGGTTCTTTTAGAAGTAGATGGCAACAACTAGTGTTAAATTAAAAGCACGATGCTTGAAAGCACAAATGCACATTATTGCATTAGCTCCTTTAGCAGCATATAATAAAGTGCTTGTCAGCTAGGACAAAGGTTAGCCACACCCCTGCAGGTTGGTAAGAACCACAAAGAATGCTCAGAGCGATGGGATTAACAATGGCTGGGCCTTTGGGGAGCTGAAAAGCATTCTCTAGTAAGAGATAGTAAGATCTTCAGCTCAGGCTGTGTTGTCAAATGTTTTATTCATCTGCCATCGTAAGGGCTGCCAAACAGATTATCATGTTTACTCCGGGCCTCATTTGAGAGATAAATCTTTTAATAGTGGAACTAGCAGGGTCAGTCAGTACAGAGATGCCTGCCAGGCCACAAAATAATAAACAGAAGAAAAAAAAATGAAATGAAATCAAACAATAGAAGTTTAATGATGTCCTTCAGCAGAAACCAATCAATATGCTTTATCTCTTGCTGAAAAGGTCATATTTAGGTCCTGTCATTTTAGTAGCATCATATTCTCAAGAGGATTTAATAACTGCAGAGGTGCAAATAGCATGCAGGATTTACCAAAGTCTGGTGTGCTTTAACTCTGAACATTTCCTTCAATTCATTTCTCTTTGTTGTTATCTTTCCTGTAAGTATGGTAAAGCTCCCTTGAGTGGCTGACACTAGAGAATACCAATCGCAGTGGATAATCATCTTGGAAGATGCATTGATACTGTACTTCTAATTCAGAACAAAAAGAAAATTGTAAAAAGGAGCTTCCAATTCTCCAGACGGTGAATTGTGTGGAAAATATCAGTAATGCATCAAATTAACAGACTACTACACGCCAAGCTGAATTTCAGTGTCAATAGCCTACACTTCTTTCCAGAGGTGAAAGTTATTAATAAAACAACAACAACAGTACTATGAGGCGCAAATTTCAAACTTTAAAGCTTTATGTTACAAGTAACTAAGCAGTGCTCAGAATCACCTTTGCCTATAGAAATGTAAGGAAATTTTATCTTGACAGAAAAAACTGGAGCTCTGTATTGTTCACTCACTCTTTCCTTCAATGTATCTTTAAAAGAAGCACTCTCTTATTGACTCCTGTGTATAGCAAATACATGATAAATTAGTGTAAGGAGGAGGGTTGAAATATGCCTGTGAATGTTGCACAGGTAATTTGAATCTGAAGTGTACATCACCTGTTCTTGCCAAGGATGGCTAGGAATGGTTGAGGTCATTTATAACAATCATGTCACATGAGGACTTTGCATCGACCCAATCTGTGATGAAAATGAGATAACACCCTTAGCCAGTTCATCTAAAATAAAAGTATTTTCTTTAGTTTTGCTTTACATTAGTAAAGGGAATTGCTTTTGCTTAAAGAAATATGATGTTACAAAACCTTGAAATCAGTCAAATCATTTATAAAAAGGAGCTATATCGAGTATATTTAAAGTGCCATTTTAGACAATTAACTTCACTGTCTATATAGAATAACTATAAATGTCATTATAGGCTGCTTAGTTATTGAGATACAGTGCCACTCAAACTGTTTACCCATCAACAATAATTATTTTATTACTGCCTTTCACAAAAAGCCACATTAAAAAGGGCTACACACAATTGCAGTATGAAATAAGAAAGGGCACCAAAGTATATTATAAGTTATTTCAGCTATCAGATACTGAGACAGAGGTAAGAATCTACAAATGTCATGGCATCATGTCAGAATGTAAAATAATGAACTGAATATACATGGAGTCATTTGACAGCATGAGCTGGTAGACAGCACAGCAAAGTCAGCATCAGACTGTGGTTATAAAAGAGTCTGCATTAAAAGAATTAAACAGCAAGTTAGCAGATTTAAGTGTAAAACAGAAAAGGTATGATTTTGACATTGTAACTGAAGGAGCCTCACAGGTAGATGTAGGAGTGAGTTTTACAGAGCAGAAGTGTTGCTTTGACATACAATGAGGCTGATTTCAGAATATCTCCAGTGTCCTAAAGTTTCGCTGTTTAGTTAGTAGCAAAATTTTGAAGATACATACAGTATACAATGTATATATTTATTTATATCCCCTGTATATATAGTATGTGAAAAGAATGAGAGGACTATTATAATAGAGGCATTGATGACATAAATCTGAGAAAATCAGTAAATTTTAGAGGTAGCTGATCCTTTGTTTTGAGTGAGAAGGTCATTGCAGCTCGGGCAAGAAGCCACAAGCTGTTACTCTTTCTAAAAAGGTAGTAATAGATCTTTAATTTAGAGAAGTATGATCTGGTTTCCCTTTTACTAAAATGTACAGTTTAGAGGTTACCTTGGAGAAAAGGCTCTTTAAGGCTTAATAAAGGCTCAAGGCTCAGAGGTACAAGAACAATGTGAAATGCTACAGAGTGTTCTAACCTTGTATTCTTAGAAAAACCAGTACTCACACCAATATTGAGCTTGGAAGAGTTATATAAACCATGCCTCAGGCTGAATGGATGGAAGAAGACAATCATATAAGGTAGGAAGTGGGCACCCTAAGCATGATGAATTTGGATATGATTTTTAGAAAATCTCAAGAAAGGCACTAGGGTTCTCTTTCTTTGTCTTTATTTCTTTTCTTTATGTTCCTCATATTAATCCCAATAGACATCAAATATGGAGGGACATTGGGTCAACTACCTCTTCACCCTCAAGTACAAAAAATTCACAAAAGTAAAATTAACACTAGAATCCCTGAAGCCTACGAAAAAACTTGTAATCCCGGGCCACCTTAAATTCCTTCGCACCACTTCATTAGAGTCTTTTGTTTTGCAAATGTGTCAAGCAGCACAGGCAGCAAGCAGCCTGCTATCCCATCCCCAAACCAATGCAACTTCGCACAGAAGTTTCTCAGAGCTCAAGTCTGTTTATCTGGGTGTGAGGTGCCTGGAATTGTAGAGGGTAAATAATATATCGTTATTTGGGACACATGCATATCATGTGTGTTCCATGTCTACAACGATCTTGATAAATGTAGGATGACAGGAAATGCGAGGCAACAAATGTTGAACACATAACTAAAACAGAAACTTTTTTCATGTTATAGTACTAATGACAAAATGTAGACATGAAGTGTATAATGTGTGAAGACTGAAGTCCAAATATCAAATAAACACTTTCACAAAAGGTACAAGTACTGTATAATAAAACAAGTACACTTTTATTCAAGAATATAACCGAACAAAAAGAAATTGGGTTAGGGTACAATGCTGACATGACCGCTTGGGTGGTACAGTGGTAAGAACTGCTGACTCATAATCAAGAGGTTATGGGTTTGATTCTGGGCCCTTCCTAGATTTACCATTTTGAGTAGTGAGCTGCTCTTATTGTTACTATTATAGAATTAAAACATACATTTGATTTATTTGAGTCTGTAACAGCCAGTGTAAATTTATGGTATTGTAAAAGCTAGTGTTTTTTTTTTTTTTTATTATTCACTTTTATTCTCCCAGTCACACACCTCCCAATCTGACACTGCAGTTTTCAAATAAAGATGTGCTATAACAGAGGTGAACTCAGATGATGATGACGTTTCTACATCGGAGAAAGAGAACAGAAGCCCTTCCTGCAAGAAACATCCAGTCACACATAAGAACAATGCAGCTTCACCAGCTGTAAAGGTGAAACATGGCACCGTTTGGATGTAGCAAGAGGTTGGGCGTCATCCTACCAGTGAATCTGCCACATGCATGTCCTTCAACGAAAAAGCAAGACATACCAAGCTTGCCAAAAGCCCAGAATTTCATTATGAAACGTATGGAAACTATCACCACTGGTGATGTGAAAGTGCATTAGAGTCTGCCATTAGAAAGAGGCAACACAAATTACATCTACATGGGAGGTGTGCCAGGAGCAAACCTGTCCAGAAAAAGCATCAGGGCAAGACTAGAATTTGTCCAGGAACACTGTTTTGTGGTGTGAAAGTGTTCACAAAAAGTACTTTAACCTCTAAGGTTCTTTTTCTATTGCAATAATGGAAATGCCTAAATTAGCAACCTTGATTTACATGTACACCCCACAGTACTTACTATTATAATATTCACTCATGTTCAAACACAATGGTGGCCAAGGGCCTGTCACTGCACCTGCCTGTTTACAGATCAAACACAAAGCAATTTCAGAAAACCTCTTATTAGGCCAAGGGCCTATTGCTGCGCCTTTCACTTTCCCTGGAAGGACTGCACATGAGAGTACCTTAGCAAAGGCCAAGAATCGCTTCATGAGCTGTGCTCCTGCCGGGACTCACCAGAAAAACAACCTTTGAAAGGGCTGCACAAATCAAACAAAGCAATATGGCAGAGGCTGGCAAACCCAGCTTCAAAAACTTAGCCAGTGTCAGAAATAACTACCTTATTGTTAACCCTGAAATGGCTGCACAATCCTAACAGAACAAGCACAGTTTGCACCAGAACAAACATAGATGACATACTCCAAATAAAGAGCAAAACAAATAACAAATCACTCAAACAAGCACTGTACGGCAGATGATATCAAAAAACAAGGTGAATTTCAGTGAGGAAATAGTCAACCTTCAATCATTACAGAAACCAGGCATTAAATAATAAAAGTCAAAAGAAGAAGAAAAGATATAACCTGAGCAATTCATATCAGTGTCCATGAATTCGAACTCGGCTTTAGTATAAACTTGACAGAAATCTTAGTGTAATTTGAAGTGTTCATTCTTCTTAATCCAACTGAGAAGTTCTTTAAAAGTATGTGCTGCCATGATGTTGTCGTCTCCTTCATTGGGGCATATTTTAGGTGGCACTGAACTTTAACAGCATTATGGTTCGGTGTGGCTTTAGGTCTGCCTATGCCCTCCCTCTCTCATTTCAACACATCTGCTTCATGTTTGCCATTGCTGTTGCTTCTACTATCTCTGAAAAGCTGTACTGTATTCTCTTTTTTATCATGGCATAATGGCTATTTTTAGTAAGTGACATTAGTACAAATCGGATGACTGAATTTACCCTTGATCTTGCCTTTCTGTCAATCTGAAGGTATTTTATGCTAATTATGAGGTACAAGTTAAATGACAAAATCTTTGAAACTCCCCATTTCACGTCATCTTACGAGCATATACACACTGATTAGTTTACCTGAGCTTAAACGTACTTCTTCTTAGTTTTTGGTTAACATTTATATATTTCATATAATTCTCTGTATCAGCACAGTTAATTGCATCCCAGAATTTAGCACTGTGTTAAAATATATTGTTTATTCCCTTCAATTTGTTTAACTGATGGTTCAAAAGAAGAACAGGTCTAACTGACCCCTTTTCTAAAGTGGTCAAACTTAACCCACAGCATCCTCTTAAACATTTACCTTCATCCTTATTCCCTCAAATACTTGTTTTTAATTTGCCTCTTCCTTTGCATCTGCTCCACCCTCCTTTGGCTGCCCCAGAAGCATAATGTCATTGATTGCCTGTCAGCTAAATGTTATATACAGTACTAAACACTCTGTTAAATAAAGGTACTTTTCTATAGTTTTGGTCACATAGTTTATTCACTTAAAAGCTACATCTTATCAAAAAATAAAATATGCAGATTAAATATTTCATGTCTTATTTAATAAACTAAAAAATTCCAATTTCTAATCCCATTACAAACACCTAGCCAAAGAGCAGGACTTGAAGTGTCAAAGATAAGAGTAATTTGGCAACAGTAACAGAACATGTTTGGCCAAACCCAAAGACCGCATTTCACCAGAAGAACCTGATACCAGCTGTAAAACGCAGTGATGGAAATGTTATAGTTTGGGGCTGCTTTGCTGCATCAGGGCCTGGGCAACTCACCTTCACAGAATCCACTATGAATTCTTTATTGTACCAGAGGGTGCTTGAGGAATTTAATGTGAGATCATCGATCAGACGACTGAAGCTCAACCAAAAGTGAACCTTGCAATATTACAATGACCCTAAACATACCAGTAAATCCACCAATGAATGGCTGAAAAGAAAGAAATAGAGTGTCCTAGAATGGCCAAATGACAGCTTGGATCTGAATGCTGTGGGGGGATTTGTAGCAAGATACTCTTTCAACATTCCACAACTACAAGTATTCTGCATTGAGGAGAGGGGAAGAAACATTCCCTCAATCAATGTCAGAGACTGGTAGACAGTTAACAAGAAATGTCTTCTTGAGGTTGATCTGCCAAATGGGGCAATACCAGCTATTACGGTGAAGAGTGAACCTTAATTTTTCCAGAGATGAAAATGGCATATCTGTTTATTTTTCACTCAATAAATTATTGCAAATTCAAATTTTCTTTTTTTTCTCCCTAATTACGTTACCTTTTTCTAAAGAGACTGCTATAATGAAGATCAAATTTTCATATGTCTACATATGATAAAAATGTAAAAATATTTCATGGGGTGTACTTATTTTTTCACGTGACTATACAGTATTCAATATCTGCACGGAACCTTCAAGGACTTATTATAACTTAAAATAGTTGCAACCAATCTGCAGTGCTGGAGATTTTTATATTTGTCCAATGTCCTTATTATAATTAAAGATGGATAGCCTCAGCAAGAAGAATTTGGTACTCTGGATGCAAGAAATAGGTAGATAGACTGACAGAAGCATGGTCCTAACCCTGCTCTTACAACACCATTCACATTTCTTAAAGAATCTGTTATAATTATTGTATGTATGACTAAAGTTAAATGACAAATGAAAATAATTTACAAATCAGTGTTAAAGCAAATTTGCTTAGCGTTTTTACAGTGTCTTGAAAAGGAATCCTTAAATCAAACTAAGAATTGTATCTGATTTATGCTCATCAAAATGAAGAAATCAAAGTATTACTAGAAGATTTATGTAATACAAGTAATAGCTGTTCAACATAATGTAAAATGCAACAAAGGTGTTCAGTAACTATACAAGTAAACATTTTTGCAGGCAATAAAGCAGAATGTGGCACTTCCACAGAGTCAGTTCCAATAAGGCTTCTGTTTTCATGTCTAAAAAGAAGGTTAAGTAGCTTGCCTAAGGTCAGACAATGAGTCAGTCACTGAGCTAGGATTTAAACAGGAAATCCCCTGCTGTCAGTATACCACAGTACAAAGACTTGGAATGACACTATATGCCTGCTACATTTCATAAATAATAGCGGTAGGTTTGCATGCAGTAGGGTTCTGATACCTTGCTGTGCACATTTACTAGGTGCTATTAAAAGGAGTCGTGACATATTGCCATATCCCACATTTTGACTCACATTGCATAAGGTTATTTACAGTTTAGCTAATATCTTTGTGACTCTTCAGTAGATAAGGAATGCTGATAAAGAGTTTAAAGTAACAAATTAATTAAATGTATCCTAATGAAATGTGAAAAAATGGTCCAAACTCACATCTGCTGCAAATATTATAACGTGATTTAATATGACATATTAATGTACAATATTAACTACTGTAATTGATACAACATGTCACCAGCTTTTGCTTCAGCAATTAATTTAAAAACGTATTTTTAAATACATTTGTTATTTCATGGGGTGACTTGCTCAGCAGCTGGGAAGAAGCCAGAAAGTGCCCGTCCATTTCCAAAGCAGTAAAAGAAGCCTTACAGAGTGAGGAAAATGTCAAGCTATGGGGTGCCACTAATACTTGATATTCTCACAGAATAGTTTGAGCTTAAGGTTAGAGTTCCTGAGAGACCCATTAATTTAGAAACGGTAAGGGTGGTAAAAGCCTTATGTTTAGGGTATGCAGTCAGTGCTGACAAGGAATGATAAGGTCTGGAGGGTTCCTGCACCATCCCAGCAAACCTGTAAGTGACTAGAGGTCAGTATGGTCATTGCTTGCCAGAAGATAACAATGTTCATTATCCTCTAGCTAATGTGAATGATTGCTGGCCTTGGAAGTGCCCCCAAATTCTGCAGTTCTGGTCTAGTTATACTGTACTAGGGAAATGCAGGGCATACTTTTTGAAAAAGTAGTGAAAAAAAAAACCAACTGCTGCATAGATGTGAGAGGAGGAAGGATTTGGTGCTTCCAATTATCCTCCTGGCTCAAATCTTGGTTGGTGATTGGTTATAGCCTCTATTTAAATGTTATCTTCCCTCTGCTCGTAAGGTCACATGATTAATCACATGCAAGGCACAAGGCCAAGGTCAAGGGTTATTCCAAACTTATTATAGCTCCAGCTGTTACTGCAATCACAACCTCCCAAATGATTTAAAGGACCAGGCTACCAGGAAACCCTCTGCAGCCCAACCAACTCAACACCCAGCAAGAGCTCAATGCTTCAGTGGACATCCTATTTAGAGGCTTGTGTAGGTTTTGTTTTGTAGCTGGTTTCTATGATGCCTGCCATAAGTAGCACCTGTGCCCTCATGAATGCAAATGGATACACAGAATAACTATATCAGAAACAAGTGGTCTGTGAAAAGGGGCTAGGCATTACTAAATGCCCAATTCTTTAAACAAAGATTCAGTATAGTGGGACAGTTTCATCTGAAGAAAACATATTTTATTTATATGTTATATGTTTATTGTGTGTCTATTTAAATGTTTATAATTCTTACCCCAGCAAAAGCTTACCAGATCTCATCTCATTGTTGAATGGAATGATCAGTAGATCTTGATGCTTGGTCTCTGACTTCCTATCTTAATGGACTTTCTAAACATACTTAATGTTTACTCCAACATGACAAAGACGTGTGTGGTAGGAATACTTGTACAAGTATGAATGATCATACATTTTAGCAGTCTGACACTCTATCCATGATTGCATTCTACCATGCATCTACAGTAGTGCGGATGGGAAAAGCTCTGTTTTCCAGCAACAACAAGATTACACAATGTTAAGTGTAAAAAGTAAAATCACTAATGTGCTTATGGGAACTCTAAATACAGAGAGAGTAAGGACCTTTAAAATGTTATACAAGCCTGCACAAGGCAGATCATCTTTTGCCATTTTGTTTATCTTGATTACACCTTCAGTTTTTTGCAGTCTTCCAGTGTAAACTAGTTATGATTACAATAGGAATTAAATCACAATTAATGACTATAAAAATAACATTTCATTCCACTGTCACCAACATTTTAAGTTTTAGCAATATGTACTGTGAACATAATAATTACTCTAAAAACCACCTCATTATCTTTCTCATAAAGTTGACAAAAATGCATTTTACATATATCTCAATAATCTCTTCTATTATGAATTATTATAGGAAGGTGGTGGATTTGGTGCTATGGACAATCAAGTGGGGCAGTTAAAATACATGAATATTTTCTTAAAAACATTAATTCAGTTTTAAATTACTTTATGAAGCATGATACGAAGTAAAAATAGATGTTAACTATTACTCAAAGTTGAAGCAACATAGTTCCATTCACGCGACATTACTTTAATTAGAAAGTTTTTGTAGAACATTTTCATGTATAAAATAATATTGATGTCCTGGTAGAATTGGCAATCAGCATATAGAAAAGGTGATTCATTATGCTTTGTGAAGAGAAAAAAAAATTTGTAAAGAATGTTGTTTTTTTCCCTTGGTTAAATTAAAAGTGAATGCCCTTAAGGACTGCCATTAGCCAAAATACAGATAAAAAATTATAAGCCTGGGGCATTTCCTGGGAAAGAAGCAAAGAGATTTTTAATCAGGGTTCCAAATATTTCAATGACAAGTATAATGGAAAAATGTAACAATTACTGGTAAGGCTTATAATTATAAGGCGTGTGAATTATTACTTATATTAAATACATTATTACAGCCCAATGTAATGTGGAAGAATACAATATTTAATCCTGCACAATTTAACAATGCCTAAATCAATAATTTAAGGTAATATAAGTGCTTACTTTAAATCTGTAAGGTTACAATATACTTCTCTTTCTAAGTGCTGTCATGTAAGAGCTAATATAGTCCAATAAATTTGGTACAATTATTATAATTGGCCTTTTTCATTTAACAAGATACAAAAATATACAGTTACCATCATTTTTGTGAAGACTGTAGAGAAGAAAAGTTAAATGTATATTCTAGAAACTCTGATTACAGAGAACTATGCAGTATTATAAATTAAAGGGTTGGAAAAGTAATAACTCTATTTTTTTTTAATCCATAAATAGATCTTTGCATCTGAACATGTATTTACAGGAAAAAAAGAGTATAAATATGGCTAGGAAAAAGTTGAGGATAATAAATAAAGCAAAATAAAGCCTTCTTAATGTTTTTAATAGTGAGCAATTGATAAGATGATTTTAATTTTTTTAAATTTGAAAATCATTAATATAGTTGATGTTAAAATAAATGATTTTTAACAATTAGTTCTATACATCTTTTGTTAAAAAAAAATCCATATTTATACACTATGGACAAGACACATGTCCATAAATGCAGGGAACTTGACTCAGTGCATCAAGTTGAATGCTCACAAACACATTCGATATTCTTAAACACACACTTAACTACCTAACACTGCAAACTTGCGACTTTCTCCATTTCTTGGTTGTCCCCTTACAGTACTTGGTACTGTGTAAAGCAATTACAGCTCAGTTTCATTGTATCAGAGTTAAACATAATATAATATTTTTTTGGATATTCCGGTGATGGAATAGCTGCACCACCACTAAAATAGTGCAGACGTTTGGCAGACTGGACTGGTTATGACTGAAGCTCATCAGTGCTGTCCCCACTAATGACTCACCGTTATGGCTCTGAACAAGTCACTCATTCTTTCAGTTGGGCTGTGATTTGTAAACCATCTAGAATTAAAATAATTGCCGCGTAACTAAATAAATGTAAGTACTGTTGTAACAACAGCTAGCATTTAGGAGCACAGGATACCTCGAGCTAAGCTACTTTATACTACGGATTATTAGAGGCAACATAAATTGGTACCTTAAACAGCAGAATAACTACAAAGCAAACTGTGTTTGCTGCTGCATAACTTTTATAATATATAACTGTATCAATGCTAGCATATGAACTTTTGATTTTTTTATCTACTTGTCAAAATTGTGCTTTGAGTTAGACTCCTTTACAAAGCAAATGAAAAGTTGAACAGAATTTATACATTATAAAGTAAATTCAGTTTTGACAAGCCAAAAAAAGAGGTTGAGGAATAAATCACCAAAGAAAGCAGAGATGAACAAGTAGTCACTTGCTATTGAAAAGGATTTAAATATCAATTATCCCAGTCTGGAATAACTTGAAAGAAAAGCTCATCAAAGAAATACAAAGTAAAACAGTGCCTCACTTTTTATGTGTCAGGAAATGTAGTGTACTACACTTCGTGAAAAGATATTACAGCATCAGAGTCCAATAATTCACTTTGTGTGTCATTATAATATTTTAATACCAGATTTTTTTTTTAATGATAAAGCATTAATTTATTCCAAGTCTTAACCTGCAGTAACATGAATCTTCACTTTGATCAAGTCTGGGAGAACAAATAATAAATTAACATTTCATCCTCGCTTAAGGTGATGTAAAATAGACATGTAAAGTTGTTATCTGGTTTAAATTAAAATAATTTTTTATCGCCCTTCCTTACTCAAATACTAAAGAAAAGTAAGTCAGTTTCTGCAAATGTGTTCCAAAACCAGTTGAGTTAAGTTAAGGATACTCCAATAAGATTTTTTCCTTTAATTCCATAAATGAGATCCGGTGCTGCCAGAATGGGCTTAGGTTCAAAGTACCCTTACATAAGAAAATGGTGGGAGGGATAAATGGACATATATTTGCAGGGTGGCCTGATATTTCAGTTTTTACTGCTTTTGTCTCACTGCTTTTGGAGACTGAAATCTAACTACAGTATGTAGGGATTTCATGTTTTCCCCCATGTCTCAGTGTGATGGATTTCCCTGCAGGTACGCTGGTATCCTACAGCATCCCAAAATTGTGCTTCAGTTTCATAAATGACTCTAAATTGGCATTTTGTGACAGACTGATATCCCAGCCAAGACTGGTTTCTGCCTTGGGCTCTATACTTACTGAAAAAGCACCACCTTAAATTTAAATAAGCAGGGTCCTGAAAATAAACATATTACTACATACAGTATGTACATGTGTATATGAGAAATGTAAGCCAATTCCCCCCTTAGCGAAGTTTTGTTCTGTCAAAAATGCCAATAATAATAAGCATAGCTCACTCTAGTATTAATCAATATTATGTAGTATGATTTCCTTTAGTAAAACAATTGTGCATATTAACATTTTACTTTTAGACATTGCATTTACCTACATAGGTCATCTTGCAGTCTTTTACCATAAATTATAAACTAGCTTTAGGCAAGTGCTTGAAGTGTTCTTTCTGCTGTATACTGCAGATAACTAATGCAGTGCACTTGTCCCACATCTTTTCAGTGTCACTTAAACAATAAATGATTCCCATTATAGCAGATTCTGAAATAATTTGATTTTCTTTTATTTATATGCAAAGCAGCAGTTACAGCTTGAGCTGTGATATTAAAGGCACCTTTTAAATCCACTATATCTCTGACATTCTAACTAATTATCAAGCCCCTTAGTGACTGCAGCGACACTGTTCTACCAAATGATAAAGTTATATGAAAATGAAATCAGTCGCTTCAATCCTTTTTGCTATGTGAACTTTGGGAATTGCAGGAAGTTCAGAGTGGGAGGCTTAGGGCTATTATTGGAGGGTTTTGTCAAAATATATGTTAATCACATCCTTGTCTATGTCAAGTACGTTGTAGCAGCAGCGCCTTGTTGAAACAAGCAGTAGCAAAAGGAATAGTGTTTTGAATTCTGATACCATGTATTATTCAAATGGTGTTTAGGTCTGGGTATGTCCAAGCTATTTGCAAGGTGAACAGTCACACTTGAAAGATCCTAGAGGGATTTTGTTTTTCCTCTTCTTTTTTTCAGCATGACATAGCAGGCAAAAATCATATCTTATTTTCATTCCATTCTTAGACTAGAAAATCTGTCATAAAAACACTGTCACCTTTGCTCCTTCACCACTGAGCCTGTCGCCTAGGGAGAGGTGTTCAGAAGGTGAGAAAAATCCTGTGACATTACAAGAGAAACTCTTTGTTCTTCTCTTTGTAATAGTCAATCTTACTGAGACAGTAGTCTCCAAGTGACTTGAGCATGAGATGGATTTAAACTGAACAGAGAAGCTGGAATTAGTTATAAATGATGGCTGGGGGATTCCATATAACCCAATGAGGAGGAGAAAGAAAAACAAGCTCTGCCAGAATTCTTGTATGATTCAATGTCTCCTCCTTGCTCAGTGAATTTTTTTTTTTTTATACTGAATCAATATAGCAAAAGCTTCTGAAGCAGTATTTAGATGCTTTCTTTAAGCTTTTAACCCAAAAATATTAAATTCAACTGCTGAAAACAAATGAATTTCCTATTTTGAAGACTCACCTTATTTATTTACAGTACTTAGCTTTGAGGAATAAAAGTGCATTGGTAAATCCAGAATCTTCAGGTGGTAGTCTTCCAACGGTTCCACTGCTACCAAGGTGTCTGGAAGTGGGGTTTTTGTGATCAGTGCAGAAGAAATAAACAGGGTACAGCCAGGCATTATAGTAAACTTTTTATCAACTATTGTGGTGTATATGATTCAAGTAGAAATGTACCAAAAATCTGCAATTAATTAAAATGCCTTGGGAGTATACTTAGCATCTGAAACTAACCACAAAATGTATAAATAAAATGATATATCCCCTTGGAGTTGCAACCAAATCACTTTCTCTGACACATTAGTTTCCAGTTTCATATTATTACAAAGTGTTTCAAGTAATTAACCCTTATTGTTATGGATAAAAATTCAATTTTACAACTGTCAGACAGTCTACCGTCTACCAAAAAAAGCACACACAAATGTTATATGATTGTTGTGACAAGATGGACTCTCATGACAGCTTCTGAATCTAGAAATACCACCAAAGAGGTACAAATGAACAGAAAATGTCAACTTTATTGAACACAAATTCTCAAGGGAGGAATACACAGAAAGGATAATAGAAAAAAATAAACAAAGGTAAAAAAATCAAAACCTGCTTCTCTGGACCTAACATTACACTTGTGAACACTTCTCCATTATGTGGTTTTGTGCTCTCTTTCTCACCTCCCGTCTTTCTCTTACTCACTCCTGGATTCCTTTCCTCTCACTATTTGAGCATTTGCATACTATTCATGATTCTGCACTCAGTTAGCTTCTAAACCACATTCTGGAGTCACATCTGGGGTCAGGCTAGAGGGGGGAGTTCAATTTCTTCCAGGCACACCAACATAGAACACCTTCCAGCAACTCCATTTGTCCATGCACCACTGAGCTCTGTTGTCCTTGAAGATTCCTCTGACCTACAGGGCAGCTCCCAGCTGCTTGCTCTATTAGAAAGAAAGCATGGTTTCCAATTCTTGTCTTCTGGGACTGTGTGCCCTTTACTGGCCAGAAGGGTTTGCCACTTCTATCATCTACTCTGTTGCCTGAATGTCTGAATGAGGAAAAGGTGAGGCCATTTGTGGGTTTCCTGCTCCTTCATTTTTTTTTGAAGAGCATTACATGTTTCCACCTAGATTGCTGCCTCCCCCTCTCTCATTTACTCACTCTCTCTTAGGCTGGTGCACCTGCCTAATGCTACATTCAGCAGTGGGATCTGCAAGACCTCTCCTATTGTCACAGTAGTTTGCTGTCTTGACTGGCGCTAATCTGTTTGGTGTAATCCAAACCGTCCTTGTATGCCCTCACACTTGGCCACCTCTTTCTGGCTGACTAACTCTTTACTGCTTAAAGTTATACAGACACATATAAGTTTTCATATAAAAACAAACATACAAAACTGAATTTAAAATTTGAACTAAATTTGAAAAATGCCATCACAGTTTCAAAATTGACTGCCTAAACTGAAACTATAGTTTTTAAACATATATTTATAACATGAATTCAGCATCATTACACATAATTTGTGAATGGGATTGTACAGACCACTAACAATTTGTCCTTACATTTACCCATCAGATTTACTTTATGGGATTTCATGCCCAGTACTATCTGGTGCAAGGCAGGGACCAGTTTTGGACAGGGTGGCCTCACTTACTGTCACTTATTTGTGTCAGTTTAATGTCTTCAACAAACTTAACATATATGTCTCTTTCTTGTCAGACAATGGTTTAATTAATGTAAATTGTATTTGTTTACTATAGTAAGTATCAATGAAATGCTATCTTATTTAAGGGTTAGTTTTTGTTTGAAGGACAAGCTCAAGCTTTCTGTGAAGATAAAGAGTATTACAATAAAAGGAAAGAAAACTGGTAAATAGAGCATTACACAAAATTTCATAATGCTATTATTTTATATGTAATAATACATTGTATTTTTATAATATGTTTAGCAGACAAAGATCCTTTTTACATTTGCTGGAACCTTTATGACATTAGTCTAGTATTAACATGGCAAAGAACAGTGTTATTGTATATTTTATAGTCTTCTAAAACATCACAGGACCTTTTTTAAAATCTGCACACTACATGTCACCCTTTGTCCAAAAGTATTTATATTTATCCAAAGTTCATTAAAAAATATAAAAAGCATTCTTAAGAAAGTAACAAATGAAAGGAGAACATTCAGTCCATCAAGCTATTTTGAAATAACAAAGGAGAAAAGGTAAAATATATGTGCAAGATCATCAGATTGCAATTGTTAGTACCAAAAGTGGTACTTTGTTGTATATTTAGTATGCTACAATATAGTGTAAGAGAATCTTTAAGTGAATGATGCAAAATACAATATTTTTTATTCTGCTGGATTGCCAGATGGCAATGGCAAAGCACTGCCAGGAAGGAAATGGTGGAAAAGGACTGGATCATCACCAAATGGGACCTTAGAAGAGTAGAAGAAACCTACAGATTCAAATCAGTGAGCCAGCATGGAAAATGTGTATAACTAGGGGTGGTAAGGAAAGAGATGGAAAGAGCTGTTAGAAAAGAAATACATCATGCTTACTTGAAACTTGAACATAGTTATTGTCCATGTGGAGTTTTTATATTTCATGTCTTAAGGGATTTCTGCCAACATTACTAAAGACTAACAGTTTAAATTAATTTCTGACTTTAAATTTGAAGCTTAAGGATGTGAAGAAGTAGGCCCTGAGATGACTCCTTCCTAGGCTGGTTCCTGCTATGTACCTAATGCTGCCATTGAAGACTCTGGCTTCATGTAAACCTGAATTGGATTATGCAGATTTAAGAAAAATGATGATCATCATTTTTTTGAAGCATTCAAGATAATACAATTGAATTTATATTTTTGAGAGTATTATGCAAACGAAGTGGAAAAATAAGCAGAAGAATATATTAAAGTTTGCCAACAATACAAGAATTTGACAATTGACTACTATTACTGTTTAAGTCTGACAATTTAAAAATCCATGCAGTTTAAATGGGGACCCATTTGGGTTCTTTACATGCCTTGTGCTCAAAGCTGCAAAGATAGTCTCTTGATCTTCATGATCCAGTAATACGCTAAGCAAGTCCATAAACTGGACAGATAGACAGAGTCTTAATATGCAGTTTGAGGAGGGCAGGTGTAGCATAAATCATTAGGATAAATGTGAATTTTGCTTTCCGAAGAAGTTTCACTGAAAAATTAGATTAGTTTTTAAAAATGAGTATTTCACAAATTTATACAGCATCAGCAAAGTGGATTGATGACTATAGTAGTAGGCAATATTAGAATTATGATATAAAATTAACTTCTTTGCCATTGCCCCGAGTGTGATGGTTAAGCCAGAGTCAGACTTGGGGTGAAATATAGTGATCTGCTTTGGGGAATAACTCTTGGGACAGTATTATGCTTTTATCTAGTGGATGAAATAATATAATGCTTCAGAAAATCAGAAATATTTTATTGCGTTCTACCAGTGTATGTTAACTCATTGGTAACTCATCAATATTCTTTAGTGAGGCAGAGACTTCAACCAAAAACACAATTGCAAATGAAGCCATACAGCCAGTTTTAGAAAAAAACTGAAACTGAACCATTTTTCAGATCAAAAGATAGTGATGACAACATGACTTGGTCATCAGATGTTGACACAGGCAGTGACACCTGTTCAGAAGATTCCAACCTGTCAAGTTTCAATGACATTCATATTTGGTGTCAACTACATACTACTGCTGCTAATCCTGCACTTGTTACTCATTTACAGGTAACCCCTGTCTAAAGATGTCTGTTGATCATGGTTATAAACACCCATTTACGGCTCAGCTTTGAGTGAGTGTTGTTATTTACTCATTATGAAATACCTGCATTCCTCTAACAATGATGACTATGCTGAAGCCGATCATCCAGAACCAAAAATTGTACAAACTGTGGGATGTGTATCAAGTGATCATCAAAAATATTCAGAAGTTGTCGATCATAAGTATATGATAAAAATGTCATGGGTTACAAGGGCTGTCATGAACACAATACATCACGTCGAAACAGGTACGATTTGGTATAAAGTTCTACATGCTGTGAGAAGGAAGCTCTGGGTACATCTTGAACTCAATACTTTAAAACACTAGAGGAACACAGTGCAGGGCAAATATAGTCAATACGGCATTACTACATCATATATGCTGTCACTGGCAGAAACCTTTGCTTGGCGGAAGGTTATTGAATAATGATGGACAGTTTCTACAGTATACCTTACCTGAACTGCTTGAGGTGTTACTTCAAAGGAAAAGTGATGCATACTGCACTGTACAACTGAACTACAGTGATGCACGTGCTAACTCTGATTATGTGAAAACATCTAGATGAAACATGATGTAGCAGCTGTGTGGTGAAAAAGGCCAAATGATTATGATCAAGTGGAAGGACAATAAAGATGTTAGCCCAGTAAGCACTGTTCATAATACAGCAACTGTCAATGTTTGTATCAGGGGCAATATGGAAGTCACTAAGCGTTTTGCTAGAGTAGGCTATGATAACACATTCTACCCTGTCATGTGCAAGCAGCAAGGAAAAAAAAATCTTTCGACATCTGCTCAAATAGTGCCTATGTGCATCGGTGACTGTTTCAAAACACACAAAGCACTAATACTAAATCTGTATCAGTACAGCAGTGAACACTAGACATACCTTTCCTACTGTGATTATGTTGATGCTTTGGTATTTACATGTTTTTGTTACACAAAAATAACATTGCTGTTGAAAAAAATTCCACAATTCTGGCTTGTTTTTTGAAGGTTAAACATAACGGTAAGGAGGATAAAACTTAATCAGGGAGTAACACATTGTTTACTATCATACAGTTGTATATGTAAGGATACTTGTTAGGATATATACACCCAGTAACTTTTTGAAGGAGCACTACTAAAATTAGTATTATAGTCATCAAAGTAATACAGTAGGTAATAAATACATGACATTTATGCTTCCGTGATGGTAGAATTAGATTATGGTTTATGGTTAGAGAGACCTCTAAGAGAGACCTTTTAGAGTCAAAGAAAGAACTAATCTTTAATAAAATAGGTCAAAGATCAGGCATTTCACTACAAGAAGAGCTATGAGAGAACTGATCTCACCTTAAAAAGAAAAACAGCAAAGCAAAGTTACAGTAGCTTAAGAGGATGATTATGGCCTTGTCTTGGGCCAGGGGTGAATGACCTGATTGACTGCCTAGATCAAGGTATTTTGCTCTTACTGATGACTTCAGTAAGCGCATTAGTGTATGCATGCCTGTTCTATACTGTGAAGGTGACTCACCAAATTTCCCTGTGGATTGTCTGAATGTAAATTCTCCTTCTCAATCTCATCTGCACCTATGAGTTATGACCACGCTTGATGACTCAAGCAGAGTTTCCACAGAAACAATCTGGTTTCGACTAGTGTGGTAGCTGAAAAGAGTGTAAATAGAGCTATTGGCTATGCATTCATAAAAGCATGAAGGGGTTTCTTAAGGTGGTAAATAATATGGGACAAATCATAACCAACAGAAATTAGGATGTGATCAGAAATGCTTAATTCAAGTATATATTTACATTATATGTACAGGTAATGCAATTCCTACAATGATCAAAGAGAGCATGCAGTTGCCCAGCAGCATAACTGTGAAAATCAAAACTGATTAGGAAACCTTAAAAGAGTGACATAAAAGCAAATATTAAAATAGATAATGGGAAGTAGAACTGGTATGTTATCAAGGATAAGAATCTTTTGTGTTGTCAGTAGGATCAACCATAGTAAATTGGCCTAAAATGAATGACCAGACTAAAAGCAATCCAAATATTAGCCAGGGTGGGTCACTCACATAGACATGTCAGCTAACTCCCAATAATAAGCTGGTTGGAGCAACCATGTAGGCTGACCACCTACAAGACAAAGGGAAGGATTCAGGAGCAATGCCAATCAGGTGACAGGCATGGGTGAGATAGAAATTGGCTCTTAAGATGGGAACATAGCTTTTCCTGTGGGGAAGGACTAAAGGTCATGTGTGAAATTGAAAAATACAATGTAAATATAGCCAGAATCATTTCTACATACAGCATTTGCTCTAAAATCAGGTTTTTCACCCAAGGTTGTTTTATTCCCTAGTCAGGAGTTTTCCCAAAAGAGAGAGCATTGGCAGATATGGGAAAACTCACAAGCCCCCTGCCTTATGCCACTGCCACAGTTGGATAATTTATGTGAATAGAAAATGGCTTGTTGCTTCAATGCAAGTTAAAGATGTAAAGAGAAAAAGTTTGTTTTTATGTGTATTGTATATACTTAAAAGCTATTCAAATGATTCAGCATTTTTTAGACAGATTCACCGATCAAAAAAGTATCACCTTGGACTCTCTAGTCCTTCTGGGAGACTTCAATGCTTATTTCAATGCTCATGTGAGAAATGAGAGAGACACTCAAAGAGAACCATTTCCCTGATCTGTATAATTATTACAGTTTAATTTAAGTTATGTTCACACTTGTGTTCACATTTTGCAATGGAACTTCTTAATTCTTATTTTTACGGACAGTATATGAAAAAATACTTGTAGCTTAAGTTTAGGGAGCATCTACTTTTTGAACCTAAGCATCACATTTTGTAGTCTGAGGATCATGTTGTTCTCTTAACCCCTTCAGATATGTTATCTCCTATATTTACCTTACCAGTCTGAAGCAGATTATAATAAATGTTATGGTATCTTCCTTACAAGTTAGGGCATATGTGATTGTGAGATTAATAAGCCAATCGAGTATCATCAGTTTCATAGATGTTGTACTGAAATGGGTTGGTCAAATGAGAGCTAAGTCCTTTAGTCCTATGTGCTGGTAGAGATGAATAGAATGAGACTGTGAGTGTAAGCAACAGAAATTAGGTCCCTTCATAGAGTTTCTGAAATCACTCTCCAAGATAGGGTGAGAAGCTCGTTGATACATTAGGACCTTAGTGACCAATGTTATTTCTCTGGATCAAAAGGTGGTTAGGGTATGCAGACAAGGGACATGCTAGAGGGATTATACCTCTTACCTGTCTGGAAATAACTTGAAATTTCCCAAGCTTTACTGAAAACAGTTAGTGAGCATAGGGTGACCTGGACTATTCGGTGCTGCATGTTGCCACCACAATCATCACCAGAAAAAATAAGTCAAAAATTAAATGAATTACCACTTTACCTAAGGTGATTTTAAAAACTATTTACTACATACAGTACTTACAATAGTTTTAAAGAATACAATGTGTATGCCACATATAACCTTTGTAACACAATTAATTATTAGACTAGATGATAAACTAGCAATATAGTAACAATATAACCAAAGTACAGTTAGAATAATAACATAAGACACACTTCTGGTGAACTTCTAGGAAGACAGCATGTTATGCTGGAAGAACCAATCAGAAAGGCTAAATATGAAGAATTCCAACTTAAAACCTATGATTCAAAACTAACAAAGGTAGGGTGCGGAGTCATTAACCAAATCAAAAGTTATTGAGAGGGTAAAGGCAGAACTTAGGAGCCCGGATCAAGGCCAATTTAACTCCTTAAAGTAGAACATAACATCTATACACACAAGACTGCAGAAAAAAATAATGAGAACTGTAAGTGAATTATGCGCTCTGTAATAGAAATGGCAGAAGGGATTCCGGATGTTAGGTTTTGAGGGAAAGCAGGTGAAGAAAGGATTTTAAAGAATGGAACTCAAATGGACCCTTTTGAAGATGACTGTGACTAATATAATCTTAATTATTGTTGATATATTCTGCATGGGAAAAAACTACAGATGCTATGCAGTAATTCATTAAGGCAGAGAAATGGAACTGCAAATACCACTGGTACAATATGTGGGAATACTCTCCTTGTGTAAACATGCACAAGTTGCAAAATGTTTCTGTTAGAAAATGTTATTAATTTCTATTAGTAGTACTTGTATTATATTAGCAGTACTAACATCAATATTGGTGGAGTTAACATTTCAGTTCTGTGCAAGTCTTGTTGTTTTACAGACTAAATATTTCAATTTCTAATGGCTACAAGCTTACAAAATGACCACTTACAAATATCTGACATGACAAATCATTTTAAAACTCAGCCCTATATACGGCTTCCCCTTTTGTCTTCTTCCTTGGTGAAATTCATATTGATCATCCGCATTAATAACATATTCTGGACAGCTCTCTAGAATTGACATTTCTCCCTGTCTGCACAAATAAAATTAAACATTGCAGCATTCTTAATCCATCCATCCATATTCTCAGTTGCTTATCCAATTTAGTGTTGTGGGGATCTGAAATAAATTCCAGTAGAACCAAAAGCAAGCTAGTAACCTTCACTAGCCAGAAATCTATAATATAATGTAATATATATTCATCTTAGGGAAGAAAGAAACACAGTCTCAAGCAAGTACATATGAAGATGAAATAAAGGGACAGCAATCATTCTCAGAGTATATATTAAAAAATACAACTGATAATCTCAAGAGAAAAACTGCACAAATATAAGAAAATTATGTAACCTCATACTGAAGAGGCAGATGAGTTTTGAGGCAGAAGCATTAACCTTTGCTGTATTTTGCCATACCATTCATCATGTAAAATTTGGCCATGTCATTCTTATTTAATGTTATTATTTAGTATTTATAATTCAAAGTACAAAGCACCCCCTTGACATCTATCTACACATATGAAAATACATGGAGTCCAAATTTAAGGCACCCCATTTTATACACTTCTAAACATGTACAGGGCAAGCTTGATAAGTGAAATTGATTCCACAAAAGAGAAAAAGGTCTGTCTCTGTATACCGGTATATGTACTTGTAATTGTTGTACACACCAGTAATTTTTTCTCTTAAAATTTGATTTTGCAAGGGGAGGGCCTCTTAAAGTTGAAGGCATCTTAAATAGGAAGCAATAAAGTATATAGTGTCTTGCATGTGCATCAGTAGATCATCTTGTACTACTGCCTTAACTCAAGAAGGGCCGCTGGCACTAACCTCATTCTCTTCTATTCCTCCACAGTGCTGAAAAGATGCCCAGTGAGAGCAACTGACTCTGCTCCTTCCGGCCCCCCAGCTATATATTCCTTCTATGGTTCTTGGAAGGAGGCGTCACTTGATACTAGTGCTCCTTTCCCAGTGTCCAAAGCAGGTTTTTTGTTTAGTCAAGAGAGAAGTAAAGGATATCCTATTTTTCATTTGTTTTGGTGCCATTGAGTGCATATTTTATTTATAACTTGAATTTAACTAAATGGAGATGACCAGGTTGGTGCCCAAACAAGTCTGAGGCTGCAATTTTTCTGTTGACCACAATAAATATACAAAGTGGGTTGATAAACACAAGCTAAGAAAAATAAAATCACACAAAAATAGACACAAGCACTTTCAATTTTTAACTCCTGTTCATGTCTCTATCTGTATTTTAGCCTTGACTCTCCTGCTCCATCTAAACTCTCTGTCCTAAGCGCAGTGCTCCCCTATTTTGGGTGACATTTAAGCTTTACCCAAGGGTCATTTCTTGACCAAGCCCTGGAATCATTTTTGAAATCAGGACACCCTTGTGTGGCTACAAGGGCATCTGAACTAGAGGTCTCATTAATAATCTTTGTAAGCTTTGCAGGCCTGAGCCTTGAGTAGCCCTTAAAGAACAGGTTCTCTCTACCTACTATTTTGGTCTGCAAAATACCACATGTACCATCTCTGAGCCATTTGTTTCCCACAAGGGAAATATTGCACTTTCTGGCCATCATTCCTTCATGGCCTTGCCCTTTTGATTAGTGTGGCAGGTACTCTTAGGTCAAGCTGATGGACTTTGGCAAATGTATTCCCAATGCCCTCATTTTCTCTAACTCTGCTGCCATCAGGTTGTAGGGGTGCTTGAGCTGGCGCCATGGTCTGAGGTCTGCCACTCTGCCACCGTGGCTCTCTCTTTCTTAAAGCATTTTCCTTAGGAGAAATCCTTTGTTCTGGGCCAACTTGGTTATTGACCCCTAATCAATTGGGATCCCTCACACATATTCTGTATCATAATGTGATGTCAGTAAAGGAGGAATTCTGTTTTATGAGTTTGAAATTATTCTGTTTAAAAAGGGTAGTACATATTAGAAAATATTAATCAAAAAGAAAAAAAAACACCCAAGTTAAAATGTTTATTTTTAACTTTACCATAAAATATATGTGATTTTCAAACCTTTTGAGTAAAGATGTCTTTCAGTTTCAAAATGACACATCTGTTGACTAGCAAGGCTTTGCCTCAAATGTCAGTTTATTGTTTTATACAACAATAGACAAGCACTGCATTATTCAAGAAAAGAACTGAACTTGTAAGATGGTGCATGTTAAAGAAAAAATCCCTTGACCCAGAAAGATATTTCTGGACTGTATTGGCCAGCAGAGACCTTTCCTAACGTAGGCAAAGGCATGCTGTACTACTACAGGTCCATTAATATAAAGTAGGACAGGTTATCGGTTCAGATTATATGAAAAAAAATCTGTACAATGTGATCCTACAACATTACTTGCAAGACACCCAGAATAAATATGGGCCCATTCTTAGTAGCTTTGTTATGAGTAGACTTGGTACCTGACGTCTTGAATAACATTGCTGTAAAAAGGACATTGACAGAGACTGTATGTTTTAACCATGCAGTGCTTCATTAGCTCAACGGCAATATTTTAGGCAGTCACATAAAAGAAATGCTGTTTATTACCTGTCGGGTGCAATAAACTAAAACCATCACAACAGAAACCAGCATCCTGAGCCACATGAGTTAATTAGAGGCTTCTGTTCTATGAAGAGAGTTTTACATCTAATAAATTCTTTTAATAAGCAAGCTATTGCAGAAATTATGTTAAGATATAGTATCCTTGTCACTGAGTTGAGATTATTGTAAAACAGCCCTACTAAACATTACATTAACTCCACAGAGGTAAAAAAAAAAAAAAGTTTAAATGTCAAAGCTTTTCCTTGTTCCATGGCCATAAACTGCTGTTTTGTTTTCCCACTCATTAAGTTCATTGTAGTGGACTGCAAAAGAATGCAAAGGAAAACTACTAACAGTGATAGGCATTAAGCAATGTGGGCATAGTATCCTGCCTTAACCTCTCTTAGCATCCACTGTTAGGGCACAAAGCAGGAGTTTTTGATTGTCTTTCCTCTACAATGTTCCCCTGCAGTGAGGTTTCTGAGGAAGATGCCAATCAGAGAAAAAAGCAGTAGAGGATTAAAAGGGGTGAGGTGGGAGGGGGTGCATTCTTGTCTCCATACTAACCCAAAGAGGCAAGAACCTTTCCTACATTAGTCAGAGACTTATTTGACAGATGATTACCTGGACATATTCCAGTACTCAACAAAATGTGTGTGGGAGCCACACGCTTCGGAATGCTGTTGTTTGCCAAAGTTAACAGATCCCTAGTGTATGTCAAAAAAGTTCAAAGTTACTGAGTCTGGTATCCCAGCCAGCTTGTCCCAGGCTAGATCCTCCTCTCCAAGTAAAAATGAAATATCAAGATGATATAGCTTTATGAAGATTTAATGAAATTAGCAAAGGACAGCTACGTGCCAGAATTCCTGATAATTTATTATACTGTATCAAAATTGCAAAACAGTTATAATCGAGAAAATCTGGAAATTTCAGGTGCAAAATTTCTGAAAGCTATTATATTGTGATATACAAAACAATTAAAAATAAAGACATTGATTTCATTTCAGAGTTACACACATATTTTTTCATCCATCCATCCATTGTCTCCCACTTATCCGAGGTCGGGTTGCGGGGGCAGCAGCTTGAGCAGAGATGCCCAGACTTCCCTCTCCCCGGCCACTTCTTCTAGCTCTTCCGGGAGAATCCCAAGGCGTTCCCAGGCCAGTCGAGAGACATAGTCCCTCCAGCGTGTCCTGGGTCTTCCCCGGGGCCTCCTCCCGGTTGGACGTGCCCGGAACACCTCACCAGGGAGGTGTCCAGGAGGCATCCTGATCAGATGCCTGAGCCACCTCATCTGACTCCTCTCGATGCGGAGGAGCAGCGGCTCTACTCTGAGCCCCTCCCGGATGACTGAGCTTTTCACCCTATCTTTAAGGGAAAGCCCAGACACCCTGCGGAGGAAACTCATTTCAGCCGCTTGTATTCGCGATCTCGTTCTTTCGGTCACTACCCATAGCTCATGACCATAGGTGAGGGTAGGAACATAGATCGACTGGTAAATTGAGAGCTTCGCCTTGCGGCTCAGCTCCTTTTTCACCACGACAGACCGACGCAGCGCCCGCATTACTGCGGATGCCGCACCGATCCGCCTGTCGATCTCACGCTCCATTCTTCCCTCACTCGTGAACAAGACCCAGAGATACTTGAACTCCTCCACTTGGGGCAGGATCTCGCTACCAACCCTGAGAGGGCACTCCACCCTTTTCCGGCTGAGGACCATGGTCTCGGATTTGGAGGTGCTGATTCTCATCCCAGCCGCTTCACACTCGGCTGCGAACCGATCCAGAGAGAGCTGAAGATCACGGCCTGATGAAGCAAACAGGACAACATCATCTGCAAAAAGCAGTGACCCAATCCTGAGCCCACCAAACCGGACCCTCTCAACGCTCTGGCTGCGCCTAGAAATTCTGTCCATAAAAGTTATGAACAGAATCGGTGACAAAGGGCAGCCCTGGCGGAGTCCAACTCTCACTGGAAATGGGTTCGACTTACTGCCGGCAATGCGGACCAAGCTCTGGCACCGATCGTACAGGGACTGAACAGCCCTTATCAGGGGGGCCGGTACCCCATACTCTCGGAGTACCCCCCACAGGATTCCCCGAGGGACACGGTCGAATGCCTTTTCCAAGTCCACAAAACACATGTAGACTGGTTGGGCAAACTCCCATGCACCCTCCAGGACCCTGCTAAGGGTATAGAGCTGGTCCACTGTTCCGCGACCAGGACGAAAACCACACTGTTCCTCCTGAATCCGAGGCTCGACTATCCGACGGACCCTCCTTTCCAGGACCCCTGAATAGACTTTTCCAGGGAGGCTGAGGAGTGTGATCCCTCTGTAGTTGGAACACACCCTCCGATCCCCCTTCTTAAAGAGGGGGACCACCACCCCGGTCTGCCAATCCAGAGGCACTGTCCCTGATGTCCATGCGATGTTGCAGAGGCGTGTCAGCCAAGACAGTCCTACAACATCCAGAGCCTTGAGGAACTCCGGGCGTATCTCATCCACCCCTGGGGCCCTGCCACCAAGGAGTTTTTTGACCACCTCGGTGACCTCAGTCCCAGAGATGGGGGAGCCCACCTCTGAGTCCCCAGGCTCTGCTTCCTCATTGGAAGGCATGTTAATGGGATTGAGGAGGTCTTCGAAGTATTCCCCCCACCGACCCACAACGTCCCGAGTCGAGGTCAGCAGCGCACCATCCCCACCATATACAGTGTTGACACTGCACTGCTTCCCCTTCCTGAGACGCCGGATGGTGGACCAGAATCTCCTCGAAGCCGTCCGAAAGTCGTTCTCCATGGCCTCCCCAAACTCCTCCCACGCCCGAGTTTTTGCCTCAGCAACCACCAAAGCCGCATTCCGCTTGGCCTGCCGGTACCTATCAGCTGCCTCCGGGGTCCCACAGGACAAAAGGGTCCTGTAGGACTCCTTCTTCAGCTTGACGGCATCCTTCACCGCCGGTGTCCACCAACGGGTTCGGGGATTGCCGCCACGACAGGCACCGACCACCTTACGGCCACAGCTCCGGTCAGCTGCCTCAACAATAGAGGCACGGAACATGGCCCATTCGGACTCAATGTCCCCCACCTCCCTCGGGATGTGGTCGAAGTTCTGCCGGAGGTGGGAGTTGAAGCTACTTCTGACAGGGGGCTCTGCCAGACGTTCCCAGCAGACCCTCACAACACGTTTGGGCCTACCACGCCTGACCGGCATCCTCCCCCACCATCGAAGCCAACTCACCACCAGGTGGTGATCCGTTGACAGCTCCGCCCCTCTCTTCACCCGAGTGTCCAAGACATGTGGCCGCAAGTCCGACGACACGAGCACAAAGTCGATCATCGAACTGAGGCCTAGGGTGTCCTGGTGCCAAGTGCACATATGAACACCCCTATGCTTGAACATGGTGTTTGTTATGGACAATCCGTGACGAGCACAGAAGTCCAATAACAAAACACCACTCGGGTTCTGATCGGGGGGGCCATTCCTCCCAATCACGCCCTTCCAGGTCTCACTGTCATTGCCCACGTGAGCATTGAAGTCTCCCAGCAGAACGAGGGAGTCCCCAGAAGGTATGCCCTCTAGCACCCCCTCCAGGGACTCCAAAAAGGGTGGGTACTCTGAACTGCTGTTCGGTGCATACGCACAAACAACAGTTAGGACCCGTCCCCCCACCCGAAGGCGAAGGGAGGCTACCCTCTCGTCCACCGGGGTAAACCCCAATGTACAGGCTCCAAGTTGGGGGGCAATAAGTATACCCACACCTGCTCGGCGCCTCTCACCGGGGGCAACTCCAGAGTGGTACAGAGTCCAGCCCCTCTCAAGGAGATTGGTTCCAGAGTCCAAGCTGTGCGTCGAGGTGAGTCCGACTATATCTAGCCGGAACCTCTCAACTTCGCGCACTAGCTCAGGCTCCTTCCCCTTCAGAGAGGTGACATTCCACGTCCCAAGAGCCAGTTTCTGTAGCCGAGGATCGGACCGCCAAGGTCCCCGCCTTCGGCCACCACCCAACTCACACTGCACCCGACCTCCTTGGCCCCTCCCATAGGTGGTGAGCCCATATTTTTTCTAAAATAAAATTGAAAGTATTTGCACTGTGACATTTAAGAGAGTCATATGTGAACTGGACAAGACTGTGATTGTAAGCATAGGTGCACAGCTATGGGGCTCTGAATTCCTTCAATGACTTGCCCTAACACTGAGATGGTCCAAATTTGACTGCTTATGTTCAAAGGAATAAGACGTACAAGTAATTTTAAAGAATTACCAATGAATAAAATGGAGTCATTATAACAAGTTAAAATAAAATTATTTAAATAAACAAAACTGCACATGAGACGCTTTATAACTGGAAACTAATTATTATAGTAAAATTAATTTTATGTAAAGGAATCCGATTGGCAGCAATCGATATTTGCTACACTTTATTAAACTGCCACAAGCAAATTACCCACACATGGAAGCCTGTCGTAATACAATAGCCTGAAGTTGAATGGCACTTATCAAACAGCTACTGCAGGTTAGCACACAAAATTGTACAAATATGCGGATTGCATTCAGATCATGGTAAGCACACAGTTATTAGAATTGGAGTGTGGGCATGCTGGGTTATTGATTGGAAGAGTGGTGCAGAAAAGCAAAATGTTTGATTCATATAAAAAAAGATACTGACAGCACCGAGGGCTGGTGGAAAACAGCATTTATTCATTTCCAGAAAAAAATAACCATATCATCTTATAACAATGCACTGCACATTCCATGTAATACTAACACTATAAAGGCCAATCCATCCATTTACCGAGTCTTTCTAAACCTACTATACAGTGTAAATTGTACAATAATTTATTTTGAAAACGAGCATTGTCTGTTACACAAGGATATTTTATAATAGAGTCATTCAGTGATTGGCAAACAAGATATAATGACACCTGATGTACAGTATGTATTTTGTGACAGAATTGCTATCAAAGACTATTTTATTCAATTAGATTAAAATATAGTAGGCACAAGGAAAAATAGCAAGTATTTTTTTGTTGACTTTATTAGGTAGACATACATCTATTGTAATGCAAAGGCAAATTTCAAGATTTTAAAATGAAAAAGAGATTTGGATTTTTCATGTTCCTATAATAAGTCAAAATAAAAAGATTACATTGAAACAAAAGATCTACTTCACAAAATGTACAAAATCTCTCACAAAATATATAAAGCAGGTGTCATTATGGATTGTTTGCCTATCACTGACTTAATGTATTATTTATTTATTCATTCATTTATTCATTCATTCATCCATTCTCCACCACTTATCTGGGTCCATGTTACTGGGGCAACAGTCATAGAAGTGAGGCCCATACATTCTCATGCTGTGGGATCCCAAGGCGTTCTCAGGCCAACTGGGTAACATTAATTCTCCTAGTGAGCCCTGGACCTTCCCCAAGGTCTCCACCCAGGTTGTTGTGACCATAAAACCTCCACAGGGAGGCATCCATATTAGATGACCCAACCACCTTAACTGGCTTCCCTTGATAGGGAAAGTCAGAGGCTCTACTCCAATCATTTACTAGATGTCTGTGCTTCTCACCCTTTCTCTAAGGGAGAGTCCAGCCACCCTGCAGAGAAAACTAATTTTGGCTGCTTGTACCTACAATCTTGTCCTTCGAGTCATTACCCAAAGCTCATGACCATAGGTGAGGTTAGGAACATAGATAGATTGATAAATCGAGAGCTTTACCTTCTGGCTCAGTTACTTTTTCACCACTACAGATCAGTATAGTGACCACTTGGCACTGGAATCCCATACTCTCCCAGCACCTCTCGAGGATCAAAGTCCCGATTAGCACTGCTCACGATTTCTACACAATATTGAAAAGGCATGTCAGTCATGACAGAGCAACAATGTCAAGAGCCTTCAGGGTTTCTGAGGAGATCTCAGCCACCCCTGGGACCTGGTCACTGAGGAGCTGCTTAACTACCTCAGTGACCTCCATCACGGAAATGTGCATTGATCCTTTACCAGCTGCTGACTCTGCCTCCTCCACAGAGGGCATGTCCATTGAGTTCAGGAGCTCATCAAAGTGTTCCTTCCAAATCCAGACTTTATCCTCAGTCCGGATCAGCATTTCTCCACTTTTGCTGAGAACAATCTGAGTAAAGTCCTGCATTCCCCTTCTGAGCCATTTGATGGTTTGTCAAAACCTCTTTGATCCCGATTGACAGTTGCTTACCATGGTTTCTATGAACTCTTCCCATACCTGGGTTTGTGCGTCCCTGACTGCCAGGGCCACAGCCATTTTGGCCTGTTGGTACCCCTTCTTCAGGAGTGTGCTGTACTGACCATACATGGAAAGCCTTCTTCTTCAGTCTGATGGCATCCCTCACCTTTGGTTTCCACCATTGGGTCCTTGGGTTACCACCTAGAAAGACACATATGGCCTTCAGTCTGCAGTTCTTGGCAGCCACTTCCACAATGGAGGCCTTGAAAAAGTTCCATTTGGACACTATTTTTCCAGCCTCCAGTCAGAGTTCATGACCTTCAGTCACAATGATGCACCCCTCTAATTCTCAAGTGCAAACTCCAACATTGTATCAACCAAGCAGGGTTTCAATAAGAATCTCACTCCATTCCGCCAGGCAGCTACAGAATTCAAGAGAGTCTAGCTTTCAAGTGGGTGGATGTGAGGCCAATTATATCTAATTGGAAATACTCTGCCTGACACACCAACTCCAGCTCCTTCCAACTGAGAGAGATGTACAGCCCCTAATTGTGCAGAATCACAAATATAAAAAGAGTACCCCACCCCGAATGGGGTTACAGGGGCATCTGCATGGAGCCAGGCCTGGGGGGGAGTGCCTGGTCTCCGGGCCTGCTACAGGGCCAGGTCGGGCACAGTCCAAAATTATAATGTGGGAATGCCCTCCTGTGGGCTCACTACCTGCAGGGGGAAAATGGGTCAGGTGTGATTTGACCTGACAGCAGTCCAAGGTAATGGTCGAAACAGACTGGAACCTGGGCATACTGTAATATACTGACCCTTGGGACTGTATTACTGATTAATTTAAAAATCTTCACTACTAATTACCACAAATAGTAAATTTAGTTCACAGTGTCAAATTTTTCTAGCTTCATACTACAATCTGATTTCATCATCTAATAGAATTACAGGATAGGTGTTAAACTCGAACAGACCAAGTCTGTAGGGAATACGAATGTGAGCTGACATAAACATACATAGCAAATCATGTCATGTTACTACAGTTACTACTAAGAATGGAATCAGCATCAGCAACAGTACAAAAATGCATTGTTTTCTCCCCTAGCACAGGACAGAACAAAAAATGAATCTATACATTTGCAGCAAAAAGAAAATGACATTCATTGCTCATTCTGAAGTAAAATATATGCAACACCCTCTTCCGAAAACCTGAATAGAAAATCTATGAAGAAAAAGATTACTCTTGGTCTGTCTGACTTGTATATTTACCTTTTCTTTTTCCCTGTCCTCTGGTTCTAGAGCAGGTAGAGCTTTTTGGCACAGTAATAAAAACTGTGAAGAATACTCTGAATGCCGCTAAAATGTTCAAAGTTTTGAACAGTTTCTATCAGGGATGGTGAAGAAAAAGGGTTTTCGCACTTTTTAAGGAACAGCCATTTGCAAATTGAGTTTCTGAAACTACACTGCATTCAAATTGGTTCATTATTTTCTTCCTCCTAAACAGAGGTATAAAAAGTGATGTATGGCTGTTTTGTACCTACAAGGAATATTAGTACATGTGACTAGACATTTGGTGCAGAATAGATCAGAGGATATTTCCAAGACACACTGCCAGAGTTTCAGCTGAGCCTAGAAGTCAATATACTGTACACTCTTGGTAGCACCTTTCCATGATTTAGGTGTCATTCAGGCTCATTTCAGTTATAATTATCCTCGTATTTAAGTGGGCTCATATCAGTTAGGTGGCACTCGATCATGAGTCAATCTAACAGTTTCCTGTTTCTTATGATGTAGTTTTCTTTTATTAATTAGGCAATTTTCTTGAACCTCTTGCAATAAAACTTTTGCTTTGCTCTCTTATACTTCTGACTCAATTTATTATTTTACTTTTCATGAACATGACAAAATTCCTGTTCACTCCTTTGTTTATTTTTCCCTTGAATTAAATTACTGACTTTTTTGCCCGTCCTTATTTCCATGCCCTCCAGGTACCGTGCACATTTAAACTACTGGTCATGCCATATTGACTCCAGCACTCCATTTCCAATCTGTAGTTCAGAACCAACTTCTAAACACAAGCAAACAGGGAAGAATGGCTAGGGATTCTACTATATTAAATGGTGTTGTCATCATTAACAGGGTTAACAGCCTTGCCCAATGAGGAAACATTAAATGTAAGCTTCCTGCCAGGTTTAAGAATAGAACCAATGTAGCAAGAAAGTTAGCAACCATCTAACATTTTGAAGTGCAACAATGGAATTGAACCACTGAGCCCTAAACTGTCTCTGTATGAACAAATAAGGCAGCTTCCAAACTTACTAGTATATAGTACTCTTCTTGCAATTCGTATCTGTTCACATCTATACACAGAGGACCCCTTCTGTAGCCAGTATCAAGTTTAACTCCTCCGAAGTTTCTCAGATTCTTGATGCACCGAATTCCGGTTCTATACCACCGGCATGCCATGTCTACTTCTAAAAACTTCTCACCTGCCAGGGAATCTTTTACAATGTATATACTCACAGCTTCAGAGTCCTGAGTTCAAACTCCAAACTGCACATCATTTGTGTGGCACTTACATGAAATGGATTTAAATATGGTATAAACTGTATATACTGCAACATGGTGTAATGCTGACAAGGTGGTGTGAGGGTAAGGAGAAGAAGAAGAAAAAGGTGAAATCATTCATGGAATAATGCACATTTTTAGAGAAGACAACAGCAGTTGAATCTATGGAAAAGTTGCTGCCAGATGGTTGTGTGTCTCATAGGTTTATGAACTGCCCTAAAAAGTTCTCTGATGACACTAAACACAAAAGAATTTTTGGTAAATTCCTGGGCAGTTCCCTGAAACTAACAGGTTGATGAATAGAGCTCCCACATGTTACAAGTCAGGTGACATGCTTTGTTATGCAAACTGGGCAGTGATGGAGACAACATAGTGCCAGACCCTTTAAATATGTTAATTATGCTGGAGAGCAAGGAAACCTGGGTCTGCAAAATAAATAAATAAATAAATAAAAGATCTCTTGGCAGACTGCCTTTGGGACTTTCAGAAGGCATTCCTGACCTGGAGATGGCTCTGGGGATTGTCCCAGAAGGAGCTCTGTGACAGGCTATAGGAACATCAAAGTATGAATGGCCCTTTGGGCTTGGTTTCAAGACAGAATTTGGGCAAGGGTTCAACTTGCAGACAGGCAATACAGCCAGAATGACAGGGAAGAACAACTGACAAGGTGAATGAGAGATTATCTATGGTGATTGTGACACATTATTTGGACAAGCCACCCCACCGTATAAGTAAGGTTTTAAACCTGTATAAAGAGTTCAAGTGAAGGAGATAGGTTTTACTTTCTGTTTTACTTATTTGTTGACCTAGATTCCATCTTATTTTTTTTACAATAAATTATTCTTTTTTATAAAGAACATTTTGGTTTATAAAGTACAGGTACAAACACTTTACAAGCTGTGTAACAAATATGGAGGCACCCTTTACCTACTGTATGATATGGTTAATTAAATGCATGGTTCGTTACTTTTTTCCCTAAGACAGAAATGCATAGTTAAATAATTTTTTATGGTTGCAGTTTTGACTTGTCTTTCATTTTGTAATTTTGGCTTTGGTTCAATCCTAGCAAAATACAGACATATAATAAAACAATTTCTGAGTACTGAATTTACTAAAGATCCTGACAAGTCATCTGCCTGTTCCCAAATAAGAGTCATTTACATTTAGGCCATTTGTAAACTACTTATATTCCCTGTAACACATGTGCTTCACTGTTATAATTTACCACACCTATATATCCATATCCTCAACTCCCATATCACATAGCCCATTACTTTTCAGCATACTGCACAGACCCTGTGTCAGGATGGTGCTCTACAGCATTATCATCTTGCAAAACTCCTTTTACTGCAAGGACAAAAGCAGATATAGACAATGGAGGACCTCAGAATTGCACAGAATAACACATCTAATACAATTTTTATTCCCACATAATGCTAGCAACATTCATGCTACATTATTATAACACCAGCAAAATATTCAGTGTTCATGTCAGACACATATCCTTTCACTGGAAATGTTGTGAAGAATGTTAGACCAGATATTACTGAGTAATTCTGCTTGTCACAGCAGTGCCGTTTCTCTTTGCACCACTAGGCAGGGAAATTAAATGAAATTTTCCAGCTCTTCGTGTACGGCATTCCTTCTAGGATATTCCACAATTGTGAAGTTTTCTGCTGTCGAGGATGTTTATAACTCATGTTGAAAAGTGCATTCAAAAGGCAGTTGTTTTTGTTTCACCTCATAGTCCAAACTACATGCCCACAAATCCTGACATGTTCCTGTGATATGTTTCATTCATTTTTCTAGCCTGATGTTTTTAAAACATTAATGTTTGTGTAGATTCCATAGCCTTTCTTTTTTATTGAAGTGTTGGTTACTGACTGTGACACTGTGAGTCACTAAAGGAACCTTACAGTAATGTTAGGTAAACACTGAGAGGTGTAATAGGAAGTAGTTTGAATAATTCGTTATGGTCAAGAATGTTGGACAGCCATTTCGTACATATTATACATAGGCCTTTGTCGATTATATATCACATATACTATATCATGAAAAAACTGTCTCCAGTGCATTATTACATGTATTACATTGTTGCATATTTTAAAATAAATTTGTTTTGACTTTTTCATGTGTTGCCACAATATACTGCATAAAAGGTCTGACAGAAACAGCCCAAAAAGATTGGTTGTTTTTTCATATGAATCTCCTATGTAATAAAACACTGAGCTTTGTTTGTGTGCATCCGAGCAATCTGACTGGTATGTTTGCCTTTGGTGTGACTGGTCAGTTAGGCTTTGGTGACACAATCGAAAGAGGACATGTGACTCTAAGACACACAAGGAGAAGTAAAGCCATAAGAGGCATGCTGGGAGTTGCCTTCAAAATTGTAAAGTATGAAAGTGCACAATAGGTGAGCAATGTACCTCAAATTGAGAGTCTGAAACGCAGGCTTTACGGGAACATGATTGAGAGAGGAAGCTCTGGGCAAGAAAGGTTCAAACACACAAGGACACAGAGGAAAGGCGTGGAAGGTACACACAGAGTAAAAATAGGAAATATTTTGAAATTTATTCTATTGCTTGTTGTCGACAGATCATGTAGCTACTGAGTAATAAATTCAGATTTATTGTATGGAAAAAGCTACTCTACCCTGCATGAACTAATTGCAATGAAATGGGTAATTATTGCCCACTGTTGACTGACTGTTATAATAAATTGATAGCAACTTAACCATTTTGCAAAATATCAGATCAACTGTAGTAAAGAAGGCTGGTGCTATATGAATAGAAATGAACCAACAAGAGGAAGGTAAGAAAATCAAAAAAGTTCTAATTACACTCAAACAGATTGGAGTTACCAAGAATCAAGGAAATATATTATCCAAGTATAATCCATAGTACAATCCCCAAAACAACAATTGTTAAATTATAAAAAAACTGAATATGGAGATAAAAATCAATATATTTTTTGGTACATAAGACCAAAGTAATGACTAAAGTAAATGAGCAAGAGCTGAGAAGTACAAAGATTAAGACATAGATCTTGGGACAGTGGAGTCAGGTGGTCCCATTTGGTAGAAGATTTTGCAGATCTTTCTATTGACTTCTTCTTCACCATTGTGGTGGTTAGTCTCAAAATGAACCATCATTTGATAATGTAGTATCAGGGTAAGTTAGCAATGCTAATTCAGTCTTTTGTAAGGTAGGCTTTAAAGGATGTATTTGAAGCGCTTCTTCTGGTCCCAAGTTCTTAAACCTCAGCTGAGCTGGGAGAAGAGGACTTGCTTAGGGTGCCCTAACGTAGGTATTATGATACAATGGTCCAGTCAACAAAGTTGGTTCTACAAGATAATAGCTTTGATTCTGGTTATCTTTGTCAGACGAGCCAGGTTTCCATCCAAGGAGTTTTTGCAAAAAAATATTTAGAGCTTCAAATTTTTTACCGATATAGCTGATGGAAATGCTAATTATCGATAAAATGTTGTACATGTCGGCATAATATTTTTCCGTTTAACTTTAGCGCATAAATTCCATATCGATACTTCAGATGTCGCAAAAACTACATTGGAAACACTTTTTGTCGGAAAAAAGGGCTTTAACGCAAATAAATATGTCACATTTTCATCACGTGCAATCAAAACGAGAATGGCGGAGCGGTTCGCATGGTCTGATGAAGAGAGTTTTTTTTGATTAAACGTCATTATTTTGTATAAATTCAAATTTCAGTTTTAATTAAAAACCTTAAGGGAAGCAGGTTACAGTACTAATTCAGTTGTTATCGCACTGAGAAGGGATGTTGAAAGGTAGGCTCACCTGTACAGATCCGATGCTGCAAACACAGCTGCATCATGGGCACTTCCAGGAGTGCCAACGCAAATGTCTCGTATCATGCACCTGTCATCAACAAGGGCCTGGAGAACAATAGATGGCCACCCTTTGCGATTAATGTAATCGCGGTAGCCTTCCGTCGGGGGAAGAATAGGCACATGCGTGCCATCCAGCGCACCGTAAATCTGTGGCACAAGATGCACCAAGGAATTGCGGTATGCAATTTCATTGGCCTCCGCTACAGTCGGAAGTCTGATATAACGCCGCATTAATTTTTCTTTAATAGCGGTGCACACAGCATATACACATCGATGGACAGTAGTTTTACTAACCCCGAAAGTTTCTCCAACTACTCTATACTCGGCGCAGGTTGCCAGCTTGTAAAGGGCGATGGCAATCCGCTTTTGGGTTGGAACCGGTGGTCGGTGGCAACCTGTGATGGGCGCAACATCAGGACTGATGAATCCACACAACATCTCAAACTTCGGCCGTGTCATTCTAAAATGTTGCAGCCAGAGATTTTCTGTGAAGTGTCTCTCCACCACCTCCTCCCAGAAGGTCTTATTCCGTCGTCTCTCCCATACCCATGGGTTTCGTCGCATTGGGGTACTTTCTTCCAGTTCTAGGGCTATCAGACAAGCAACTGCTTCATTCTGCTGTCGTCTTCGGATATTATGTACAATTCTAATTACTTGTGAAACTGAAATAACAGTAAGCTGGCAAATTTTAAAAAACTGTCTGAATAATCTCTCCATTTCTTTGTTTCTTTGTTTAGTGGAGGGGGTGTAACGTGGAAAACAAAAGGTAAATAATTTGCGACATACACAAAATTATGTATGGAAATGGCTCAAGGGCAGATTTTTTTCGCGATACAACAAAACTTATGCGACAGTTCGTTTTGGGGGGGATGACGTCATCATGCACACCATTTTATCGATAAAAAGCCAGTTGGATGGAAACAGGCTGGAGACAGCAAATTTTGCACATTTTTTTTACGTATATTCTATTTGTCGATAACAAAACGTCGCAAAAAACTGGATGGAAACTTAGCTACTGAAGAGGTAGTAGTCAGTGTGGTAATCCTCCCACAAAAGTGTAGTATCTTTTGATGGCAATGCTGATGGAATCTATTGATAGTTTTCAGGTGAGAACAGTGGGTTATCCAGGTCTTACTACTATATAGGACAATAGTGACACAAATTGGCTTACTGATAATTAATTTGGATTCATTTTTGATGTTACTGTTGCTGAAGGCCTGATAGCTCAGATTCCTGACGGACATGCCACCACAGCTGATAATGTGCTGAATTTACTCCCCTATAGTTGTCTTTTGGGAATGTTGGCTGCTGAGATATACAGAGTGTTCAGATTTCAACATTGTTCCACAGATTGTGATTGCCAGGGGTTCTATTACTTGGCCAGGGACATTATAGTAAATATCTTGGTATTCCCAATGTTGAGTAATAATTCTAGGCTCTTGAAGGACCTAGCACAGAAATGTCTGCTGTTCTAACATAAAAGTCAAAACAGGCTGTGTATTGGCTCAATCTGTGTATTGGAGGTTGACGGCTATAATCTTGCCCACATTTTTTTACTCCATAAACAAGAGTAGGCTTAAGAGCCTAGAATCAAATCTGCTTTCTGTTTTCTAGGCCCGGGAAATGCTGTCAGAGTCCAGAAGAAGAAAAAGGTGGCTATAAATGGTAAAACCGTTTGGTGTAATCACTCATATGTTTGGTCCCCTTTACAAATTGTAAAGTGGTACATTTTGATCCCCTTGCAAAGGACATCCTTATAATTTTTGTGAACCTAGATAATGTGTCTAAGTGTACATGGTATCTAACAGAGGTATTCCTAACTGATGAAGTCAAAGGCTATCATCAGGTGAGGGAAAGCCATGTAAAGCTTTCATTTTGGCTTCCGGCACTCCTATTGATTCTGTATGGCTACAGCTATCATCTTGGTAGCTACTTCAATTTGGGTCACAGCCCATAGTTTAATGAAACACTGGTCTATGGAGATGTGAGTGTCTGAACCAGTGAAACAAACATTCTAAAAAAAATTTTTCTGCTGGAACAGGATGTGACTGATGATGAGGTCATGTTTCATGCACTATCTGAGAAGGAGGTTGTCTTTAGAGTTGAGTTTTGCCCACATATTCCTTAGCAACATTAACACTGCATAGTCGGATGTCACAGTCAAATTCTGAGCTGAAGTCCCTCAACATGATCAAATTATCTTACTTTGTAAGACATTCACTGCTACATTCAAATCAGAGTAAATCTTCCCCTTGATGACTTCTCTAACATTGACTGGTTCATTGGCTGTGATCATGATGATGGTTATTAGTTGATCAGGCTAATGCATGTCAATTGGAATGTAGGAAAGTTGGACCTAACCATGTTGTTTTAGATGGTAAAGCCAAAGGTCTCAGCAATGGTTTTGGTCAGTAATACCATCTAAAAGAAGATATAGCTATCTATGACTAATTTGAGCCATTCTTCTTTGGGGATACGGATCTTGGTCAGGATGGCAAAATTTTATCTCTAAAGATATATGGATATGATAGTATTTCTTTGTTCAGAATGAAGTTTTTGAACTTTCTCAATTTGTTTTGTGGTTTTAACCTCAAATGTGTGATCCTTTCAGAAGCAGTTTTCTAACCAGTGTGAAGGAGAGACGGGTAATGTTAAGGGAATCTTTTCTACATTCCTTATCTTAAGCGATGATCAGAGGGAATCCTAAATATAAAAGCATAGCCATAGAAGCAGCTACTGAACTGCTTTCCTTTCCGAGTACCAGACAACTTCTAGAAATTCCTGTTTAAGTGTACCTTGATGACTAGGAACCTCGAGATGTATAAAGGGTGGAGTGTATTGGGCCTTGATGAAAGTCTGCATGTGAAATTTGTTTATGTGGAAATTATATGAGGTACAGACACTCTGCACATTATATTAATGGATTTGTGGCCTTAGTCTTATGCAAACCAATATCACTATAATTGCTGCTCTGCTGCAGCCTTCATCAGACAAAGTGCATGTTTTGCTCAATCTGATGTTCCATTATAGACACAAGTGATGGGTCACCTGTTCGTCTGGCATTACTATATAAATATGTTCACTATGGTTGACCAAGTCAAGATTACAAGACTTCAGGCAACATTTCTGTAAGACTCTTCAGTTCTCACAAGACTCACTACCATACCAAGCATCTTTATAGTTGTGTTATGGTTTATAGGTGCTTTCTTGTGTCAGATCTTGGATACTTTGTAATTATTGAAGAAATCATGGTGGAATTATAGAATGGCCTAGTTAAAATGAATATCTAAACTCATTTGAGTCACTTCTGTTCTCAAAAACCTACATATATTATTGAAATGAAGTGAAGATGCAAAGAAAAGTTTACAAAAGTACCAACACAGTATTTTGAGAAACTAATAAAAAAATGATTGCATCTTTTTCTGCCAAGTGTGTGTAACCAGTTATTTAGTCAAAGGGTCAATTGCTTTTTCATATGAGATACTAAATGCTTTCTATAATGTTTTAAATAAATAAACACTGAAGCTTTGTACTTTTCTTACATTCATTTTCAATAAAAATAAAACTTACAGTAGTTTTAGGATTAGTGTCTGATGACATTGTGACAAACATAAAAAAGACTGAAAATTACACATAGGAAAACACTTTCCACAGTATATACATTATTTATATTTTTTTCAAAATAAATTAATAAAAACTCAGTCAACACTCTACTCTAAAAATAATAATTTAATTATGGCATAAAGGGAAAAAAAATGTTGTATTCACTGATTAAAACCACTTTCAAACAAGGCTCATAGTGTAAAGAGACTGTGCTTGTATCTTTAAGTCAATTAATTATCCACTTTCAAAGCACACTGTTTGATAGCCTTTAATTAACCTGTTGCAACCTTATTGTATTTTTTAGTTAATAAAGTTTACTAAATCAAGCCATTATACACTAAGTAAATGAAAACCAATTTGGTGACAAAGGTTATGCACTCTCTGAATAATTCTGTTACATTAAGTAAGAAGAAAATGAATACTTGTATATATGCTAATTTTATTTTTAAGAAAGGTAAACACTTGTAGTTAGCAAAATTAAGGAATTTAGGAACCATTAAATAATGTGCTCTAAACGGTAGGCCAGTTTGTTTTTTTGCAGAACACGAACAATCTCTTACCATTTGCTATAAGGGCTCTGGATTGTAGACTTTCGAATGAAAAATCTCAGGCAAAACAAGGTGACTGTGCAAGCTCAGTAAGGTTTATTGTTATACTATTCACCTGCAAAAAAGCAATGCCACTCAGTTCAGTACTGTACAGCTAAATTAAAGAAATTTCAAATTTCAAATTGGAACCATAATCAGTGATCCCAACTAACTAAGTATTTCCTGACTGAGTTTGATTCAATTGACCTTATTTTTCTTGTTTACAAACAGTTTACGTTTTAAAAGGCAGACATTATTACGAACTAGTCATTTAGCCCGTTACAATAACGGGCGCTAGAACAGTAGTGCATAAACATTAGTAGGAACAGTCTATATTAAATGGCAAGGGACTTTGACCTCATTCTTTTTGTTGGTCGTATTTTTCTTTCTTTCAGCCTTTCTTTTGTTGATGTTTACTTGCTGAGCTGACCATTCTTCGTGCGCTGCCGCCATGTATTGTGTGTCTTTAATTTTCTGTGGCAGTAATACTGTCTTGTACGTCCGCTGGCTTGTACGTCCGCTGGCTTATACCTCCGTAATATACCTTTAATTTTCTCTGGCAGCAATACAGGCGTGCGCGTCGGTAATATGCCTTTAATCTCCTCTGACAGTAATACTGGCTTGTATGTGGCTGTAATATGCGTCACAGTATTGTGTACCTTTAATTTCCTCTCACAGTAATACTGGTTTGTATTTCCGTAAAACGCCTGTAACTTTCTCTGACAGTAATATCGCGCATCACACCGTGCCCCGCGCATGCGCACTTCACCAGAAGACACACACACACAGACACCTGGACGCACACAGGGATTTTATTAAAGAGGATTATGTACAGACATTATTATTTCTTATTCAAAATGATTGCAAGAGTTGCAACAACCACATGTAACTATGCATCAAAAAAAGTAAAACAGAAAAACTAGAACTGGCATCAATTCAAATATCTGTATTCCAAAATTGTGTCTCCGTACATGTACAGAATTGCCACTTGCGATGCACACTGTAAAATATGTTCATGTTGCATTAGGCATCTAAACATTTTTAGTTTTTTTTTTTTTTTTCAAAACTGGGTCATGGAGAGCCTGAATTTATGATTGCAGCATTTGAAAAGTCATGAAGTAACACTGGACAGGAAGCTATATATCATACACATGGATGGCCACTTGAGAGTGGCTGATGAGTCTAGCATGCATATCCTTAAAGACCAGCAGAGTAGTGTTAGAATACCCGCATAAACTTGGGGAGAACATGTCAACTCTACACAGACAGTTTCTACCCTAAGAACCAGACCTAGGCTCCTGGAGCTATGAAGCTGTTTTGCTAACTATGGAACCAGAATCCACCCTTTCACAACATGAGATATACATACTGTATGTGTAATGCCTATATACAAACTTGAATTCATAAAAAAAAAAAAAGATTTGCCTATATTTGTCAGGACCTCTTAACAATTCAGAATAAAAACCTTTGTTAAGTACAATACAGAATCATTTTAAATCCATTCAGATTCTTATTTTAGCAAACTTGATGTCTATGTGCATTTTGGTTGTTCTCCCCAAATCTCACAGGCTGGAAATTCTAAATTGGCTTTTTGATGAACTTACATGCAGTCAAAGATTTTATTCTTGCCTTCCCCCAGTAAGTCTAATGCCTTAAGAGTTATCATAACGATACAATGATTTAATTCTACTATGATATCAAAATGAAATGACATAAACAGTGCTCAATTGGCCAATGCCTGTAAAAACATAAAAGTAGTACTGTAGGTACAGTACGTGTAAGAGTGTACCGTGTGTTAAAATTAAACCATACAGGCTCAGTTCTTTCCATGTTCTAATACAACCTCCCTGAGATCCTGCAATAAAAATGGATAAGAGACTGACTAAATAAATGAATCCACACTTACACTCAACAGTACACCATTAAAACAACACGCAAAACTGATTTTTAGACAGCATTTTGTGCATATTGTCAGTCAGTCAGTCATTTTCCAACCCATTATATCCTAACACAGGGTCATGGGGTGTGCTGGAGCCAATCCCAGCCAACACAGGGCACAAGGCAGGAACAAATCCCGGGCAGGGCGCCAGCCCACCACAGGGCACACACACACACACACACCAAGCACAATTTAGGATCGCCAATGCACCTAACCTGCATGTCTTTGGACTGTGGGAGAAAACCAGAGCACACGGAGAAAACCCACGCAGACACAGGGAGAACATGCAAACTCCACGCATGGAGGACCCAGGAAGCGAACCCTGGTCTCCTAACTGAGAGGCAGCAGTGCTACCACTGTGCCACCGTGCTGCCTTTTGTGCATATATGTGCTTGTAAAGTGTTTGCCTTGATAGATGAACACCTATCACACTGCCAATACCTTTTTACTTACAGTACAAGGACCTTTATTCAAACAGTTGTCATACTAGAAAGACCTACTGCATACTGCATGACATTTACACCATATTTAATTAATATTGATGTACATCTTTATTAACTCCACTGTTGCCAGAACCCAAACTAGATGAAAAAGGAGGAGGAATGGGAATTGGGCGTTCAATCAAACACTAAAAACTTACTGCTGCTAAAGAAACAGCAAACGCTGTATAGTACAAATGGTGCAGGAATGACAGCTGGTCCCCCAGAGTGGCAGTGCTGAACATAACTTGAAGATCTCAAATGCCAAAGCTAATGCAAGAATTAAGAACCTGGTGCACGCAATTATCATTTTAGATTGAAAAATTGACACAAGTGCTTAATACAGTATGACAACTACAAGGTAGACATCCTGTATATAAGAAAATAAGAAGGACCAGAAGCTTAAATATCCACAGTTAAGGAAAGACCATCCTGTACTCTGGAGATGAGCACAAATATATACTGTATGTTGTTTTGACATGCTGCAACAGCATGAAAACCAGTCAAATGCTAACCAGGGAATGAAAGGGAACCTGAGAATTATCAGAGCACCATTTAAATCATGGAATGCCAAACAACTAAAATCAAAGAATATACACAAACAAATGACCCAAAAAACTGATTTTTTCTATAATCATCTGCAAAACAGCATAAATTAAATCACTAGACATGATGATACAGCACTTAATGATATCATGAATGTGTAATTCACAACTGCAGATGAAGTGCGGACAATGTTATTAAACTACATAGAAGAGAAAGGCAAACAATGAAAATGAAGAGCATTTACGCTAATTTTGCTCTAAAAACAACCTCAGCATATATAGTACAAACTTCACCAATAAAAACACCTAAAAGATGACACAGTTATCACCAAATGAAAATACACACAACAAAATCGATTACCTCTACTGTATATGTGAATCGGTGGGAATTCAGTGGAGTATTACAGGAGTTAGGAACATGCAAAAAGGTTGACAGTCTCAGACCATCAAATAGTAGGGCTGCTACTGAAACAACTTGAACAGAAATCAAGCAGGAAGAGCCACACATACATTTACAGCAAAGAAATCAAACGACAACAGCACTGACAAATAGATGAAACTCAAACTGAGAAAAAAATTCTATATTCTACTGTAGAATCAGAAGAACTGAAAATGGTACTTAAGAAAGAGAGGAATCTGGGCACAGAAATTAGAAGAGGAACAAAGGGAACATTGGATACAAGATAGAACTTAGTAGGTCACAGATGAAAGGAAAACTGTCAAATGTCAGCGAGAGCAAACAAGAACACACAAGAACAGGAAACTACTGAGACCAAATACAGACAAGTAGGCCATAATGCCGAGAGGCACTAAATAGCGGACAAGGAAGCTTAGTTGAAATAAAAGGAGATGTGTAAGAAGTCAATAACCAAAGATATTGTATCAAACTGTATAAGATTAGGAAATAAGTCCAGAATCCCAAGTCAAAATATAAAGATTTTTGCTAGCACAAGAGGAGCACAAGCAGGATAGGGCTCCTAATGGAAATGTTGAATATATTAAAATCATAACTTTCAACTTCAAAATGTAAAATGACAGATTAACAAGATGAAATCACAGAAGTTGACATTGCAAATAAGAGTATTGAAAAGCAGTAAGGCTTCTTAACAAAACTTAAGAACTCCTGTTGGCTTCAAGACTACAGTATGTCTCAGAAGAATTAAAGGAAGGAGGTCTCTGGTAAGTTACCAAAGAAGTGCAACCAGAGAGACATTGCAATTCTGTCTGATCTTGGCAAGAAAGGCCTTCTGTATTGTACTGCTGAAGCCAGATACAGCATGTTACTAATACAAGTCTGCTGGGAGAACACCCAGGCAACCTGTCTGTTTTCCAGTTTTTCATAATACAGGAATGAATATGTACACTGTAGAATTTCACTGAATAAAGCCTCAAGTTTCAAAAGTCACTGTCAACAGACATCACTGATCAAAGCCTTTTAAAAGTGTTTATAGGGAACCAGGTTGTACCACTGCAGTAACATATGGTATTCCTCAACTTATTCAAGATCGCCTACCTGAAATCTAGTTGATGTACTGTATAAAGGCAGAATATCACTAAAGTGTCACAATCTGCAACATAATTTGTCATATGAAAACTGGACAAATTCTGGCTTCCAGTGGAAGAATCAGAACTGACTCTGGAGAAGTTGGGGTGATTAGACATGGAACCATGGGACACAAAAACATGCAAGTTGACATTTAAGGGCATGTAAAATAAGCACTAGACAGAAAGAGTGGACAACATTTCATATCTCGGCAACTTTATGTCCAGCAACACCAGTACCAAAGTCAATGTTAAGTGCGGGCTTGGCAAAGTGTCATTGGGCATTTCAGAGAATATGCAGGATACAGGCAAAAAAAAAAACAAAACTATCAACTGTATGAAAATTTAATTCTACAAAGCTATTGTTCTGCTCACCATAATCTATGCCTGTGAAACACACTGTTATGTATATTAATGCTTAAGATATTGATAATAGCAAATTGCCATTTAAGAATGAATAGTTACTTAAAGAAAGAAAAAGCATTCTTAAAAAAGCCACTGTAAATTCCTCCCCTGAAAGTTTTAGGAATGCCATTACTTTTGGTTAAGTGTTGAGCTTGGGAGTGTAATTAATTTCACAGGGGGCTGGGAACATCAAACAGCTATGGCAAGGGTGACTCTGTTTGGACATTTCATGAGCCTAACCCTTGCAGGAAGGCCATAGACTGATATAAAGCAGGGTTTGGAGGACTGAAATGTGGCTGTTTGCAATTGACCATTTTGTACCCCATTTGTCCAGTCATGCTGAAACAGGATTGGAGGAGGCTAGGGACTTGACGGCTTCTACTGGTCAAGGACTTGTGATATGAGTGGTATAGGTTTGTCACTCTGCCTTTCTCCCTCTCTTGCCATCTTGCCATAAAGAGAAGACCACCTTTCTGTCTTGTCATTCCTCCATGAAGAGAAGACAACTCTGTCTCAGCAACCATATTGGGACAGGCAGGCTATCTGGGCCTGTGCAGATGATGAGCTGACCAGGAAAAATAAAATGTAACTACAAGTTGTTGCGAATCTTAAAACTACACATCTAACATTATCAGGGTGCATTGGTTTGTAACCAATACTCTTGGTACTCTTTCCTTTATAATTTTGTAGTATTATCTATAATACATAATTAATTAAAAGTGTAACTCTCTCTCTCCTGTTTGTTGTATTGCTGGAGGGCATAGGTATAAAAAGAAGAGTAAAATATGAAGGCTGTAGACTGGGATTTAGGACATCCTTGTAAAGTGTACATAATAAAACAGTCTAAAAGGGAAAAATAGGGTCATCTCAGATCTATGCGACAAAACACACAACATTATTACAAAGGAAGAATTAAAATTAAATGCAATCCAGCAGTAGTAGCACCTGAGAAGAACCCTCTGCATCATCTACCATAAACACTAAGAGATAATTCTGAAACGGGGCTGTTGGAGGCCATAAAACACTGAGCATAGGGGCCTGTGAGCTTGACATATTCTAAGGTTGCCTGATCTCTGACATCTCCATGAGACAGACTTCAGCAGACTAAAAAAGGAAATGAAGATGATAAAAGAAAACATGGTGTGAAATTTTCAAAAAGAATCTAGATTAACCTTGTTATCAATTGGAAAGAAGTTCAAGGAGCGCTGCTGCCTCGCAGTTGGGAGACCTGGGGACCCGGGTTCGCTTCCCGGGTCCTCCCTGCGTGGAGTTTGTGTTTGTGTGCCCTGCGGTGGGTTGGCACCCTGCCCAGGATTGGTTCCCTGCCTTGTGCCCTGTGTTGGCTGGGATTGGCTCCAGCAGACCCCCGTGACCCTGTGTTCGGATTCAGCGGGTTGGAAAATGGATGGATGGATGGATGGAAGAAGTTCAAGGTGTTGGAACCAACTGAATATGCTGCTAATGAACTCTGGTACATAAGTGTACCTAAAACTAATATGAAGGACTTATTTATTTGTGCTATGTTGTGGTATTTGAAACAGTTTGAGAAATCTGAGAAAGCCCACTTTTTATGAAGTAGTTTTTTTTGCTGTAAATTATTATAAATATTGTGGCGCACCACTAAATAATGCAACAAAAAGGGTCCCTTTGAGGTCTGTGGTCCAATTTATGGAATTTGAACTATTTCACTCCAGTTATTGTCCATGTTTATCACTTAAATAACCTCTCCACATTGTTAAGGATACCAATGTAGTGATAAAGTGCAACTAGAAAGTCCTTACATGCACAATTATGGATTACTCCTTCATAAATCATTAATTATTTTCACTTTGAAACATCCTTTAAAACACCTAGTCAGTATTCATTGTTTTCAAACTAATGAACCAATCAATATTCACTAAGTCTCCTAGAAGGATTATTTTTTAGAAATTTAGTAAGTGTTAAATATGTTTTAATGTTGTGACTACCACAATTTTGCACACCTTTAAGAACAACGCATTGAGTTCAAAAATGGGAATGCTGTTTAAATGACATTAAATGACATGTTTCATTTTAAATTATAAATCATGAAACGTAAAGTATGTTTTGAGGATAGGTAATGATGGAAAAAGTGCACCTTATATTTGTGTTAATGCTCTGTCTATTTACTGTTACATCTAACTTATACATTACTGATCATCAGCCTGAGCAATAATCAAAATTACAATGCTGGTGCTAATACTTATCTGTATGCTTTCCTAAAATTTAATGTGAGGCAATTAAGATTAATTACTTATGATAAACCAATTTAACTCTCTTACTAGGCTTGGTAAGAGTGGTCTATTTGCATAAGAAAAACTGATAGTGCTCATTCTGTCATTAATAACATAGAACTAGGCTGTTTAAAAGCAGTACTTACACTATAAGGGGGGTAATTAATCAGAACTCTTAAACCTTAATATAGCAGTTATTGCTTTAAGATCAGAACTGAATATCTTTGACAAAATACAAAAGCTTCCATTACTTTTGCTTAATATAACTTATTATCTTAATGTATAAACTGGTTTCACAGACTTGAATGAGACAAGCAAATAATCATTAAAATTCTTTATTTATAGTATACTCTCACAGCACAAATAACTAATGTCCTTGCTTATTTAAATGTACAAAGTCACAAAGAAGCACAACAGTGGGTTGGAAATGCACTTCTTAAGTATAAAGTGATGAAAGAAAACTTTCATCAACAGCAAGTGGTGGAGTGTTCAAAGTCTGAAAGATGTATACACCTGAAGTGAACTGAAAGTGAATGGATGCTATTACAACTCATAGAGAGAAACACCATCTCTACAAGTTAAGAAAAAAGCTTTTATGTAAAGCTGTTCAGTCTAAAATGTGTTTCTGTCCTGATTATTTAAAGAGCATTTGTACTGCAGAAATAACTTTCTAAAACAACACATTCTCTCAGAAATGCAAATCATATTATTGTACATGAAAAGACCAAAGAATAAATTAGCAACTTATAACAGCATACTGATACGTAGAGAGGTATTTTATTATCTGACTCATCACCATGGAGGATTAAGTTACAATTTAATCCAGTACCATGCCTATTATAAGATTATTAGAATTTGGTTTTTTTTTATAATTTCAACAGGTCAAATAAATATGTTTCCAGTTTCTCCAAATATTGTTTCTGTTGGTATTATATTTTCTGATTTGCCTCACATGTTTGTGTACCAGTGTAAAAGAATAATTTTAAATTATAGTGTCACCTCAATTTTGCATATTTTTCTTAAACCAAACATTTAAATTGAGGAGAATAATCATTGTTAACACATTCACACAAATGGACCCACATCTTCCCAATTTTATTCTCTCTATTTTGGATCCCGCTGGAATTTAGGATCCAGTTTGCTCACTTGGTCAAGCTCTCCAAGAAATCACAAACCTTCTTCAGCACTCCACATTAGGCCCTGTTCTTAACATCTGCTCAGTTAATTTCTCCTTTTAGTTCATTTTACCAGACTAAAGACGTCTGGGGATCACACATCCATTCATTGCTCCAAAGCTGAGGAACAGTCTTCATTAGTTCAGCAGGAGCTGTTGAATTGTTTGTGTTCAACCAGGTGTTTGGGTAGCTTTGGTATCTGTGGGTGACTTTTATATTGTTCTTGTTGTTTATATTGACTTTTGTATTGAATATTATGTTGTTTTGATATTTCATTTTATTGTGTGTTTTATTGTTCATCACATTGTGACTTTTGTCTGTGATAGGCACTTTATGCTGTAAATACATTTATACTTTACTTTTACTAAAACTAGGGGGCTTTACCCCCTGCTCGCTTCGCTCACCAACCCCCGTGTTTGGTTTTCCAGATACACACTTTTAAGATTGTTTTTTCTTTGAATTGTTGCTATTTCATTAGTTTCACTTTTATTTCAGAACTTCTGTAAAAACAATATTTGTAATCTTGCGAGTCCCAAGATGCTGAAACTTTTTAATGAGGGCAGGATAGGTTTCTCTGTTTGGAATGTCATCACAGACAAAACGATCTACATCATCAGCAGTTAATAATTTTTTTTTTACAAAGTAAAAAAGTAAGTTGAGTTCTGCATTGGACTCCTGTCTGTAAAGTCATGCTATTTTCCTCTCACAGTTCCAAAGGTACATGGGGTTACCAAGGTGATATCCCAGCTTTTCTCTAGGTTTTTGTACAAGGGCTAGACAGAACGTTTTTGACTCCTGGGGTAAATGTAGCTTTTTAAATAAGCAGACAGATAAATATATATACACTAACAAAGTAACCAATAAATGCATGTGTGGTAAACTCCGTTTTTGAAATTCTAAAGATTCTTTATTTGTCACATACATAGTTATACAGGACAACACGCAGTGAAATGCATCCTGATCCGCTTATCAAAAACTGTGCAAAGTTAGAAGAATATCAGTTAGATTAACGAAACGTCATAGATTGAAAGATAACAGTATAGTAGAACATAATAAATAAGTAAAATTATGTGAATAAAGTAGAATTAAGTGTTAAGGTGCAATAGTGTAGTAATTATTGTGCAAAACCAAAGTTAGACTGGTACATAGTTAAATGAGGCAGTTTGTTTGTTTGCGCTACTGCGATCTTTACTTTCTTTTTTTATATTTTCTAATTTTCCTACTTTCATATCCTTTAACTTTCTCCACATGTGTATAGCGCCGTTTTTTTTTTTTTTGGTTTTTTTTTTGAGCCTTTCTAATTTCACTGGTTTCATAGTCTCTAACCTGCTCTGTATGTGTTTAGCGCCAACATTTGTAAACGTCTTTATGCAGTTGTAGTTTGTCATTTTACTCATTGTCATTTAATTCTGAGCCGTACAGTACAATACATAGAACAGAATAAATCCTCAATACAATATAAAAATAAAAATTCTAGAAGTATGGAGTAGAATTTCACATTAGATGATATCACATAATATGATTTGGATTTTTTTTAAGTCCTGGAGACCTCATTCATCAAGCTGCCTCTCCCATTTTGCCATTCCACATCTGAAATAGCGCTAATCCGATGAAGGAACCCCTCATTCCCACGTCCCCATTTATCAGGGATGACTTTACCTTAGGCAGGCAATCTACAATTTAAAGAGATTGTTATTTTCTTGTGAATTGTTGCATATGTATTATTTTCACTTTTACTTTAAAACCTTTTGTAAAAACAATACTTGTTTCTTTATTTCCTGCCCTGCGCGTGTTTACATCTCTTTCTTCCCAGACGTATAATACTGCTCGTGTTGTGAAGGGTGTTGCGGCTGAACTTACACTAAGGATATGCCTTTGGATCATTTGCTGTCTTTTTGCTGCTTGCTAGCTGCCTCTTCTGCCTGTCGCATGTCGTTGTTTTAAGAGCTCAGACCACATGATGCTTGCCTGCCAAAAGCAATCCAGCAATCCAACAACTGCTAGATTAGAGGTCTGTTGACTTGTTTTAATTGATGGCTCACTGCCTGGTCTCACGTGACTTTGTAAAAGCAATACCTGTCTTTTATTTCTGGCCCCGGGCGTGTTTGAATTCTTTCTTGCAGGATGTATAATGCCGCTCGCGTTCGTTTGGGGTAGCTGCCGTCGTGCTACCCTTCGATCTTTTTAAAGCCTGTACAGCCGCTGTCCTTTTTGCTACGGCCCTGGGACAATCTCTTGGCACCAAGTCTCATGTTTACGGTCCCAGCGAGACACACCGTGGCAAGTCTCCTTGGTCTCGCGGGTCTTTTAAATGTCTTTCGAGATTATCACATATTGTAGCCTTGCATTTGCTTTCTATTCCAGGATTTCCTTTCATATATAGAGAGACAGAATAATCAATGTTTGTCTTTCCATTAATGTTAATCTTGATTTACTTCTTTAAATTTAGGTTGTATTATATTACAACAATAAAGGCTGTGTGACAGGCTAGTGAAGAGGATTGCTTTATTGTTTACTGTACATTATCAATTAAACAGAAGACATATTGTCACTAACTTTACAATGAATCTTGAAGCACACAATTATTTAAAAAATAATTGAAAGGAAAATTTGCTATGTGCTTTTCTATATTTTTTCTGAATAACTAAGTCTGCAAGAGCCTATCTTTTCTAGCACATCTAAAAAGGCATTGATGAGATCAGATCATAGAAGTCTTAAATTAACTGTAGTATTCATACTACGTTCATTTAGTTCCTGTTCAGTTATAAGGTGTTTATAAAGTCTTTTAATCTATCCAGAAATTGTGCCTTTCCGTCTATGTAAAATACAAGGTATAAGATGACCAATACTACTCACTTTCATTTGATTAGTGGCAAATATTTGTTTTACAGTTATTCTATGCAAATTATTCTAGATTTTAACAGCTAAAGCGTCTTTATATCTTTAGCATTTGCAAATGTGACTCCAGGTCGTTGATATGTAAAATGTTCCCTCAGATTAGTTGCAATAAAGATCCACTGGAACCATTGCAGTGGTTTCTGAGCTTGCATTTAAAAAGATAATTTACTAACATAAACCAATTACTTGCCAATTATGTGCCAGGTCATCAAAGGGCCAACTCATACACAAGCCCACACTCACACAGAGGAGGCATGAAACCATCAATCACCCTTAACTGGATGTCTTTGTATTTGTGGAAATAAAAACCACATGGACATGGGGACAATGTGCAAATTTCACATGGGAAATGACTGGGAACCGAACTCAAACCCAGGACACAGAATCCATGAAGTAATAGGGCTGCACACTCTGCCATTGCGACACCCATCTTATATTCATTTTTTTTGTGAACAGCAACAGTTTTACTACCAAAGAAAAACAGAAGGTGAGGGCATGCAAAATGTTATTAAGTTTAGCTGGTTTCACTCACTGGCATGCCGTATGCTTCCTCTAACAATGCTCGATGTCTATGGAGGTCTGCTCCTGGAAAAGAGAAGAGGCAGACAAGATGTCTAGCAATGATCCTCAAATAGGAGACTACAAAACAGAAAATGGAATTATATATTGAGATGTTTTATATATTATGCAAGAAACATAAGTATGTTTTTGACAAGAACAGACCATTTATTGCAATATGACTTGTTTTTTCTATTCACTCAGTTTTTTCAAAACTTGAACAAATCACAATTTAAATGTCTCAGAAGTACTTTAAACTATAGTATATTACCTACTAAAGGTTTTATAAAGAGAAGATCTAATTTATGTATGAAATATCTTTTGTCTATTAACTGTGGTTTAATGCCTTTGCATGCATTTCCCCCTGTGAATTTAAATGAAATAAAAATATGACTAATTACTTAACAATATCATTGTGGTCTTCAGCCTTTCCATCAACTCCCACCTCTAAGGACCTATTCGGCTACTACAAGCAATGCTAATCTCTGTCTCTCACACTTTCAGCTTTGATTCTGTACAGAACAACTATAAGAAGTTAGTGGCAACCAAAACCAAGTCATAGGAACAAACACAGGAGCAATTCGAAACATGCAGCCCACAACATTACATTGCCAAAACTTGGTCTCCTTACTGATACTAATTACTCTCTGATTGTACTTTTTTCATTTATTTGTTATTTATTTATGCTAATTATGTTTAAATTTTGGAAGCATTCTCAAGGAGTTCCATACATGAAACATAAGGGACTCTGCTCTGTTGGGCCCTTCAGCAAGGCCCTTAACCTGCAATTGCTGAGCGCTTTGAGTAGTGAGAAAAGCGCTATATAAATGCAAATAATTATTAAATAATTATTATATTTCTTTGGATAATTTCACTTTTATTTATTGTGCATTAATGAATGATGTTATCTCAGATTGCAAATCTTTTTGAAATCTTGCACTTTTTGATTTATAACTTTAGATGTAGGTTTGGGTGGTTGATTTATAAATTCTCTGTACGTTTGGGAAAGTTGCTAGGGTCATGGGCAACACCCGGATGAAGTAGAGTAGGGCTAAGCTCCACATTAGACCATTGTTACATAATGTGGATTTAGTTTTTTTTCTCCAGCCTAATTGGAGTTTTTATTTTGTTTTGTTTTTTTCTGTCCTCAATGTCATCTGACCTTATCATCGTAGTCATCTTTAGAGACTTACAATTTGATACTGTGGTAACACTTTACTGAAGGTACTGAAAAAATGCACCTATTACTCATTTACTCAGTCTCAGTTAAGCCACCTCAGACCACTCCAAAGTGAAGTTTTACTAGCGGGTCACATTGCAGAGATGAATAAACATATTACTGATGCTTTGTAAGTGTTGAGAAGACCCAAAGAAGTGTATGTTAAAGTCTTGTTACATAACAGTAAATTGAATAATAGATGCATTTTTGCAGTACATAAACTAAAGCCTTACATTATTATACATAAGGACAATACTTTTATGGATTTATTTTTTGCTACTTAATCATTATTAGTCTTACCTAAGGTAATTTGTTTTTCTTTTCATGTAACTATCTCTTCAAAATCTTGTAAGGCGTTTTGGGCTTATAGTATAGAAAATGTGTTATAGAAATGCAGAAAACAATACTGCAAAATGAAGTATAAAGACATTTTCATCCTACTTTGTTGATGGTATGTACCACTCTATTGTGGAAAAACAGCATTTTTTAAATTAGAAATCTGTACATTAATGATATTTGTGCTACAAATAAGTTGTTCATTCAGGATATTAAAGCAAATCCACTCAACTTGACAATTTTGAGAAGTACTATATAATGCAGAGAAAGAGATTCCTAATTAAGAAGTTCCTTGCTTCTCTTGGAATAATGTATCCAAACAGCATACTGCGGATGGTGACTGAAGCATATGCCTGACAGCAGTAGTTCTGAATGGTGTGCAGAAATACATTGTTTAATATTGACTAGGGGCTCCAGACACTGAATGCCACCACTACCTGCTGATGGAAGCTCTGCATTCTTGAATTAGAACTTCACAGACTGAAATACAACAAGTCTAAAAAAAAAAACTGTCAGTATGCACTAGTATCAACATGTATTTACAATAAAACCATTCAAATCTGAGTAACTTCATTTTGTGAAAACATTATTTGCTCTTTTCCCTCAATTTCTGGGTTTAGTTAAATTAATATACAGTAAATTGGTAAATGAAAATAACAATGATTTCCAGCATTACCATATACACACACTGTCTGAGATAATATAATGTGCAATTTTCTGAATGACCCTGAAGAATTTTCATAATCCATCAGTTACAATATTACAGGAATTCCTAAGTAATGGTAAAAAACCTTTAGAGTAAGAAAGAGGCTATATAAAAACACTACTCTTAGCCCCTTACAACCCTAGAATGCCTTCATTAGTCTACAATGATACTTTAAATTTCACAACCTTAGTCATTATTATATTTGAGACTTCTAGTTTTCATTACAACCAAGACTTTAACTAGAGGAGAGATCATGAGGACTAGAATATTACTATTATGTTTACATTTTAATTACCCAACAGTTAGTACACACGTCAAAATATCTTTCAAAATATATTTTTTATTTTAGTTTTGCAATTTTGTTTGTTTTGTGAAGCATCTTGTGATGCACCATTCTGTTTGCTCATGTCATGCATGCACGTCTGATGATCACCATCCAAGCTCTTCCTAGGTATGTGATACAATCCCAAGGTGAAAGAGGGCACTGCCATGAACAGTCTTGCCATTCTATTCCTCCACAGCCTTGAGAAATTGGCCAGTGAGGGAAACTTACACTATCCCTTGTGATCCCAGAGCTACAAAGTGACAACCACCTGGAAGGAGACGTCATTATCGCAGAGACAACCTAGGAGAATGAGCCTAGAGTTAGAAGACCCATCAGCAGAGCTGAAACACTTTGGCATCACTCATCTACATGGCATTTAGTTTTGTTGTTTTTATCTCACATCATCAAGCATTGTTTTGTTTGGACCTTATCAGTAAACAGGGAGAGCCATGTTGGCACCCCAAAATATTCCTGTTTTATTGACCCTCCTTCACTTGGAGCAACCACACTGTATAGAATTAAAGAGTGTTTGATGGAAAGGTGTTATTAAAAATATGCAGCTTGAGGCCATAATGCATGTCTGATGCAATGTGGCCCAGTGTGTTTGTGCCTGGATCTCCATTTTGGCACAACCATTAGTAACAGCTTCAAGAACTATGATGATGTTATTAAAAACAAACATGCATACTGTCTCTGAAAGCTTTCATTGAAATTTTACCCAGAAAGTCAATGTGCTTTACCGAGCAACTTTTCAAAAGTGTAAGAGGGATGGAAGTATCTTGGTGAAACTTTTGGCTTTCCAGTCAGTCTACATCCATATTTTTCATTAGGACTATGAATGATCATTGCAAGTATAAGCAGCAAAAATGTCAGAGCTGCACATTTTGAGTCTGCAGAGTTGACTCAAACTCTATGATAGGGTGGTGAGTTTTAACAATAAGAATTATCTTAGAGTTCAGAGTGAGGAGAAGGAGTTTAGACAGCCGGGTTATGAAGTGAGATTGCACCAAGAGTACCTCCAATGGGAAACACTCCGGGCAAGGGCCGCTGAGAGTTAGTCTAGGAAATACTTGTGGGATTACATGTTCCTACTGGCATGTGGGCCCCTGGGATGTCTCCAGGATGTGGGAGATACTAATGGAAGTGGAGAAAAGCAGATAAAATTAGATAAGGTAAAGGGCTTTATGTTAAAGTACACTAACCTAACACAATAAGGTTAGCTTTGTGGCTTGATGATCATTTCTTAAAAATCAATTAATCCAACCAAAATAAAATAGCCAGGCTTTTAATGTGAACAATATTTGTAGAGTATGTGAGTATCAGATTGTGAATTTATTTACAATATATTTTTAATATCACATATTTATTCTGTATATGCAAAATTACTTTTGAACTGTAATTAAAATAATAAAAAAAATTAAAAACCTGTATAACTTGAGGTATTGCCCAGACTTTTTTTCTGTTTGAAACTTAGAAATTGCTTTTGAAATATTTTATTTGTTATAAAAATTTGTCCTGAAGTGAATATAAATGATATGTCTATGCTTTAAAGAATGAAATGAATAATAATCAAAAATACGTGTTTTGTCTGAGCTAAAAGAATAACATTTTTCACTACTCATATTTTGGTATACAGTAAGTATAAAATCACAAATATGTTTAAAGATAACCATGTTTGTGTGCATAAAACCTGCAGTGTACACATTTGCCGATTGCCTTATGCATTTGCAGATTGTATCAAGCTTTTAAATCCATATATAGATATTTGCTAATGGCATTACTCATTTGCATGTTGTGTTACACATTTGCATTCTGGCATTTGTCTAATTCCATAAATCTGAGATGTGCTCCATTAAAATGTATGTTTTAAAAATCAGCATTAAATGCTCTTAAGTGAGTATTTAGATCCCACCTGTCCTGTATTGTGTGAAAATTATGGTAACTACGTTTTCTTTTAGCATTTAAAAGGAAAAAATACATACATGAAACTATTCATAGATTCATACCTTAATGAAAAAATTTATAAAAATCATATAAAATGCTTTATATTACAAAATGTTTTATTTTTAATTTATGTGACGATTTTACTAGCTCTTGTTTCAGTAGTTATGTCTAAACTAGGTTACACAGTACTTCATCACAAACTACAGTATGTCTTCCTCTGGAGTTACAGTGAGGCAGGACCTTCTCTGGCACATGGAGGCCATGTAAACTACAACCAGGGCCAGACAAACAATCTCTAATCTATAAAGGGCAACTTCACATGGCCAGCTAACCTAAAATGCATGTCTTAAGAATGCAGGATGAAACTAGTATATTCAAGGAAATTTAAACAAACAAAGCAGTGACTTATGCACTCATACCGACAGATCCATTTCCATGGAATTAAACTTAAGTCCTTGAATCTGCATAACAGCTGCAGCATAAAAACATTTTTTTTCATTCTATTTTAGCTCATCCACTTTAGTGTAAAGATATAGCAGTTTGTGTTATGGCGACAAGCTGAGAATTTCAATTTTAAGTAGCTATGTGCTTCAAGACTGATTAGAAAGCATCATTGCTGTGTATATCTTAAGTGAATTGATTTACCGTCTGAAAAAATACATTTCTTATATAGACAAAATCTTGAAAATGCTGTAAAATATTAGGTATTTGCAAAATAAGCTGATTACCTAATTCACTTGTATTGTATATCCAATATGTCCACCTGCAGAATAGCTGGTTTCTTGGTTTGTAGTAATGTTTGCACACTTTTTCTGAGGGAGTCTCACAATCTACTGTAGAACCATTCATGTTCAAAGATTTTTAACACAGTTTCTTATATTTTGTAAACTTTTACTTTTGAAGAACATTCTTTAAATAAAAAATATATACTGTATACTGCAAGTGACATGGAGGACAGACAGGCATTCTGGTTGGGCAAAAGAATGACTTCTTGCCTGGCCGGAGGGGTATAAAAGATAGACCAGCAGAAGCCAGAGGCCAGGAGCAGTTCCATCCTCCATACAACAGGTGGCAGTGGTCATCTGAAGGTAGTTTTGACACCTGCAGAGGTACATGAGAGCTATATTCTGGAAGTGCAGCCTTATTGGCCCCCATGAGAACCTTTAGACAATGCTGTTGGGGGAGTACCTCCCTTGTTCCAACAAGACTTGGCAGTGCTTCCAATAGGACACACTATGGTACTGGTAGCATTCCAGAGTCTGACTTAAAAGGGGCCTGTTGTCTCACCTCAAGGTGTCAGAGTTGGGAAGCAGCAGGCAACACTCACTAGTAGGGCAGAAGGAGAGAAAAGAGACCTAATTTGTTTTAGGATTGTGTAATTCCTGGCTGAAAGAATATGGTGTGTAATAAAATCCCTCTATTTGAACCCAGGACTGTGTAGGGCATTTCTGTTTCTGGGGTTTGGGCTCACTTCTTTCCATATACTGTATAAAGAAAATCTTAATAAGGCAAATATAATCATAAAATTATGGTCTCCAACAAAACTTTGATTTGAAAAGCTATTCACTTGTAAAGTAATTTATTTGACTCAATGAGAAAGAAAAAGTAAATAGCTCTGGTTAGACATGTGCTATTAACTGATCAAAATATATATTAAGAAGTGAACACTTAGCCTGAATAAGCTCAAACTAAAAGTTTAGCATTGTTTAGTAAACTGTCTCAGGCACCACATAAAAAGGGCAAAATGTAACACAATGGATTAAGTAGTGGGCTGTGAACCACAAGTTTTCCAGTTCCATCAAAACCACTGATTTACATTGTAATGGAGACTAGTCACTTAAAGTACCATTGCTCCCACTACATTCAAGCTTCAGCTGAACATGGAAAAAACAATCACAAATACACTGTTTGTTGGAACAGGCCTCATAGGCTGCTCAGAAGATAATCTCTTACAGTTGTTGAGCCAACTAAGGAGGACTTACTCACAACCAAATGTACAATGATTGCATTATGGAATGGCCTTGCTACAAATTTAAAGGAAACTTTCCATTAAGTTTTGGCCAGATGCTGAACATACTGCCAAAGAAGGTTGCATATAAAGCATTCCTGTAAAAGCTTCTCCATTTCAGCTTAAACAACATGAGTGTGTTTGGTAGTGGCCAGGCACAGAAATGCAGGATAGGCTAAGTGGCCTTGAATGCCTTTGAAAGATTTTAAGATAAACGATTGCACCTATCTGTGAAGTGCTGAGCCAACAGCTTAGTGAGATTACCATAGGGGATGGGATGGGACGAAAGTATGTTTCAACAGATTTCTGTATTTTGCATAAGATGGGCAGGGTGAACATGCAATGATTAAAATATGGATTATGCTGAAAGGTCTGCTTTTGATTTTTGATTGCAGAAAATAATTTTATTTTCAATTGCATTTCTATTTATTGTCCTTAGTACTGGTAGTTAATATTTCAAAACAGAACACTTCATTTCTAAAATATGGTTTTAATGAAAAATATATGAATAAAGGTAAAGAGAATAAAAAGATAATATATATAGTATGATGAATGTTTGGCAAACTATACTATTTCCTGCAGATTCAAATAAGGTATTATAATTAAGTTATTTTATGTTTTCTTTCTGCTGTCAACAATTAGTACTATTTTAGAACTCCCATGCTCATCATAATAAAAAGCCAGTCCTAGACTCTTGTATCTTAGTGTGAGGTCTCTGAAATATGTTACAGCAGAGGCAGTTCATCGTGTGTTTGTATGTTTCTACCCTATAGTTCAGATAAAATTATAGCAAACTCAGTAATTCTGTGGATATTTTGAAGTAAACCATTTATTATTACAAATAAAGAAAGCCTTTTCTTGTTTTAACATAATTGAGAATGTAGTACTAGGGTGTTGTACCGTGTTAGCCATTATGAATGTAGAGAAAAGCCAAGCAAAATGACACCTTTTATTGGCTAACTAGAAAGATTACAATATGCAAGCTTTCGAGGCAACTCAGATGTAATCATTACATCTTGCCTGAAGAAGGGGCCTGAGTTGCCTCGAAAGCTTGCATATTGTAATCTTTCTAGTTAGCCAATAAAAGGTGTCATTTTGCTTGGCTTTTCTCTACATAATTGAGAATGAAATGGATGATTTAACAGTTGTGGAAAGCATACCCCCGGACACAGACAGACAGACACCAGAATGTCCAAAACACATTTCTTTATTTTTTCCTTTCAGCACCACAATGCCTTCATCCACCAACTCTCTTCCTTTCTCTCTTTCTCTTTCTCTTCACAATGACCTCCTCTCCTGTCCTCACAAGCTTCATCTCCTTCCTCCCAACTCTGGCTCAGCTTCTGGAGGGAGGCGGTCCCTTATATACCGACCCACATGAGCTCCAGGTGCTCCCCCTGACGACTCTTCCTGGTGTGGCAGAAGTGTCAAGAGAGCCCCTGGAAGCACTCCGGGTGCCTCTGGGAATTCTTCCGGCAGCACTTCCTGGTGTGGAGGAAGTGCTGCCATCCAGGACATCACAGCTGTCTGGGTGCCCCCTGGCGGTGGCCACGTCCTCCGGTAGGGATGAGTGTCCCAGCTCCGGTCCAGTGGCCCATAAGCAGACCTGGGCGGCTGCCCCCTCGTGCCCAGGGGAGGTATTGTCCATCATGGGGACCATCCAGGCGTCCCAGCTGGGTAGGGTCCCCATCCATCTGGGACACAGTCTAGAATTCAAGTAATTTTCAAAACACGGCAAAATTGCAGAACTGCAATGTTATAACTATTATTTGTTGGATGACAAATTTGCAAATTGTCTTATTGTATATTCTGCAAAGTACTTTATTTGGTAAAGTCTCTTTTAGAATTTGTTTTTAATAATATATAGTAACTGCTCTTTAGGATTGGATTAAATGAAAAACCAAATAAATTATTATCAATTGTCAGAGTTATGATTTTAATTATACTGTATTTTAATTAAAATAGAAATCAATCATTCCACACATCTTTTGTAATGTTCTAACTCTGCTATGCGTGTTTCCATTAGTTGATTCTGCTAAATTTAATATGCAGTCTTCATAACAGTATTCAACAATATAATAACAGAGCAAGTTTGTTATATTCATTTACATACCTGCAAACTTTTTTATTATAAATATATATTTGTTTGCTCAAAATTAGTTATTATCTGGAAAGAAGAGATTGATTACAGAGGAATGCACAAGATAAGAACTACAGTTTTATAAACACATAATTATAGTCAAAGATATGATAGCAGGTTCATATTTCCTGATTCCAACATCCACTAATCAGTACCACAGTTGTTCAAAATAGTCAGGCTAAATACAAAGTAGCTGCTGACATTCAAACTACGCAGGGCTAATCAAATAAAACGTCCAAAAAGATCACGCTAAAATATTCTGCTTGTAAATAATATTCTTAAAACAAAACAAATACATTATGATTAACAATTCATCCACTTTTATTGTTAACCTGTTAAAGCCCAGGCGGCATGGTAGAATAGTGGTAGCGATGCTGCCTTACAACAAGGAGACAGGGGTTTTGTGTCCTGTGTGCTCCCTGCATGGAGCTTATGTTTTCTCCCCATGTTCATGTTGGTGTCCTCCAACAATTCAAAGACAAGCAGGTTAGGTGAACTGCCATTGCTAAGTTGGCCCTGGTGTGTGAGTGTATTCACCATGCATTGGACTGACGTCCTATTCAGGGATTATTTCTGCTATACAGCCAATGCTTGCTGAAATAGTCTTTATCTTCCTCACAGCCCTGCTCAAGATAAAGGGGTATGGATGGATGAATGGATGTTAAAGCCCCTTTATTTTGTAACTAAAAAGGAAGCTTGTGAAAAAATCACTAATTAAGCAGAGTATTTTGTAACTTCAGACTATAAGAAAAACAATAATAACCTTGCAGTCAGCATTTGTTATATGTTGTGAAGAACTTGCAAGGCAAGGGTGCAAGGGTTCGGGTATCAGGCCAGATAGCCCATTTAATAACTGAAAATAGCCTACTTGACTCCGCAATAATAATAATAATCTGTCTCCAAAGGCAGCAAGCCCAATAGTGATGACCATCTGTAGGTTGCCAGGTTAAATAGGTTTGAGGCCAGAAGGGACAGGGCTAGGGATCATCTTCCTGGATCTGGTCAAAGTTGCAGAGGAAACACGAGTTATGCTTTTGATGGGCTTACCTAAGTGTTCCAAGGTGGTCCTGATGCGCACATGTGTGACAATGTAAACCAAGTGTTCAAGAAATTATGCAGTATTTAATTACAATGTAACTACAAGGCTTCCTTGTAAGTGCTAAATATTTTGTGTTTTACATTCTTACACAAGCACATATAAAGCCAGTATTCTAATGCAGTACTGTAAAGGGTAGTGTCTGCAGATTATTTAATTAATTGCTAATCTTTATTAAGAAAAAGCCTTGAGGTGGCTCTGGCTTTAAAGGAGTTAAAAGTGGGGAGAGGTGTTTTCCAATTGGACACAAGCCAATAGCTGAACAACCTTGGTTGGGTCACCTGGAAGAGGGTGCATGATGTTTGAAAGGCCTGATGACTCCAAGTTTGTGCACTGTAGGATGTATTCATGCACATGTGAATTAAAGGTTAATCAAAAGAATAATAATGAGCTAAATCTATCAAGTGTTAAAAAAATCAAAACACGGTATATGGCAAACTGTGCTTTTATACTGATCTTTATGGTTAAAGTTTTGTCAAGACATTTCATCTAAAAATAAAAAAAAATAAAAAAAATAGGCGGCACGGTGGCGCAGTGGGTAGCGCTGCTGCCTCGCAGTTGGGTGATCTGGGGACCTGGGTTCGCTTCCCAGGTCCTCCCTGCATGGAGTTTGCATGTTCTCCCCGTGTCTGCGTGGGTTTCCTCCGGGCGCTCCGGTTTCCTCCCACAGTCCAAAGACATGCAGGTTAGGTGGATTGGCGATTCTAACTTGGCCCTAGTGTGTGCTTGGTGTGTGGGTGTGTTTGTGTGTGTCCTGCGGTAGGTTGGCACCCTGCCCAGGATTGTTTCCTGCCTTGTGCCCTGTGTTGGCTGGGATTGGCTCCAGCAGACCCCCGTGACCCTGTGTTCGGATTCAGCGGGTTGGAAAATGGATGGATGGATGGATAAAAAAAATATCACAATACAACGGTAAAGAAGCAGTAAATATAATATAGACTGAATTACACAGTAGTTAAGAATAACTATAAAATGAACACACCTGTGTCTATCTAAATCCTTAAAATGGCAATACTAAAGCAAAATGAGGTATTCCTATAACAGCACATATCAAATATATAGATTTGTTTAAAAATGTGCATTTTTTTCAGCAATTATAGTATAAAGAAATGAAAGGGCTTACATTTGTAATCTAAAATTGCTATTAATCAGTTATTAATTAATCAGGGTTGATATGTAGGAAGACATTTGCTATTATATCTCTAAAGTATATAGTAAAAACTTTGATAGAGGCCAAAGAGGTTATTTATTCATCAAACACACTGATTTGGCTTTTAAATTATGTTATACTGTTGTCCTAAAATTTCAGTTTGCATAAAAAAAATTGGACTTATTTTAGGACACGGAACCAGACAGGAGAGTCCTCTCTCACCGATTTTGTATTTGTCATTGCCACTCAATTTCTATCTGTCTACTTGCATAAAAAATTAGAGGAAAGTGAAAGGCAAACAAAAAGTGTATTTATTATAAATTCTAGGATGTTTTATTATTGATCCGTACTTATGACTTTATTAAATGTTGGAGGAAATTCTAAAAAATGTTGAGGTTCAGGGTTAATCTGAGCAAAAGTATTTCTGTAAATTGCAATGCACCTTGGTATAAATGTAATCATTTTTATTTAAATTTCTTGCAAAGCTCACATACCTAGGAATCATAATTACACAACAATTTAAAGACCTATTCAGATTTAGATGTGATACGTATATTAAACAAGACCTTATTAATTTGTCTAGTGTACAGTACATTAGCTCGGAGAGTTGCTATTGTTAAAATGAATATCCTCCTAAAATTGTTATATTTTTGAGTGCATACAAATATATATTAACTGACCCATCCTTCAAAAATTAGACTTTGATCATTTGGAACACAAAGAAGCGTCAGATAAAAAATGCAGTTCTTCACAGATATAAGTCAGCAAGGAGCATGGCGTAATTTAAGTTTTAGTTCTACTACTGGGCTGCAAATGTGTAATAAAAAAATTACAAACAGAATCATCAAAGTATTAACTTGTACCCACTTAGTAATGGAGAGGGGATCCTGCAATAAAAAGTCTTCCGCTTTACTCTGTGCAGTGGTTACCTTTAATTATCAGCAATGAAGTAGAAATTAAGGGCTTTTACAGTTACTTAGAATATGGTACTGAGGAAGGAGACATTTGAAAACTAAGAGCATCTATTACACCCTTAAATAATAATCATACAGATCCGCCATCTCAAAAGTATGCAATATTTATTGTAGAACTTTGGAATATTTCTGTATTTTTGAGTTATTATTTTATTTAGAATCTTTTTCTTTCTCTGCTGTCCAGTAAGGGTTTGGGGCTCTGATCTGGTACAAATAAGATGTAGTACTATGTCTTACTGATCTGTGATGAATTAATTGGAATGACATCTTTAAAATTAATTCAAATAAAAAAAAGCTATTGATTAAAAATGTACGCTTATGCAGTGTAGGCTATCTAATTATGTAACAGATTTAATTTCTTATGTTTGATGCCTTCAAAGAATGTTGCTGTGAAATCTTTCCTCAATACAGAGAGTGTCAAACAACTCTTTCATTCAACCGAGCCGCTCAAGAGACTTCGCTGTAGCCTTGTTATAATGGAATTATATCAACATAAGAAGAATACGTAGAAAATTGAGACTCTTGCTGTAAAAGTTTAAATATGTATATTCCACACATATTGTTTATTTTTACTTAATTTGTATTTTACCTGCTTATCCATTTCAGGAGCCTGTGCCTATTGCTGAAGTACAGAGTGAAAGGCAGCAATCAGTTTATTGATGAGTATACTCCTATACTAAACCCATTTAAAGTCCTAAATTAAACTAATATGAATGTCTTTGAGATATCTGAGGAAAACATGAAGATATGCCTATGCAGATATGGACGAAATGTGCAGTCTAAGTACAGAGAGCACCCAGGCCAAGGACTTGAATCTAAGACAAATGAAGATGTGAAGCAGCAGTGTTAAGCACTGTGCCACCCTCATTTAAATTGCCTGACAACTGAAGCCTGTTCAAAACGGATATGACATTGTGCTGCCATAATTAAAGAAAAAAGAAAAGATATTTTTAATACTATAAACATTTCCTGTTGGTTTTTACATATACACAAATTTTATTTTCTATGGTAAACATTATTTTTGGTTGCATGTGCTAATGTGTTTTATATTATGCTTACATAGGAAATAAATAAACAAATAGCAATACCATAATTATTACTGTATATTTTTTTAGATAACTACTGCCATAAAAACTTCCAGCACAAATTGTTTTATTAAAAGTATTTTTGAAAAATACATTACATGTTAACCATAATGTGGTCATTCTGTATTAGTTTGTGAAATTATGAAAAGGAAAACTAAAACTTACCGGAAAAATGCTTTATTTTGTAGAGTGTGAAACACATGAAACAAAAGAGCAAGTCAAACTGAAAGATATAGAAACAGATGGTGAGTTGAACTTGTTTTTAAACTGAGAAGAAATCTATTCTTACTTGCCAGGCAGTATTTTAGTGTTTCCATCAAATTTTAATGATTGAAATTATTTTTTTTATTTTAACATTAATTGAGATACGCTTCTTGAAGTAAATTACAAAGTCATCGGCTTCTTTTTCTTCTACTTTCTGTTGTTTAAACCCCTTAAATATTTGTAATTACAATGAAATCAGTGCATTTCAAATTCCAGCCTACTTCAAGTGCCTGTTTGCTAATAAGGAAAATAAAAAGAGAAGTGGAGGTCTTAACACCCCAGAGCTGAAGGGAAAAGCTGAAGGTACAATTGAGGTCTGCAGGCAAAATTGGTTTATTAGGCAGTGCTTGTCATGCATGGCTGTACTGCAAGTACAATGGCAAATCCCACTACCTCAGACGATTAATTCCGACACAGGCACTCTCAGGTCAAAGTATACACTAGTGTGTGCCTAATCTCAGAGAAATCAGGATATTTTCTCACAGCAATTAACAAAAGGTCCGGGGTTTCAGCCTCAGTGAATTGAAACACAGGATACAATTAATCCTTAAAGTATAGATATTATTACTGCTGGGCATTAAAGTTTGTGAAACATTCAAGGTTTGAATTTTCATTGAGATGAAACAAACAGTAAACATGTATTCCAGACTTGGAGCAATATGATCCAAATCTCATTAATAACTTTTATGTCAAATGCTTTTTTTTTTTTCCTAATTTGTGTTTTGGTGTCTAACATGTATATGGAAGGCAGGCAGCACTATACAGGAAAATGGAAGGAATGTTTTAAAATGCCACCTACAACACTTAACACTTACAACACATACTAGAAGATACAAATGAGGATGCTGCTTACTGTTAAAGGGCCTGTGTTAAATAATTATTTGATTTAAATTGATCATCTTTTATTTTACATTTTTAAAAATGTATTAAAAATGCTATCACATAAAATATTTTACTGTCTAATTTAACAGTGCTAATTACATTTTGTCATAGTAAAAATAGTTATTGAAACAAATGATGTGTAGTTTATTTGAAAAGTTAAACCCTAAATGTAAATTTACAAATAAAATGCAGAATGAAGATGTTATGGATGTAAACTTTAATGCTGTTGATACTATAGGCCTTTAGATAACCCTGATTTATGTTTTTCCATGTTTATGCAAAAACATAGATAGGCCACGCATCCAAGTATTTCTGCCTTATAGTATAAGATAAAAAAAACTACTCATTTAGTTGTGCAGTAAAGTTGTTTTGTGTTTTACTGAAAATACAATTATTTGAAGAAGTCATGTCTTTCTTTTGTGGCAATGGCCTCTTTGCAGCATAAATGCAAACAGACCTCAATCCTTGTTTGGACAAGCAGAGCATATGGATGACTAAGGTTACAATGTAAAACCTACTGGAATGAAGCACAGGGAAGGTAACATTCATTACTTTGGCATGTCCAGTGCAGAAAAAAAAAGTTTAATTTAGTAACTACAGTATGTAGGTTTAAGTAAATACATAAATTGAATTAAGGAACTATACAAAGTATGTTTATGTCTCTTTAAATGAAGAGAAAAAAAATGGATATTCCTGTATTTAAAAATGTTGGTGGAAATAAAAATGGAAAAAAGAAAGTTCTGATGCTATATAAACACTGTTTACTGCAATACTGTAAATATTCCAGAGAAAAGCATTTCCTGTATATAAAATTGTGGACTTGTGGTCAATGTTTTAATGCCCAGATGCCAGACACCACATTAAATTCTGGAGCCTGGTTTGTTGTGCATTTACACATATATCTCGGATAGAGATATGAAGTCCTCTAAAAGGGATAGTATATCTTTTAAATGCTATTTAATGAAATGCAGAACTTGGTTCATTAAGTCTGTAAAAATGCTCTATAACTTCCAAAAACAAGCAAGATGAAAGGCCATATGGAATACAGCCTCTGATTATAGACCTCTTGAAATGGCTTGATTGTTTAAACTAAAAACAATTGTAAAACAGCCCATAGAACAGAGGGACAAAAAAAGCAAGGGGCACAACCGTGTTCTGTATTTCACTGAGAAGGTAGTCAAAGCAGATGATCTGCAATGCAAAATTCCTTAACATCTTTCACAATCAGAATCCAACAAATTATATATGCAATACAGAGCACTAGACTTCACAGTGTAATAATCACCAAAAAAGCAGTGCTTACTTTTTTTTCCTACATATTTGATCTATAAGCCATTTCATCACCCAAATGCTTAAAAAATCAATAGTTTTTCATTTACACGGCAGACTGGGAATTTCTATAAAGGGCTCTTGTTTGTACACAAAGCAACACAGCATGGCAGACATGGAAGGTTATCACACAAACGCATATGGTACCTTAAAATGGAACAAGACTGAAAAGAAGAAGAATGACAGGTAAAATACATAGACCTTTCAATTCAATTTTTTTTAAAGGCTAATGACTCATAGATCTGCTACCTGCTGCTAAACACTGTGCATCAGCAAGGTCAGTCTTATAAGGAAAAAAAAAATAATTTTTTTAATAGAAAATATGAACAACTTTATGACAGACAGAAACATAAATAATTGGAGAGTCAGGAGTGGCAAATCATTTCTGTTTGAAATATATTATATATATATATATATATATATATATATATATATATATATATATATATATATATATATATATATATATATATATATATATCCTCTAAGAGAACAAAAAAATGAGGGCCTGAAAAACTAAACATAATTACAGAGTTTCACCAGCCTCATTCAGCATTCATTTAGTCAAGTGCTTGCTTTTCTGTGCCTGATATTGGCAATGTCAGTCTGGAAAGGCTCATGACATATTAAGCATAAAGAGCAGCAAAGAAAAGAAAAAAAATGGTGGCAATTACCGTAGATGCAAACTTACTCTGCATCCAGCCTCTTATTTTATCAGCAAGAGCATGCAATTAAGATTGTGGGACCTTTCCTGTTCCCTATGGTTTATTTCAATGCATAACTTCAGTACTTACCCACTCTTAACTGGAATAGCTTTCAGATATTAAAAAGGAGTCAAATGTCACCAAAAGTCATTTGTGAATATGGTACTTCTGAAGTCGTTCTTCTTGTCACTCATTTCCTACTGAACATTTACTAAGTAAACTTGGATTCAGCTGAAGACTTTAAAGTAGACTGATTTAAAATGTGAACTTTTCTATAGTAAAAAATATATATTTAAAAAAGACCAAAATGTAGAATACAGTCCAGCCAAAAAATGGTAGAGACCATGGCCTTTTTGTCTTTAAAAAATACAGGCAGCAGAATTTTATTCAAAGTATATTACAGCTATATTTGAATCCAGAAATAGTGCATACACACACTTTTTTCCTACTTTTCTTCTCACAAAGAGACACACAGCACTATTTATTAAGTTTCTTTCAGTTTAAAGTCATTAATTATCTATGTTCATGACAGATAGCACATTTGTAACTAACAACACATAAGCAAACAACCCATATTAATTCATAATAGGGAGAAATGCATATTTATAAAAATGACTTTAGCCAAGCAAACATCTCATCTCCGTCTGCTCCATTAAGTAATCTGAGTATAAACAAAATATTGTTTGATTTATACAATCCCATAGACTGAAGTGTTTATTAATGCAGAGTTATTTATGTAAGAGAATTTCTCTTCACAGTCTTAAAAACTGTGATATGAAAATTGCAATTTTTGTTCTGCATATGGTTGAATTATTTATGTATTTCTTTTTTTGCTCTAAAGTCACTAAAACATGTGTTAAAGTAATGCTTTGTTGCTGGGACGTGTAAGCCTTGTGTTTTGTCAATGAAACAGCAATGTCACATATATCTGCCTCTTCTGGATTAATAACCCCAACTTGTCTGAGCTCATATTCCCCTTTCTGGGCACAGATGAAGTTGGTTAACTGTACAAGCAATGGAACGGATCTGCTTTACAATACCTTATTCAGTGGGGAAATCTGCTCTGGATTACATCTTATCTTTGGTTAAGTCTGGTCTTAATTGTGAGCTTTTATTCATTTTCAACCATAAACAAGTCCTTTATGAAAGTATCTGGAATTTTTTAAAATGTTGTTGGTAGAAAACAAGTATTAATATTAAAGCCCTAACATGTGAAAAGGTTTTAACATACACTTACTGATAACAATAATTATCTAAAAAAACCAAAACAACAAATATAATTGGAAAAAGCATCACTCGGTTTTAATTGTATTTTATGAGTCAAGTAAAAAACTGCAGTATGGTGCTATGCGTAATATTACACTTTCCTGAAGGTTTCTAAAAATGAATGTGTGACACGCAAGTGAAAAAAAAAAACGGAGACTGTTACTACAAATACCTTTCTTGGGGGTGACACATGTTTGTTTTGCACGGCTGATCATTTGAAAAGAGCCTACAGTTTCTGACACTTTGCCGTCCATAATAATTTCTATCAAATCTCAACATTCAATGCTTACATTTAATATGGCAGGCAGCTAAACAAGGCTGTAAAATGTTGACATGGGAAAGGCTATGCAATGGAAAAGAGAAGAAAACGGAAAAATTCTTAAGCCACATTAATTCTCGACATCAGACTCCCATTTTTCAAGTTTTCTAATTTCAAACAATTTCATTTCTGCACAGATGTTCATAATTCCCATTAACCTCTCATTATAACATCATTACCCTAAATACACTATTACAGAAGCCATGGTGCAGTATATTTGTTAAGAAAAATGATAGAATGGCATCAGCATCAGGTTGACTTGTCATTTTTATTATATAATAAATGATAGCTCATAAATTGTTCATGGCGATATAGGTAAAACATTTTCCATGCTCTATGGATCAATTGAAAGTCTTTTTGATTGAAATGAAATAAAAGGTGTTTGTAAAACAAAAATAAAGCTAAACTGTATCATTTACATTTGTAATTGAGCATTGTCTGAAAACAATTTTAGGTAGTATTTGTTCACATTACCATTGTATATTGGGTAAACTTTATGAAAAAAAACATTAGTGTACATAGAATATTATTTTACAGTTAAAGTACTATAATACTACAGTGTTATATGGATTCAAGAATTAAATACTCAAAGCAGATTATCCTCAAGGAGCCGCAAACCTTTTTTATCTGCTTAATGAAATCGCTGTCTTTCTCTCTAACTGACATGATCCGGGTTCACTTAGGTTGGCCGGGTGCTATTTACAAAGCCACTTGAAAAATAAAAAAGTAGAATATATAAAAAATAAGATCATTGAAATAACCTTCACACATTTACAAAGGCTGAAATGCAAATATCTGTTGTTCATTATTTTTTTTCTTGTTTACTTCAGTTTAAGGGTACGCATTGAAGTTACTTTACATTATCACAATCACTATGTCAAAAAAGCACTTTGGCTTACTAATTCACATAGGAATTAGACTATGCAACAAAACAGGGAGCAAACATTTAATCTGCCAAGCCCTTGCATTTACAAGAGTCTTACAGAATTTCCACATGAATCAGTTTTTATTGTTTAACTGAAACAGCCAGACCAGTCTGTTTCTTCCACATATTCACTGTCATCTCTTACTTACTACTCTGGGCCAAACCACTACAAGCAAATGCTCAAAAATAATACAGTGAGAAATGAAAATGCACAGAAATAATCACACACTTTGTAAATGAGCCCTACATGAAAGAAAGCAAAGGAGAGACAAATGCAATTAGAAAGACAGTGAGGAATGCACACATATAATAGTAAATCCTTTAACATCATGCTTTGCTCATTCAGCAGATCTGTAAAGTATTACCTATAGTCGTATCTGTCTGTTTCTGATTTACTTCTCTTATTTCATGTAAGTTATTGAATGATCCCTTTATACAGGCACATATATTTGCAAGACTTTACCTTTTATCTTCCCAACTCAAGCAAATGATGAATGTCTTTTGTAAAAGAATGGTAAGTCTGTTAGTAATTTGCACTGTGGAGATGTGGTGCTTCTGTTGTATCAAATTTGTAAGTGATCAAGAAAAGATTTTTTATTTTTTGTGTGAACATTAGGTGAACGACAATTCTAATTTTTAATCAATCTACTGTTACTTAAATAACAAAGCAGAACTGCTGCATAGCACACAGAAAAAAAATCAATATAAAGATAGTATTACACTTCAATCCAATAAGACACATCGACTATAATTCAAACTCTGTGCATGTTCTCTCACAATTCAAACTTGTGTCTTCAGAAATATTGCACAATACAAGCCCTATTAACCTAAAATGTTAAACAACAAAAAAAAAATCTTGCTTCCGTGACACCTGAATAGATCAGTAATTAATACTGTGCTTGGGTTTTGAGATTTCTTGTCATAACATGTCTGCATTAATTCATCCATACAGAGCTGTAGCCTCAGACTCATCCAGCTTCACTTTATTTCAGACTATCTGCTATCCTTTTAAAGCTATGAAGCAATAGGAAGGTGTTTTTACTCTAGAGTAACATTTACAATTCAATTCAGAATAGAGATTATTAAGGAAATGCGTCTGTATGTGAAAATGAACAATCACCCTCATGTAAATATTCTACTTTTAATGTTGGCTTCTAATGAGTTGGAAAACTGCTTGCTTTCATTCTACCTTTTTAAGGGTGTATGGGACTGAAGTGGGCCTGGAGAAACATTCTGTCAAGGCAAAGTAATTGTCCAAAACCATACGAGCGGTTATACTGAATACAGCTGTCCTAGATGAACAAGAGAAGCCTCAGATTAGCCTTTGATCCAAAGTAGATATCATGAAAACAACAAAGAAAACAAACAAACATTCAATTGTGATTTCCTCAGTGATGTTTCGATTCATACATACAGTACATTACTGTACAAGTTATGTTCATTACAGAATAAACACTATAAGAAAAAATATTAGTAGAATTGTGTATACTCAAGAGGGATAGCAAACGCAACAGACGCAGTTTTGCATAATTTACATTAAAAAATATATATATTATCAATGTGAGCTGGAGGAAAATGTAGGAGCAATACATTTTCAGACTCATTTGGAAGCTACTGTGGTAATAAAGAGTTAAGGACATTGTGGTCCAACTCTAGTGTAGAGAGAAGTAATCCTCAACTTTGTTAATTCAGACAGTCATGAGGTGCTTATTTCTTTTCAAAGCCCCTTGCTGTCTTTAAATCTGATAAACCTCTCAACCATTCACACTACTTCATAATCATTTAACTGGATAAGCCATTAATAACTAGAAGACAAATTCATCATTCTCTTCTGCCAAAACTATTTACTGAACAAGGCGCATTCTAATAAAATGATAAAAGCATTTTTATCAGCTGTGCTTAAGCTGATCCTGGCAGTTTTAGATGGACTGATTAACTTTCATTCAGCAAGAAGTGTGAACTGCACCTGTTTTTGGCCTCTTCATGTCACATCTCAGGATAGATTAAAAAGAAAAAAAAAAAAGGATATTACGACCTAAATTCTGTTTGGCGAGTAACTATAATGTAAAAACAACATGCTGAGCAATGGTCTGCTGTTTTCGTGTGCTTTAAGGCCACTCTGTATCTTCCTGAAGTTTTGTGTGTGTGTGTGTGTGTGTGTGTGTGTGTGTGTGTGTGTATCATGTGCAGTCAGTTAGAAGTCTTATTTATCACACTCAATGTAACTAGTAACAGAAATCTAAAGAAAAACAATTGTAATTACACATTCACAGAACCACATTTTATGTTTTGTAAATATTTATGCTTTGGCTTTTATTTTTATTTTTTTTGTAATTATTTGAAGATTTCTTCAATCCAAATACTTAATACACAGATCGAAGCAATATATTCCAATATTTAGATATTTTTACTATACATTTTTATAAACAAATGCCATCTGCGTGCCATATCACTGCACTAAGCTTAAAACAGAAAAATGAATTACATTGCTGTTAAGACTGCACTCATGCATTTTACAGGCTACATTAGTTTTTCCCATCACGTTTAAATGATGAGTCTGACCAGAGATATGTGTAAATTGCTGAACAATGAATAAAAGACCTTTATATTGCAGTAAAGTTTACTGATGCATAGCCCCGGAGGCCTGACAACTTTCAAGGCATGTGATCGATGCCTAGAGAATTTATGATGTGCACGTTGTATTTTGTATCATTATGGTCAATTTTTGGCTCCGGAAATGGTTGAAAATAGATTTTTAAAATGAAGGGTATTAGAATGGCATGAAGCAATAGAGAGTTACAAGATCATCATGATAGAAGAATGTATTACACTGCACAGCATTTGCACCTACTGAGGCGGAGTCACAAGAGCGGCTTTTATGATGAATTTTATACAACTAAACAGAATACCGCCCATTCGTTAACAAATGAAATTATGAAAGTATTGACTAGCAGTATAGTGTGAAGAGGTAATTATGATTAAAAGCTCAGATAACCACACTATAATTATTCAGTAATGACTGTAATAAACATTTTATTAGTGCATATTGACCGTTTGACTGATGGACATTTATTAACCTACTTTATATTACATTCCATAAGCAAAATCCAATGTATCACTTACAAGTTTCAATGAAATTTTAACAGCTGCCCGGTGTTATCAAGTAGTGTAGGTTTCCCATCTTATTTTTCAAAGCTTCATGCCTTAATTATCTGTAGGCACAGATATGTCGAGAGAAATGTAAAACACTAAAGGTGTTGGTAATTTTATCTGTTTGCTTTTACGAAAGCATTTCTTTTCATATTGAAACTCATTCATTATGGTATTATCAGATTTCCATAAAGGATTTTTTTAGAAGTGCACAAAAACTTGTAGTTTAATCTTACAGGTGAAAATAAAAGCAAGTAGCAGTGCACAATTCTTTCTTCCTTGATTTGTGTAACAAAAAGCATTTAGGAAGTTTTAGCTTTGTTGAATCGGTGGTGTTTGGGTATTAAACCAGCAAAGGCGAAACAAAAATGCTCTTGAAGTATACCACGAAGCACCATGAGAATCCGCTAAATCCAAGCCCGAGCAGCTGCTTTTCAACAATTCAAAAGTTTATCAGCCCCATAAAGAGTAACAGGGGAGGGGAATAAAGGCAGTTGGTCACAAAAGCTGCTGCTGTGGGCCAGGGAGACCTGAAGTGCTCTCATAAGGTCTTAGTCAACATGAAACACAGGGCTACACACTGCTCTGCTCATCTGCATTCTACTGACATGCCGCAGCATACGATTGGGTCAGGCTCAGCACTGCAGGCTTTCCCAGGCAAAACATTGGAGGGTTCAAAGAAAATGCTTTGAATCCATGGTGTACAGCCTGAACAAAAGGGACAGAAGCTGAAGCTGTTTGGTAAAAATATAACTGTTTCAACATGTCACAACAAATCTCTATATATGCTTATTTCATATGCAGCTTCAGTAAAGATGCATCTGCCTGGTTCTCTTGGGGTTTCAAATGTGAGTACACATCTTCTGTGTTTTTGTTCCCACCCTGTACTATTTTTAATTAGCATAGACATTTTAAACAGATTTTATATTTAATGTTAAACATAAAAATGTACACAAAGCAAATGATAGTATAGCCATTACCACATATTCTAAATTAATTATGTGGCCTTAACTGTATGTGTTTGCAGCACTTCTGCAGTAAAGCAACATTTTGGCAACAGGTTTTCCACAAACTTTAATTCAATTTTTAAAAGTGCATTACTGTGAAGGCAGTAGCATCAGTGGTTCACTGTTAGTTTTACATAACTTTTTTTTAAGTAACCTGATAGTAATATATCAAAATTATAGTAGTTGGGATTGTTTACTTTCTCGTTCATTAATCTGTTTGGATGCTTATTTACCAAATTCCATACCAGGTACGGCTGATCACCTTTGGGAAACGTTTAGAGTGAAGTGAATTCCATGGAGTTAACTTTAAGGATTACACAAGTGGTGAGCGTTAATTTATTCTGCAGGGGACTTGGGCAAATTGCCCAGAAAAACACAAATTCCAAATTATTTACCTTGCAGTTTATACCATACAGTACTCACAAATGGCACCAGAACTGTTTTCAAAAGACCACTCACAGAATTTCAGAAACTAATGAAAACACATTTGTGAGAAAAACTGCGTAATTTGTAATTGTTGTTCAAAGATGAGGTTTAGAACAAAACAGGGGAGTGTAATATCACTAATTAGATGCAAAGCATATGGATCATGAAATTGGATTCATTGCACCTAAAGCTTTTTTTTCTGTCACAGTATTTTGTATATAAAAGAGAGAGCAAAAACTAAAGATAGAAAGGAAAGACGCAGACATCATACGAAAATGCTGTGAGCCACTGAATCTTCTTAATTAACCAATGTACTGTAGGAGAATTCCCATATTACTCATCTGTCCCCAGTAGATAATTCTGAACAGAAAAACACCGAATGCATTAATAATCCTAGGAGCTCAGATGATATCTATCTACCCAGTGTATACTGGGATAGTATGACTGATTTTTCCCAAGGGTGAGAAAAAAAAAAAAAGAAAACCGGACTATTTTTTAAAAGCCCTTTAGGGAGCAGAGGTTTTCTGCTCTCAAAGTGGTCACAGAAATTTCTCAGAAATCCTGAGAACCTCTGTTACAACACTCCAGATTGCCAGTAGCTGTAAACTAAAGAAGGAGAATGTAAACAAGGTAACATAGGGGGTTGGGATCATAGTTATGCCAAACGATATTAGGGATCTGCAGGCATTTATTCTCTGAGCCAATGCTTTGCTAGTTTGTCAAGACTGGGTTTGCAAGACAATGCTAGGCCCATTTAATTCTGCATTACAGAAGAATGTATATCTAATGTACATAGCTAATCATCCAAATGGCCTATATTATAGGTTGGTCGTATTGGTTGGTCATATGTTTTACTGAGATATATTTGGGCCAACACATAACTTCCGTGGGCAGTATAGTCACCTGACAACTCCTGAACTCATATTTGATTCTCTTTTAACATTTCGTCTGCATGTTTATATGTTGCATTCTTTGGGAATCCACTGTTCAAAGATTTGGAGTTAATGTGACTTTCAACTCTAAATTGGCCTAGTGTGAGTGATTAGATGTTTTAATTACTTAATTAAGAATTTTGCTTTTAACAATTAATTAGGAGTGGCACCATAGCACAGTGCTTGGTGCTGCTAGTTCTCATCTCCTGGCATTAAATCTTGTACCAGGTTATTTTCTGTTGGAGTTTGTATGCTATGACTTTTTGGACGTCCCTCCCACATCGACAAAGACATTCTGTTCAGAGTAAGTGTGGGTGTGGGTGTGTGTGTGTGTGTGTGTGCATGAGTGAATTCTGTAATTGAAGGACACAGTGTCCAGGGCTGCCAGGATAAGCTCTATTATGTTATGTTATAATTAATTAGACTTTTGGAAAGACTTCTAAAATCATTTTTACTACATTTTCATTGGTTTTCCAGCTATTACACTTAAAACAATAGTAGTGTTGGACTGTGGAGATAAAGATGAACAATTTTCACTCAAATGATGAGGAAAAGTGTTCACCGAAGTTGTTGATTCACTGCAGAGTGTAATGAGGCTGTTGTGATAACAATGGAAATGTATAGTTAAACTAGCTGTGTTTGTAGCCTTGCCCAAGTTTTATTTCAAAACATTGTAAATTTTATTTTACACTCATCTGAGAAAGCAAAACACAGTGAGAAATGCAGTTTGACCGGAGATGCTGTTTGAAAATGGAAGGGGTAGCTTGATCGAATGAGAGGAATCTCTAGTAAAATTATTTATCCTATGTAATGAAAGGAATGACTTAAAAGGGAGGATATTACAGTTAATACTACAGTTTGTAATTCTGACAATGAAATTCTGGCTTTTGAAATTCATCCATGTTATTTGCTTAGGAATACAAGTTACATCATTCTTATTAATGTTTATATTCCTCCCTCTTCAAATTGTGACTCAGCAACAGAAATTATTCACTTTGTCACCAACACTTTAAAGATGACCCTGCAATTAAATATTGTGGTGACTTCAACCATGTGACTTTGAAAAGAACAAAAACAAGCTTTCATCAGTTTGTGTCATGTTCGACTCAAGCAGATGATAAGCTGGACCTGCCACATTCAAATGTTAATGATGACTTTAAGTGTAAACTTATGGCACCTTTGAGGAAATCTCACCACAACCTGGTTCATCTTTTTCCCAGCTACAATCCTGTTATTAGACAGCAACTTGTTACCCCCAGGATAGTGAGGAAATGAAGCATGAAGACTTAAATGTCTCTAAATGACTGCTTCCAAATGACAGACTGGGAAATGATGTACAAGTCACTTGAGGATGATATTGAGGGTCACTTGCGTCACAGGCTATATTATCTTTGTGTTGACCCTGTGGTACCTTCAAAGACAGTGTGTTACTTTGTAAACAACAAGTCAAGTCAAGTTGAGGAGTATGCACTGGTACAGTGCGTTTTCGCACCCACCACACAACGAAACAACTCAGGATCCCAGTTGGCAACCCCCCAGGCAGACACGCAGCCCAGTCCCACCCTACGGAAATTACCCTGTATCTGCCACAGCCAGGTGTTATGTGGGCGACCCCTTGGCCTGGTCCAGCCACTCGGGTCCCAACAATGAGAATGCTATGAGCTGGATCACCCTCGGGGGAACATGCCACATGGCCGTAGTGCCGTAACTGATGCTCCCTCACAGTGCAGGTAATGTGCCTCATTCGGGACTCCATGAGCAACCACTCATTCGACACAAAGTAAAACCAACGGTACCCAAGGATTTTGCGGAGAGATACAGTACCAAGGAGTCCAGTCTTCGTCTCAAGTCACTGGATTGCGGCCATGTCTTGCAACCATATAAGCATAACAGGAAGCACCAGGACTGTAAAGACTTGGACCTTCGTCCTTTTGCATAGATATCGAGAGCACCACACACCCCTTTCCAACGACCTCATGACCCCCCATGCTCTCCCAATTCGTATACTGACTTCATAGGAAGAGTCAACAGAGACATGAATGTCAATGCCAAGGTAAGTAAACCTCTCGACAAGGTCGACACTCTCTCCACAAACAGACACACTGCTGATGGTTGTGCCCAAGAGGTCATTAAAGGCCTGGATCTTGGTTTTTATCCAGGACACTTGCAAGCCCAGACACTCAGACTCCTTGCTTAATCTCTTGAGTACCCCGATCAGAGCCTCCATTGACTCCGCGAAGATCACAGCATCGTCAGCAAAGCCAAGATCAGTGAATCTTTCTTCACTAACAGATGCCCCACAGCCGCTGGACCCCACAACCTTGCCCAACACCCAGTCCATACAAGCATTGAACAGAGTAGGAGCAAGAACACACCCCTGATGAAACCCAGAATCAACTGGAAAAAATACAGAAGTTCTGCCTCCACTCTGCACAGCACTCACAGTACCACTGTACAGGCTGCTCAAGATATTCAACAACCTCAAGGGGATCCCGTGAAACAAACAACAAACAAACAACAAGCTCTGGATTACTAAAGAATTAACAAATCTCCTGAATAAGAAAAAGAGAACTTTCAAATCTGGTGACAAAGAGGCTGTGAAGGATACCCAGCAAGTGCAAAAGAAGAAGCTGAATGAAGGAAAGGAAGCTTAAAGTAATATAAAAAAAAACTCACTCAGAGTAACATGAAAGTTGTCTGAAATAGAATGGGCATAACTACTGGATTCAAGCAATCTGGGGCTTAGGTGTTAGAAGGGAATGTGGATGAAGCTAACACCCTGAACCTATTTTTAAACAGTTTTTCCCTTCCACTGTCGCCTTTTTCCAAAGACTAATTACCCCACACCATCTCTACTACATGAACAACCAACTACTTCAACATGAATGGCCAGTGAGAGCCCACCTCTGATCATTAGTGTGGGATGTTCATAACTGAAAACCAAGTAAGGAGACAACTGAGGAAGCTACACGCAGGAAAAGCTGCGGGACCAGATTGAGCCAGTAATCAAGTTCTTAAGGCCTGTGCAGACCAACTTTATGGTATCCTCTCTCAACTATTCAGTCTGTATCTAAAGCTCCAGAAACTGCTACCGTTGTGGAAACCATCTTGCATTGTTCCTGTTCTAAAGAAATCAGGTGTCTCTTCACCTAAAGACTACAAACTAGTGGCACTTACATCTCACATCAAAAAAGATCTCTGAGAGACTGGTCCTGGAATGTAAGAGTCCTCTTGTCATAGACCACCTTGACCCACTGCAGTTTGCCTATCAGACAAAGACTGGAATGGAGTATGCAATTATCTGTCTGTTCCACAAGGCTTATACTCACTTGAAAATAAGCTGGCAGCACTTTGAAGATTCTGTTTTTTGATTTCTCCAGAGCCTTCAATACCATCCAGCAATCCCTGTTAAGGGGTAAACTCAGGGATATGCAAATAAATGAGCCTATGATGTTTTGGATAACAGACTATCTGTCCGGCAGATCACAGTTGGTGAAGCTCAAGGACTGTGTCTCTGATGTGAATGTGAGCAACACTGGAGCACCACAAGCAACAGTCCTGTCTCCTTTTCTCCTCACTCTGTACACCTCTGACTGTACATATAACACCAGGTCACATCACTTGCATGATTCTGTACATATGGGGTGTATTGATAAAGTGGATAAGACAGAGCATAGCAGTCACATGGGAAACTTTGTTTCTTGAGGCAGAAAGAATTGTCCGCATCTTAACATCAGAAAAACTAAGAAACTGGTTATTGATTTTCCTCTGCACAAAAGAGCCACTATGTCTGGTCACAATTCAGGGAGTGGATGTAGAGGTGATGCACTGCTACAAATACTTGGGGGTCCACATCAATGACAGGCTCAACCAGTCTTATCTTATCTTATCTTATCTTATCTATCTATCATTTTTATCACATTCCTCTAAGATCCGGGAAACTACTTCTGCCCCCAAGCTGACCTGCTCAAACAGTCAAGGGATTTAATGCTTAACAAGAAAAACACAATATCACACTCCCTCCTCACCACTGCACAAAAATTCTATAAATCATTTAATCTAAATTAGAAAATCCAGATTTCATGAAAATATGTACTGCCATTTTTGATCAATGCCAGGGCAAGCATTCATAGTGTAAAAACATACAAACAGAAGTCAAATCAGCTTTACTTATGTATATATAGATCTGTTTCAAGATTTTGCCTGGGTATTTCAAAGGTTTGCTGTAAATTTAAAGTGGGAAAAATGTTGTATTCAAAGTAAATATGATTGGTTATCCTAACTTATTATGAAATTTTACTCAGTCGAGGAGTTACAACTACTGGATTGCCAAGTTCAGCCTCAAATATGACAGACAAGCAATGCATGCAGTTTGTAATTATGTCATAATGGCAACCCCAAATGGCAATAAAAAACTCCAGAGTCGATGTGATTCAACACAGCGCATCTTGGGATTAACAGAAAAATAGTAAGGGAAATGCTTAAAGAAAATGTTAAATGTAACAAGCAGGAATCATAGCCAGATTTTTGACTTAAAAGGCCAGCATACTAACCATTAGTCTACCTAACCTACGTGATTCAGTTTGTTTGTTGACAGATCAAACTGTAGTATTTCATACTACTCATCCTGACTCCAAGGCCTCCACTGCTCCCAAGTTATATGGAAACACATAACTTACAGTGAGAAGTACCTGTTGCTATGGCTTGAAAAACAGAACTGTGTAAAAATAACAAATAAAATGGAATTGCATTTTATACATACTGTATATAAATTATTTAATGCAAGACCTCCTTGACAAGAAAAATCCAATTTTTTTTCTGGAGAATCACCACTAACCTACTTACAGTATGTTCCATTGATCCTCTTACTCCCTCAGCAAGGATTATAGAACCCTGATCACCCCCATTTATCACTCATGAATGTGCTGCACTGCCTTTAAAAAACAATTTCCATTGCCTATAAAGTGTGGGTTTCAGTTTGTATAATTAGAATTTAAACGCTACATACACCATTTAAGAGAGACAGGATGAGAAAGAAATGTAGCGTAGTGAGAGCTGCACTCCATCTTAGTGACTTGACATGACTAAAACTCAACTAAGAATCTCGTTGTACAGTCTAAGGTTAATCAAAAAGTGCTATAACCAGTACATACTAGTTAGGACAAACCTCATTTTATTATCTTATTCATTTTGAGCTCTCTGCAGCACATATTAATAAAACATCTGTTAAAATCTCACACATCTTGGACACAAAAGCTGGAGCGATAAGGTTTTTATTAGAAAAGGACCTTTGATTCATGGGCCATGGATTCTGAAATTTGCTTTCAGATCTGGGTGGGGTGGAAGTGATCCATGTTTTTTCTGCCCTTTCCATTTTGTAAATGGGGTTAGTCTAGGAAGACTTTGTTTTCTTTCAATTAACACTATTGGATCATTGATTGATTTGTTCAGAATTTCACAATTGGTCAATTCTACAATGACAAATTGATTACAAAAACATGAAGAATGAGGGTCGTTACGCCATTGCCATTGTAAAACGACTGAAATAATGTAAGGATTGAAAAACTGCTACTAATGAGTGAAAAAGGAAGCAACCCTGACAACAATGTGGAATAATATTGTAATAGTAAAACCTGGGACAGTTGCTTGCATTTCTGCTTTATTGGTGCAAGGTAGAACAGATTTAATCCTACTCAGGAACAAATAAATGCAACATATGAATAAATGTTTTTTTGACAATAACCTTGAAGTTGAAATTAAAATTGGTCCCAGTAGTAATCAAAAAAAGAAGAGTTTAGCAAGCCAAGTGAAGGAAAAATTAAGCCATTCTGCAGCTTAAAGTGGTCATTCATCCACCAATAATCTTCAAATCTTCATTACCATTTCCTTGATGATGGTAATTACAATCCTCTATTATCATTGTTGAACGCTAACTAGATCATAGGTTTTCCTTGATGCATATCCAACCACAATTGACTTGGTCTTGTACGCAGTGACTTGATGAGAGGTGATGCCCAATATTTTAATGTTTTCTAGCATCAGAAATTCAATATTAGCAAGATACTTCATGTTGACTTCAGGTTGCGTCCATGTTGACTTGGTTGTGAAACAAGAAATTTACATCATAAATCACAAATGCTAGAAACCTTTAATTCATATACTAGTAAAAATGATCTAATTTTTGAGCACTTACAAGATCAGCAAGCTCAGAGTATCCCTTAAGACTGATTTGCATAGAAGTAACAGGTATGATATCAGATCACAAGATAAACCATTGCTATCAAAAATAATATACAAAGTGATTCAGCCAAACAAAGCTCGCCAGTCCTAACCCACTTAATTCTTCTAAAATAACATCAAGTCTATTTTTGCAAGTTTCATAAGTCCTACTGTCTACCACACTACTTGGTCGCTTATTCCACTTGTTTAAGGCTCTCTTTATAAAGAAAAACGTCCTGATATTTGTGTTAAATTTACTCTTAACAAGTTTCCAACTTTGTCCTTGTGTTCTTGATGAACTCATTTTAAAATAACAGTCTCGATCCACTGTACTAATTTCCTTCATATTTTTAAACACTATAATCATGTCTCCTCTTAATCTTTTTTTGTTTAAACTAAACTGAAAAGGCTCAGTTCTTTTAATCTTTCATCATAAGTCGTCCCTTGTAGCTGTGGAATCAGCCTAGTCATTATTCTCTGGAGTTTTTTTAGTGCTGCTATGTCCTTTTTGTACACTAGAACCCAAAAGTGTACACAGTAATACAGATGAGGACTCAACAGTACATTATAAAGCTTGGGAATAAGCTCTTTTGACTTGAACTCTACACATCATGCTATATGTATACCCTAACATTCTGTCAACCTTCTTAATGACTTCTCAACACTGTGTATGATGAAACGTTGAAATCTATGGCAAAGTGAAACTACAGAGAATCAACTGAATAGGCCCATCACTATGATGAACTATTCACTAATCAATTGCTCACATTTTCTTTTTTTCTGTTGGTGAAGAAATATTCACTGATGTTGACTTTATTGATGATGGTGTGACCTTCATGGAGTCAATGGAGGCTCTGATCGGGACTCTCGAGGGACTGAGTGAAGAGTCTGATCATCTGGGCTTGCAAGTATCCTGGATAAAAACCAAGATCCAGGCCTTTAATGACATCTTCAACAAAACCATCAGCAGTGTGTCTGACTGAAGAGAGAGTGTCGACCTTGTCAAGAGGTTTACTTCCCTTGGCAGTGACATTCATGTCTCTGATGAATCTTCCTTTGAAGTCAGTAGATGGATTGGGAGAGCATGAGGTTGCTTGAAAGGGGTGCAAAAAGGACGAAGGTCCAAGTGTTTAGAGTCCTGGTGCATCCTGAATTGCTATATGGTTGCGAGACATGGATGCTATCCAGTGACCTGAGATGAAGACTGGACTCCTACAATACTGTGTCTCTTCGGAGAATCCTTGGTTACCGCTGGTTTGACTTTGTGTCGAATGAGCGGTTGCTCACGGAGTTCCAAATGAGGCACATTACCTCCACTGTGAGGGGGTGTAAGTTACGGCACTACGGCCATGTGCCGTGATTTCCAGAGGATGATCTGGCTCACAGGAACCTCATTGTTGAGGGCCCAGGCAGCTGGACTAAGCCAAGGGGACGCCCACGTAACACCTGGTTGTGGCCGATAGTGAGTCATTTCCAGAGGGTGGGAGTGGAGTGTGCGTCTGCCTGGAGGGTTGCCAATCAGGATCCGGAGCTGTTTCATTGTGTGGTGGGTATGGCAATGCGCTGTACCAGTTTATGCTCCCCAACCTGACCTGACCTGACCAAACTAACACAGAAATAGTTTTACAATCGCATTAAGCTGTCTAGAAGAAAAATTACATCTAAGATTAACTGAACACTATTTTTTGAATTACTGATAGATGAAAGTGCAGCTATTTTGTTGAGTAAGTTGGAATGTATGCAGTCTCTTCTTAATCTTCAGAAACTGGAGATATCAACTTTTCTCCCACAAAGAAATCACGAGCATGTTAATGTAGTTGTTATGACCTTTAAATAACCTTGGTGCAACACTAAGAGTGGGGGAGCTTCAAATACTACAGTTGTACACTGCCATGTGTATTTCATGAGCTTAATTTTAAGCCAGAGTACAATTAATTACAAAGCCACCACATTCATTTTTGTGTACTGCCTTTTGTCTTGCCTTTTATTTTCAAAACTCTTTTGTTTCTTCCAAACATTAATAGAACCCTTGTCTGCTCAATGTAGGATACAAAAAGAAATGTAGGTGAAGAGGATTGAGAATTTGGCAATGAAGAAAAAGAATTAGTATGTGATCTGAAGCAGATTAGATAGCAGAAAATGTGCACACTGATGCTGGCAAAGGAACAAATGAGAAAAAGCAAAAATGAAATGGAGAGGATTTTCACTTTGAATATGAAAAAGTTCATGCAAATGAGAAACACTGAAGGAGTGTTTGAAAGCAAACATTATTGCATTCATGGCCTAGGAGGCTCACATATAGTTAATTTGTGTGTGCCAATAAAGACCTCACAAAAGACACTAATGAACTTCATTGAAATTAACAAACTTATTTTATCATCAAAAACGCAGTTTTCATATTAGAAACCAACCAAACAAAAAATCTGTAAATGAGTATATTCAAAATTTAAACAAAACTGTCAGCGACATTTAAGTTTGGACAACTTGTTGACAGCTGCTTCTTGAAAGGTTAAAAGGAAATAACTGAGAGAATGCTCATTAAATATGTAGCAGCTCACATGAAACATGTAACACCAGCTCCTGCTGTTGAAACGGGACGACTGCACAAACTGAGTAAAAAATTTCACACAGAGGTTAGTGTAAACAATTTGTAATCAAGTGTGGTTGAAGAGAACAATATTGTGAGTTCCCAAGACACTCTAAAATAAACTGAAACCATTTAGAATGTTGTAGATGCATCTCAAAAGTACACAAGCCAAATGAGTGTTGTGAGTGCAAGATGGGGCACACCATCCAAGTTTTTGCACGAAACAATGCCAGGTAGTTGAAGTTGATGAGGAATTTTCAGGAAAAAGGGACTGTGTCACACTGTGTGAAAACAAGCCAGCCTGGAGGAATAAGCATAAAAAGCAGTTGTATTCCAGTACCAGAGTGGTAGATATTACATTTTACTGGGGCATGACAATGGAGTTTTGTTTGAAACAAGAAATGGGAAACAAGCAACCACATAACAGAAATTTAAAAAAATACACATTTGTGTAATGATCATGTAAAACCATTAACAAAGCATAATCTATAAAGTAAAAATAAAAGATGTTAGACTAAAATGCATCTTCTTTAATGGGAAATAAAGTGCAGGTTGTTGAGTTTGGAGAAGAGTGCAGTAAGAAAGAATTACTGCTCATGGAGAAAAAATTAGCCATGGTTAAAAAATTCAAGTGTCCATACTTTGAATTAGACTTACTGAAGGAAAAGAAGAGTGGCCCAGCTTTAATGAGTAGGAATTGGATCAGTCATCTATGTTTAGACTTGTGCAAATACTAACTACTGAAACAGTTGTTTGATAAATATTCCTCTAAATTTAAGCTTCAACTTAATGTGCTCAGATGTACTATAGATTATCTTTAAATAATTGAAATGATAGTGCCAAAATTCTACAGTCTAATGTATGCATTATAACCTAAACACTTTGCAATGTGTTACAATGTGAGAACTGTCTATTCCACCATCTTAAATTGGGTGAGCAACGTCGGTCCTGGAGGGCCACAGTGGCTGCAGGTTTTTGTTCCATCCCAGTTGATTAATTAGAAAACAATCATTGCCGATAACAGGTCTTATTTAATTTCATGGCTTATTAAAGTCTGCCATGCTGTAGATTTTTTCCTTTCTAAGGATATCATCCAAGTGATTTGAAACCTAAGGCCTGGTTTATACTTCACGATCAGAGCACATACTTGCATGCGATTTGGTTAAATAAAATACTGACAAGGAAACTGGAAAGAAAAAGTTGAAGGACTGAAAATGACTTACCTGTTTTAGAGCCAGTTTATACTTCATGCTTAGAATGCATTCCCAGCGTTCATTTGACACATCCTCGGAGCATGTTCTCAGAAATTAACACTGGGAACACGTGGCAGCCATGATGTGTGCATGTATGTGTTCAGAGCGTGAAGTATAAACTCGGGCTAAAACAGATGAGTCATTTTCAGTCCTTCAGCTTTTTCTTTTCAGCTTTCCTTTTTACATTTTATTAAACCAAATCATCCACAATCAATACATACAGGTGTAAATGAAAAGACAAGCTAGATGAAGAACTGCTGGTTCCTTTGTCATTTGCATCTTATCGCTGTAAGGAACCATTAACTAAACTGAAGCAGAAAAAAATGTCACTTGAGCAATTGGGTTGGAACAAAAACCTGCAGCCAATGCGGCCCTCTAGGACTGACGTTGCTTATCATTGATCTAAAAGGTGCAATCTCTCCTAATGCCTACATTGAATGAGACCCCCCCTATCAGCTGTATGTTCAAAATGGATTGGACTAAGTCGATAATATGTGGAGATTACAATGGAACATTTAACTTTTGATGTGGAGGAGTATCGTTTGCCTTGAACTAAAGATTTCCTTGCAAAATTATCAGGTCACAGAATAATCTTAAGTGGGCTAAATTATTATAAATGCAGGCAGAATGATCTTCATGTAATAAATCAACTTATTGCATTTTCAGGGCTTTATTTCTTTTTCAGAGTACAACTGATCATCGACTTTATAATAATTTGGATTGAGTAATGTTATCTTGATAACATATTGCTAATTGGAACTAATCCAGGAAAAGCACATGGAATTCTGACCATTGTTCAAAAAATTGCAAAATGTCATAGGTATTCTTTGTCCAGAGAGGTGTGATTTTGGCTATACAAGGAAAAAATTGTTGTTGTTGTTTTGTGTCTATATAAAGTACTAGCCAACCCGCGGCGTACCATACGCCACATAATCAGGCCGCTTTTTTAATGATTTTTAAGCACAGGGAGAAAATTAACATTTGAAAAATCGGAAATGTAATAAATCACCAAGAAAAGTAACATTTCATGTGCCCACCCCCAACTCGTCACCTGAGTCATTTTCCGCTTTGCACAGTCCATATGCACGTGTGAGTCACATAGATTTTTCATTGTTGTTTGCGGTTTTGGCTGCTTTTCTATATATAATCCACCAAGTCATCCGACCATGGTAGTACCGAGGGGGGGCGTACAAAGGGCAGGGACATAATCAGTGCGAGTGTATGAGCCGCTAGCCATGTTTTTGAAAGTTTGGCCCTGTGCCTTATTAATTGTCATTGCAAAGGCAAGTCTAACAGGAAATTGTCTTCGTCTTAAAGTAAAAGGCAAATTATCCGCGACAAACTGTTTTACACACTGCATACCAACTTGCGGCATAGTATACGCCGCATAATCACGCTGCTTTTTTAATGTTTTTTAAGCAGAGGAAAAAAAATGAACATTTGCAAAATCCGTAACGCTGCTTTCAGTAAGTACAATGCACACGCGTTTAATTTGTCAGCCACTTTTTGCCATCCATCTTTTATGGTTTGGGCCGCTTTTACAGTGTTACCGCTTGTGTATATTAAATCTTGAAATCCTTCGAGTAACTAATTAACTAACACCCACCCACCCAGCTTGTGTGAAAAAAATGCGCCCGTTCTTTCATCATTTTGTTGCAGCCTATCAAAGACTTGCTGATCATGTTTTGTAGACTCAATATATATTGGCTTTTCACTCAGTGCGAGGGCGCGCATTCATCTCGGATTATTACATCCTGCTAGACTAATCTGCTACATGGCTGCGTTTGAAAAACCGACTTATCCCGGATGAGTTTCACCGACATTAATGATTAGGAATCTGGTTGGAACAAAACCCTGCAGGCACAGGGGTTCACCAGGACCGAGTTTGGCAAACACTGCTGAACAGAGACGAAACTGACTCAGGTGAGGAGTGGGGGGCGGGCAAAGTAGTTGCAGCTATTGATTATTCAGTGTTGTTTGCCTGGGTGTCTGATCTGCGTTGACTGACATGGCTGTTTTCTGCGTATCCCATGGTTGTCTTCCGGCAGTGTGAATGCCTCGAGAGACAGGGCGTCTTTGTGTGGTGAGTTGTTGCAGTTTGTGACCACGTCGCCGACATTATCCCAATGTTGGCAAACAAAGCCAACAGCCATGTTGCGAAGTTTGAGAGCAACAGTTTCGTCAATGACATTTTTACATCCAGCTAGTCTGCTAGACTAATGTGCTACACGTCTGCGTTTGAAAAACCGACTTATCCTGGATGAGTTTCACCGGCATTAATGATTAGGAATCTGGTTGGAACAAAACCCTGCATCCACAGGGGTTCACCAGGACCGAGTTTGGGAAACACTGCTGAACACAGACAAAACCGACTCAGGTGAGGAGTTGGGGGCAGGCAAAGTGGTTGCAGCTATTGATTATTCAGTGTTGTTTGCCTGGGTGTCTGATCTGCTCAACAGGATCATAAATAAAAGGAAAACAATGTGAAGGCAATGTCACAGGTGATCCTGTGGTATAGCGGGTCCACAGCTCCACTTCAAAAGCCCATTTTTAAATAAATAATCATCGCACTCACAGTGTAGCGAGGGGCGTGGAAGTGTGGCTGAAACGGTTTCCGGGTAGACTCGTGCTGCAGGCATTTCTCCCCTGTGCAGTGTGTGAGCGAGTGAGGAGAGAGAGAGAAAGCCGGTACGTTAGAGTGAGCGAGAGCAGGCTCGAAGGCAATGTGTTCCTGTGGTATAGCGGGTCCATAGCTCCCCTTCAAAAGGCCATTTTTAATCAGGCGACTGACAGTAGTGGAGTCAGGCACAGAGAAGGTCAGCTGCAGAGAGAGCATCTCGACTTTTGCAGGGCCTGAAGCAGGTGAGACACTAATGAAAAAGAGGCACAGGGCTTATTGGTTTTTAAAGACTGCTTCCTTCATTGTGTTTTAACTTCAGTTTTAAAGGATTGCGCGGCTCTCTCTCTCGCGCTGCCTGTGTGTGCGCCTCTGTCTCTCTCTGGCGTTGCCTCTGTGTGTGTGCGCGGCTCTCTCTCTCTCGCGCTGCCTGTGTGTGCGCCTCTGTCTCTCTCTGGCGTTGCCTCTGTGTGTGTGTGCGGCTCTCTCTCTAGCGCTGCATATGTGTGCCTCTGTCTCTGTCTGGCGCTGCCTGTGTGTGCGCGGCTCTGTTGCACAGACAAACAGAAATGACGGCATGTTTTCCGAGGTGTCGCGTCCAAGTTGGTGGGCATGGCTCTGTGATTTTTTCGTTGTATCCAATGGTCTAAGAGTTGGTGGGCGTGGCTCCTTCCTGCGTGCGCTGTTGGCGTCTTACTTGTCGGCGGTTTAGTGAATCCACGCCCCTTCCGGCGTGCTTTCCATGGGTGGCTACTTGTCTCCCGGCTTAGTGAATTATATATATAGATGTTATAGATGCAGTGTGTTACACTAAAGCATGTTGTAGATGCAGCAAATAATATCCAGTCAAGGAAAAAAATGGAAACAGAAAAATCCACTGTTTCAAATAATACTTGAGCTGAGATTGGTTTTAGTTTTGTTGAACTATATGCAAAGTTCTTTCTGAGTCTTTAATAGTTCAGTTTATGGAAATACTATTACACGTAACATATAAATTACATGATAACAGTCAAAAAAACCAAAAACTAAATGTCAGTAGGTGTCTGACAGGCCTCTGTCTCCCTGTAATCCAGATGTACAGCTCTCACTCATTTGAGGCCCTTCACGTGTGCTAATTTCATGTAGGGTAGAACAGGATAGTAAAAGATCCATAGCACTTATTTCCAGATTGATAAGCAAAGCCATCAATAATTATTGTCAGACAAAAAAAAAACAAGAAACTTTTTCTTGGTTTAATGAACATTTATAAATGTGTTTATGGAAGACAGTCTAACTTATTAATTAATTACAACAATATCTTTAAAATATTGGGTTTCAAAATATTAATTCTTTAATGCCAGAATATAAAGATGGTCTCTAATTATAACTGAACAAGTAACGGCACACTGAATACACTTGACTTGAGCATTCATAGTTTACATCCTCTTTCTCTGTACATTTAGCATTCTTTTGCTCAGAGGTTGATGCGCTTGCTGCTTCCTGAGCAGATCTTCTTTTCTCCATTCTAGCGGCCCACTTCTTATGTTTTTTCGTTGGCATCTTTTTGCGTTAAAATTGATTGTCAGTATTTGTGTTGCAATTACTTAGTACGTTTTCCTTCATTTTTTTCACTTAAGCTGGCACTTAATTCTTCAATCTGCATCAAGAATGATTTAAGATATGAAGAGGTAGGGGAAGTGACGGAGAAGGTGGTAGGGATGAGAACGGTGCCCATACACATGTGCCGCACGGCTGCCCTGCTGCATGGTGCCAAGAATTGATTCTACAATAAAATAAAATACAAAATAAAAAAAGGAATAACTTTGGAGGTCAATCATCACCCCAATGCGGATAGTAGATGCCACGTAGTATATGTGTACCAAATTTCAGGTCAATAGGTAAAACATTTTGCGAGCTACAGGTGATTTAAAATCCTGGACAGACAAACGGACAGCCACTGTAGTGTTTCATATATAAAGATATACATGCTAAATGGAATTCTGTACAAATTGTCAGAGGAGCATGGCAGTGCTGATTCATCGTCTAGGTTACTAACAAAGATTTCCAATAATGATATCATGGAAAATCCAATTTAATGATTGTCATACGCCTTCCTAAAGACATTGAAGAAACTAAGAAGGATCCAGACTTGAACAAAGTGAAGTAAAACAGAATGTAATGCTGGGTTGGACTTTGTAAGGATTGATTGATGCCTGTTGATAGAGGTTCAGTGGCTGAAGTGAGGAACTGGTAGAGTTGTTTTAAAAAAAAATCATGAAGAAATGGAAAAAAAAACCACCAAAAATGAGTCATTGTAAACCTGTTATTGTTGTTTTTTTATGAGTTAGGAGCTGTGGTGTTTGCACATCTAGAAATTGCATCTGATTGACTAGTGTGGCCATATACCTCTTTTTTGCATTCTGAAGTAATTTAGAGTTGGTATATTTAGGCTTTGGTTTATACTGAAGTTGACTATTTGTTGTCAACATTGCTTTTTCTTTCCTTTTCTTCCAACATTTTAAAAGACCCATGGTTCACACAGGATACAAAAGCCTTCAGTTTTTATACAATACAAATAAATTGCATGTGGTTAAGTCAGGGTGCATGAGCCAACAAAATTAAAAATAATTATTAACTGAAAAGGGCTTGTTACTTATTTCAAGGTTTTTATTTAATTACATATAATCAAGCAGCAACAGATGGCAAGTCAGGATTCGACTGGGAGCCCAAAATGTGCCACCCATATACATACACACATCAGCCCATTCCTGAACACTGTAAATATTTAGTATTTTTTGTGCCACTTATAACAAGGCAATTTGTGAATTTCCCCTTGAGATTAATAAAGTATCTATCTATCTATCTATCTATCTATCTATCTATCTATCTATCTATCTATCTATCTATCTATCTATCTATCTATCTATCTATCTATCTATCTATCTATCTATCTATCTATCTAATTGACATTTAAGTGCTACTACATATATACTTTTAAATAAATTTGGAATCTAACAACTATTTTTTTTATTAATCCAATGGTATTTGTTTAGCAAAAAGGGACACATTTTCCATTCAACAGAGGTGAAATTTCAAAGTAAGTGAGGTAAGTTTCTACAACACACAATAAAACATTTAATGTCAGTAGCTCAAAATCGTCCTATAACCTGAATTATTGAATGAGAATTTTACCACTGCAGAGGTAATTTTTACTCAGAGTGAAAAAAAGTTAAAATAAAATCCTTATGCTCCATTTGTTTCTAAGTTTAGAACATACAAATTTGTAATTCATTCTAGGTTACATTTTACGTAATAGTATGATGGAAACAGTTAACGTTTATTCTCTGCCAAAGTTTGGGTACATTAAGAAATATTTGATGATACAAAAGTAGTGCTTTTTTACTGAAGGTATGAACCACTTTCTTGACACATTGAAAAGCAAATAAAAAATAAACAAATAAATACATGTTTCCTTTAGGTTAATATTAATATTTAAACGAAAATTTTACAGCTGACCAAAATCTAATTTTTCCATATTACCCCTTCTCCCATAACATCCCCAATTGGTTTACAATACGCTTTATGTTCAAATATTCATACACCCATTTTCTAACTTTTGCTTAATTCATTTATAGTTAGGATCTTCAATCACAAGAAAAACTGACACACACACACACACACACCCACGCACGCACACACACACACACACAGGAACCATACAGGACATTTAACCAAGACTCTTTTTTTTTTTTTTTAGATGCAGGAGGTAAACAGGTGCTCATGAAGAAAAATCCATCCACACAAAGGGTAACTGTATGTTTCGCTATTGAGTTAATTGAAGAAAATGGAAAATATATATATATCATACATAAACATAATCACAGTAAAACAGTAGTGGAGTATATTTTTGTATGAAATGCTTATGTTATGAGTGAATGATTTGAGAAGGCCTTCAAATTTCAAACAGGAAGAGGCTCACATGCAGTTTTCATTGTGTTTTTTGATTCTATATTAAAAATAAGAATAAATTACTCCCAGTTTTTATTATTGCAAAACCATTATTTTGCTACCATTCTGCAACTGAAGCAGTACTATCGCTATAGTGTTGTCACATCTGCTTGCACAGTAGTTTTCAGGCTAATAATGATAACATTGTCCTGTTCTCCTTTACTTTGTGTGTGCTATGTTGCAGACAAGGTTTTATGTCTGGTTTGAGTATTTTTTGTTTCTTTATTTAATCATTATTTTGTGTGTTGTTTTATTAAATCTGTTTTTGTTCTTTCTGTGTTGTATCTATCTCATATTGGTTATATGTGCAGTTTTGTGTAGTATCATTAATGAATGCATATGTTTTTCATGTGGACACCCCATTGGGATGGGGTAACCTAATCATACAACTGGAGGCCTGTGTCCAGTAAAATATAAGGAGAAGAATGCAGTTTTATTGCTTTTGGATATCCCAATTCGGCCCCCTATTCATATTTAGAATACTGTTCTTGGTTTTTGCTTTTTAATTTTTTTTCCCTTGATTCCTTTTTCTTTTTGAAGTCTATTTTTTAAAGTTGGAAACTAATCAACAGATCTTTGACTGAGACAAGAGGTTTTAATGATTTTCCTGCACTCCTTTGGAGATATTTAGATATTTAAAGGACTTGGTCCCATTTGTATGCCTGTGCAGACCATAAACCTGCCTTTTGAGTTTGGGACTAGGCTGCCTTTGGTGGTGAGGCCTACTCTGTGCAGCCGACCTGGGTGATGTGCTGGTCTAGCTTGTGGTTTTTTGAGGCTGACATACCTTCTGATGTTTTTGAGAAGCAGAACCATAACAGGATGGAGGATGCAATCATTGCATATTAACACCATTTAGCTGTTTTTATCTGGCCTAAAGCAAATAATTGAGGTAGAAGTAGTTGGACTGCTTTAATCTCAGTGGAAATAAAATGAAGGGAAAGCTTTTATTTTATAGTTTTCTTCATTCAAATTTGCATTGAATTTTTTGCTTGACACCTATCTAGTACTTTTAATCAGTAAGAAAAGAGATCCTTCTATCTTCTGCCTTTCAGATTACTTTTAATTTTTAATTATTTCATTACTTAGTGTTTTACATTCTCCTTTGCAACTTTTTTTTTCTCAAAGTCCCAATTTATCTGCAGGGAAATTATTTTAGCAAAAATCATTACAATGTTTTTTTAGATACTGCATCATTTACAATGGCTTTTGTAGTTCAGGCAGAACTTCTTTGATTCCATCCAAGATGTCTTTATATTGAGCACTATTTAGTAGAGATCAGCACATTAGTGCTTTAGTTTATTGGATGCAACATTTATGGTGTATGTTTTTTACTTATTTGGATTGCATGGATAAGTGGAACTCAGATAATCCATGTCCTATAGGTAATACATGTAATTGTGATGGCCGAAACTCAAGAGAGAGTATAACATTTATACAGATTTGTTTTCAGTAAAACTAAAAATAGGAAAATTAGGTAAAGGCGAGTTGGGTAGAGTCCTATGTGAAATTAGAATCTTTTCCAGGTATCTGCCACTATTATCTGCTACTTTTATCTCTTTTTTTCCTTTTAGATTCATGCTACTGTTATCTGCTGCTTTTATCTTTTTTCATACACTGCATATCACAAAAGGAATATGCTGTGGAATGACAATAAGAAGTTACTTGTACATGAAGATTTTAAGTGTGGATATCTGAGACAAAATTGAAACTGACATTTCGATATAGAAGAACAAATTCAAATGTACATTTATTACTTCATTAAGAATATTAAATATTTTGCAGGTTTGCACAATGTTTAGAGTTGCTTCACAACTGCAACTGCCCTGGGTTCAAATTCAAATATGGGCACTGTCAAATTAGAGCTCATACTAGTTAGTGTACCTCTTCCCATGCTCATATGGGCTTTTTTCAGTACTCAAGTTTCACATTTTTGTGATGATTATAACAATTAATTGGCCTGATATGAGTGAATTTGTGTGTGGGCCCAGCCACAGATGGGTGCCCTATATAGAGTAGATTACTGAATTGTGCCCTGCGCTGCCAGGAATACATTTTTAAACTGTTTTTAATCCTTGTACCCATTCTTTACCATTGAAAGCACCATTGCATCATGATACTACTAGCCACCAGTAGTATCCTGCTAACCCCATAGTGTCTCAAACTCTATTTTCACTAATCACCAGCTGAGAATATATAGCATTTCTGCCATTGGTCACAACACAGATATCTGGGCATGGCTGGTCCAAAACCAGGATTTTAGCTGCTTGTTTATGTGTTTCAGTTTACAGCTGGTGCCCTGATGAGCTAAACTGCATTAGTGGCTACTGCCAGGTCCCCAATGGTATAGTGTTACGGCAGATTTTTTTATTGCATCTTTTTATAAAACTAAGCAAAAAAAAGGGTAATCCAGAACTAATATTTGTAACTATGTAGCAGGTGTGCATGTCACCATGATTTAAATAAAGCTAGACAACTGATCTCATATAATCCTAGTTGCCAGTAGAAGCAATGGTTTCCTAATTATATATTCACTACATATCTGCATTTTTATAAATAGAAAAATCCATTAGAATTTTAAAAAGGCAATTTCCTGTTGCAATGTTGGATTCTATATTCAAGTCTACTTTCAAATGTGAATTCAGAATAAAAGTACTTTCCTCAACTGTGTATTTAACACTAACATTACCGAGGCATATAATAAAAGTAAATTCCCCTTTAAGATGTGAACAGCCAAGCCAAAGAACATATGAATTTGGGTCAAAAAGAAAGATATTTTTCACTCAATTTAGTCTTTAGTCTGGTGCTAAAGACACACAAACCAAATAAAGTGAAATGGTCTTCGTATTGCAGAGAAATGAATGTTTTAGCAATCAATCCTCTACGAGAAACTGCAGGGATCATCATGTTTGATGACATTATTGTCTATGCCAGAAACATCATTCCTAGGCAAAAAATCACTTAATGTGAAAAGTACTTTACAACTATGTGGTGTTTGTATATGTCTTTGTGATAAAACTTGTCTTATTTATAAAGCATTAACTGTTTTAATCTCTGTAAGAATGCCCAAGCTGCTGAAGAGGTCTGGAATCTGTGCCATCAACTGCATTCATGTCAAACAAATTGAGCCAGAAAATACACTATAAAACAAAGCGGCAACAAAAGTAAATGATTGTAAAGCATCTAAGGGAGGATAACACGTGACCGTAAAGTAAATACTGGTTTTAAACAATGACCAGATTTAGGCTTAACACTTACCTGTATAGGAAAGAACTTTGTTTTTGTTTTAACGTATGGGGAAAAAAAGCTGAGCTGAGAAAAAAATAACATGAAGGAGCAAGCAGGTGTATTGGAAAAAACATGGTTTGAAAATAAAATAAGAAGTACAAGAGAAACTGAAGTGCTAGTTCATATGGGCAGATAAGAAAAATCAATTATAAGTGCAGAGTGTTAAGTGGGTGTAAAATGTTCCTGAAATGTTCATTTTCTTCTGAAAGATTATAAAAGGAATAGGTGAACAAGTAAAAAAAATGATCATGAAACAGAAAGGAGAACACTTAAGAAAGCATAACAAAGTAAGAGTGCTATGAAAACTGCAAAAAGGAGTTACTGGAAGGGGATATGCCATGAGTATTCATAAATGAAATTACAGCAAAAACAGAAGATGAACAATAAGCAAAATTATTTGAAGTATTGGTGATAAAGTACTGTATATGAAAGCAGCAGTAAAATATCTAAGAAAGTTAAATCCCAAGTTTAAAATGGTTTATTGCAAAAGTTCCAGGTGGCGGAAAATGTAATAATTCGTGGGAAATATAACACTTGAAACCAGCAACTCTTTTTATTCAGTCCAGACTAAAACAATCCTGGCAAAAGCTTTGACAGAGAGAATCAGAGATATAACAGAAAATATATATATATATATATTAGAACTAGGTATGTTCAGTACAAGGAAGAAATGTGGGAATGGAGAAATCTGTGTTTATTAATGGAGGTGATAAATCAAGCTCAAGGTATGAAATGGAATTTGGCAATAGCAAAACATAGATATGGAAAAGGCATTGATATGTTGGTACATGCACATCTAAAGTCATGGAAGCAGTGAAATTTTCAAAAGAAATCAAAGTAATATACAGAAATAAAGAATATAGTACGGATTAACTGTTTCAAATGGCTAAAGGATGGGTGCCCTTAATTAGCTCTATTATTTGTGCGGCATTGAGCTATTAGCAAGTGAATTAAAAAGATAAGAAAAGATAAAGGAATGACAATAAAAAGTAGTAGTAGGAAAGGTGTCATTATATGGGTAATACACTGTAACGATCTTGACCACATCACAGAATAAACAGTTGAGATACATGGAATCATAATGGACTAAAAAGGGCATTTTACAAAGCATCAGAGTCAAAACTGAATTCTAAAAATGTGACCAAATACCAAAAGTGCCAAATACAACAAAGATAGCAGAATGATATAAGGACTTAACAGATATGGAAAAGTATTACAAATAAAAGTGATAATAGTCCTTATGATACTACATATCCTGCAGCTGATAAAAAGCACCAAAATGTAGCAGGCTGCCAAGTAATGAAATTTTGACAGGAAAATCACAGGAGGTCTCCAATCTGCAGATAGCTGTGGTGCTAGACTTAGCATTAAACAAAGAAGAAAAATGGCAGGTATGGTGAGATATTAATGCTGAATGACAGTGTGATAAGTTCTAACCAACAAAGTAGTTGCTTTCAATGTAGAAAAAAGCTATAAATGCATTAATACATTCCTTACAAAATAATGGGGGAAACAGAAGAATCAGGTGCACATGGATATTCTGCAACTCAAAAAGTGTGGAGAAAGGCAAAATGAATGTCAAAATAGAAAAGGACAAGAAAGATCTTCCAAACAGATTGAGGGATAAACATGAGATGTATGCCATGTGGCCACAATGGAAATTGAATTATTTTACAGTGAACTATTAAGTAGAAAAAGAAATGTCCACCACTAGATACTCTAATACAAACAAGCCAACCTGGCTCATACAGTGTCAAATGAACCTAACCTGGAGTTGTGAGATAACAGCATTACGCATTTTGTGTTTGTATATATGTGAGTGTGTGTGTGTTTTCCATTAAAAGATTTGCTTAATAAGAATAGTAGGACAGTGATAAAACAAAACAACACACGCTATATAAGATGAACTTTATAAGTAAAACAAAGGTAGCACTCAAAGTGGTTATCTAGAAATCATAAATAGCCTAAGAAAGCATGGTGGATAAGCATAATTGTGCATTGTGTTATTTTAGTTATTTTAAAAAAACAAATAATTGAAAAGTAATAATTATCTCAATGCAATTCAACAAAAGTCTCAGAACTAATAATAAAATATTCACAGATCAGGGAATAATTAAAGCACTGTAAGCTCAGAAGCATCTTTCCTACTGTTCTGTTTTTCTTTTGATGTTTTAATATACAGTACACAAGACACTATCTCATAATGGGCTTTTTAGTCACACAGCTCTCTTAGCTGGTGAGGGGTGGGCTAGTAAGTATTGATTATGACTGAATGCATCCTGATTTTCTGGAATGATGTACTAATTGTATTTTTAATCAAATTGTGGTTTACCTATTGTAAGATTCTCGGTTCAATAACACTCAATAAAAAGAAACTTAAGGGCATCTTCAATTTTACATCACTGAACACTTACGCAAGGAAGGAGCTTCAAAGCTTTTCTTTTCTCTCTCAGGGAAGTTGTGAATTTTGATCAAGATTTGAAATCATTCAAATCCATGTCACATCTACAACCCTGTATGCTTTAGCAAGAGGCTTCTCACTTTTCCTTCAGGACATGACCAATTGTAAATTCAGTATTTCCGATTAGGTGTTTGCTATTCCAGTCAAGTTTCATGACATATAGAAATCAAAAGCAGGATTCTTTTCTGAAAATGCAAACTGTTTTCAAAAATTAGATGTAAATGAGAAATGAGTCATAATAACAGTGTCTAATAGAATAAATTCACACTTCTTGCCCATTTGCCTGATCACTTGCTTTTGTCAGCTGCTATCTTTCATCTTGAGATGCCCGGATCTAGCATCCTGGGATTACATGTTACAGTTGGTTATTGTCTGTGTGGAGTATGCATGAAATGAGTTTGACTTTGGGTATTCTGTTTTTTGTCCCACATCACAAAGACAGTTGTCAGACTGAGTGCCGATTGTAAACTGGCCCCTTGTGAGGTTCAATGCAGGTGTGCACACTGAATGCACTCTGTCCAGCATTATGTCCTGCCTGAGCCCGATATCGCTAGGAGACTTTCAAGCAAGTTTAGAAATGTTACGGTATGATCTTTTATGGCTGTTGTCTCTACTATGAACTGTACAGTGTTGAGAGATCCACTTACAGTTTTATGCTGTCATTTGCAAAGACTTCTGTTTTGAGGAGTATATTGTATTTAAATTGTTTTTTGGAACTGTGCAGTCCTGCCTTGGTAGAAATGTGATGCAGGGACCATTATCTTTTATCTTGTGTTTTAGTATTAATTACAATAAATGTTCTGTGAGGTCAGTAGGTATTTTTAGCTGTGCTGTAAAATTTGTACATAAACTGAGAATTTGTCCATATCCAAATAACATCTACAAGGCTAAAAATTTTTATATATACTTCACTAGAATTATTTTCAATCTTAGATATTTATCTGGTTTCTTTTATGTTTTCCAAATATACCAACTGCTTAATGTGCATTGTTTTAATAGATCCTGAATGATCTACAGTTTATAAAGGTTTAAACTTTAAAATGGTTCGTAGATGATATTTCAACTGCTACTGCATATGCAATCCATACTACAAAAAAAAAAACGCACTGAGAATTTGAGCTTCAAAATGTTCATTCTTTCTCGATGGTGTAGATTACTTTAAAACTATGGCAGGGCCTGAATCTCCTAGTGATTTTCATAGACGTTTGCTGCTTGATGGGGCTTGGGCAAGGAGTTATTTCACATATAAATGGCTCTACAAAGTACTTACATTACCCAGGCAATAAAAATCCTAATTAAAAATAAAGAAGGAAAGCTTTGCTTTACAAGTTACAATGTCAGTTTTAAAGAAATAGCTATTACAGAAGATCCGTTTAGTAGTTTTTTATTTTCCATTTTGTTTCCAAATATGCTACTATTTTAATTAGCCTAATTCTTTAATCTGCTTTAAACAAATAGAAAAAAAGATCATGACTGTCTGATAAAGGGTTAATTAAATGTTTCAATCATCATTTAACTAAAGCACCAATGCATGTATCTGTTACCTTTTACATTTCAGAAAGATAAGCCATTGACACCAATATAATCCATCTCTATATTTGCACATTTTCATTGTATAGCACTCTAAGTCTCCATGCAAGCAGTTAAACTCTAATGTCACAAGATTTTGTGATTTGTTTGGCACCCTGGAGGTCTGACATATGCTTGTAGCTCTTGATCATGCAAGGTCATTCTCCTCTAGTTGTCATCAGCCTTAATCTGAGTTCTGAGGAATAGTTAAAATGGTTTTATATTATTATTTTTTTCTGGATATTTCAAATACAATAGCAAAAACAGTAGGGGATATTTCATGCTGAGAAAGAGTCCAGCTGGGCATTGTCGCTTCATCCTTTTTTGGGTACTTATTCAAACAATGCTAATACAAGGATTACACAAGGATATTTTATTATGTATATGGTATAAATCAAAAATACTTAAGGATGTAGAACAATTTCTGTGTGGGCAAAAATAACTGCTGCTAAAGCTCCCTGTAAGAGCAAAATGGCTGTTTCTTATCCTATAGAACTCAAGGTATTATTTAGACAATTTTAAACAGTACATTTGCAATGGAAAGATATACATAATATGTCAGTAATCTGAAAAATCTCTTTATAATCAGGTGAAATTTAAAATGATTTCTTCTCGGTTACATTAATATAGTAGCATTAGAAGTGTTAGCCTTGAGCAAATATTTGTGTAACTTGGCAACAATGTACACATGCGAATAAACTCAGATTGTTGTATGATCAAATATTCATGTTATTCATATTAGTAACATAATAACCCATTTTTGTATTCAGCTTAATAGTCTCATTTTAAGTGTCATGCACAGAAGCTAACTTATAAGCGTAAGAAGCATTGATGAATACTTAACAGGAGTGATTATAAAACTTAGAAGAATGTGAGGCATGCTATAGAGAAAACCTGGAACGTAACTGAACATTTTAATAAACATGAATTCACTAATTTTAAGGATAGCTTAACAAGAAACCTTTGAGTAATGAACATGTTGTTGTTTGAACATTTCAACTCCCTGTTTAAAACGGGAAAACTCAAACTCAGTGTTGGATGAGCCGACTCACTCAGTTTGTTGCAAGGAGTTTCCTTCAGTCAGTGAATCATCATCCTTCCTAAAAAACACTTTTTTATGTTGTAGTGTAAATAAATCCGACTTAATCGATAGTGTAAAATCAGGTTAGATATACAGTATATTGTGACATTTGGTGAACAATAT